>NC_047672.1:72893071-73199222 GCF_011762505.2 Arvicanthis niloticus
CTTTAGCATTTGCTCAGGTGGGCAAGAGGCTGCCGTTAATAACACTTCCCTATCCCTGGCATCATGAGCATAGCAGAAGGCTCCATTTATTGGGAGTAGGAAGGGGTAATTGAGTTCTGGAATCTGCCAAGAACTTAATGCTGGGCTTATGAGACGTAATACTCATTAGTCTACATCAGCCCCTCTATCCATGTCTACCTATAAAGACAGACTCCAAAACAGCTCCACTGTCAGGAAAGACAAGTGGCTTCAGTCTGCTAGACTTCTCTTTCTACTAGCATAACATGATCTGTGTTTATAGAACACAAGTGATCTAGATCTATTTGTCCATCATTTTGGACCAATGATGGACAAAACGGTATCCCATCTAGAACACACTAGTCTTGTCTCTACCCAGCATAGGCTAGGTTTGGTGAATTGTTGGCTCAGGGTCACATCTCAGTGGCATTGGTAACCAAAGATATGATGGGAGTCTGAGGCTGAACCACCTATAGTGATTCTGTCCGTAGATGGACAGGAACCTGCACTGACCAATTTTATATCAGTAACCACAGGTAAGGAATCTGGACCTGCCTTGGCCTCAGGGAAAGTAGCTTGCAGAGATGATATAATATTTCTGGAGATCCTTCTGGATGAACCATATAACAAGCAATGTTTATGAGGAAACGTTGGCTTGGATTGCACTGTAATATTGGAACAGTAGTAATTAACAAACAGCTGACTTATGTACAGATCTGTCTTGGATGCTATCCAGTGCTTGAACAATGGGAGTACCTGCAAGGCCTCTGAAGAAAGCAGCCTTCTTAAGAATTTCTGGTAAGATAGGCACAAAAAAGTCAGACTAAGGAGACCTATAAATACCTAAGCCATTAATGACAGACTTATTTTATACCAACAAGTAGAAAGTACTTTTATGAAGCCATTACCCTCTCTAATTCTTGAAATAGGGTGCCCCAAACTGACCAAATAGTAATGAGTATAGTAGAACCCTCAGGTAGAGAATATGAAAAAAACGATTGAAGGAAATTCAGCACACTGCAGGGAAAACACAGAAACAACATGGCACTTTAGAAACATTCCTGGTGTTCAGGTAAATCTGAAATATGATAGGAGGTGGTGGCTGAAGTCTATATCAAACAGGAGGAGGGATGAGCTTACGGCTGCCTATTGGAACACACATAGCTGGATGTCAGAAGAAGAATAGGAAGAGACAAACCAAAATTTCAGGAACTTTGAGAGTGTGAAAAGCAAATTTTCAAGTCACTTGGCTTCAAGAAGGACTTGGAAATACCAAGTGAGTCAGAAGCCTTCTCCATGAGATAATCATAGGGACCTAGGCCACTTTCATTGTGACCCATAAGTACGGGTAGGTCATGCATTCATTTTCATTGAGTTCTAGGAAGTCTTTAATTTCTTTCTTTATTTCTGCTTGATCTAGCAGTCACTAGTAGAGAGCTACTCAGTTTCCATGAGTTTTTAGGCTTCTGTTGTTGATATAGTGGATGAAATTCAGCACTAATCCATAGTGGTCTGATAGGCTGCAGAGGTTATTACAGTTTTATTGTATCTGGTGAGACTTGCTTTGTGTTCAAGTATATGGTCAGTTTTAGAGAATGTTCCATGAGGTGTTGAGAAGAATGTGTATTTTTTTGTGTTTGGGTGAAATGTTCTGTAGATATCAGTTAGCTCCAGTATTTCTTTTTAGTTTTTGTCTGGATGACTTGCCCATTGGTAAGAGTCGAGTATGGAAGTGTCCCATTATTGGTATGTGAGGCTCAGTGTGGGATTTCCACTTTCGTAATATTTCTTTTACAAACATGGGTGTCTTGTGTTTGGGGTATAGGTGTTAAGAATTAAAAAAACCATCTTGGTGGATTTTTCTCTTGATGAGTATGAAGTGTCAATTTTGGTATGAAATCTTTTTGTTAGACATTAAAGTGGCTATATTGGCTTGTTTCTTAGGTTTATTTGTTTGGAAATTTTTTTTTAACACTTTACTCTTAGGTGATGTTTACATTTGATGTTGAGGTGTGTTTCTTGTATGCAGCAGAAGCATGGACCCTGCTTTTGGATTCTGTCTGAGTGTTTTTATTAGGAAATTGAGTCCATTGATATTGAGAGATATCAGTGATCAGTGGTTGTTTAATTTTTGGTATTTTGTTGTTGGTGGTGGTGGTGGTACTGATTGTATATGCTTGTGTGTATGTGTGTGTGTTTACCTTCTTTAGGTTTAACTGGTGAGAGATTATTTATTTTGTGTTTTCATGGGTGTAGTTAACCTCCTGAAGTTGGAGTTTTTCTTCCTAATATCTTCTATAGCGCTGGGTTTGTGGATAAATACTGTTTCAATTTGACTTTATCATGAAATATATTGTTTTCTCCATCCCGGTGATTCAAAGTTTTGCCAGATTCAGTAGTAGACTGGAATCTATGATGTCTTACAGTCTGTATGATATCTGCCCAGACCCCTCTGGCTTTTAGTGTCTCTGTTGAGAAGTTAAGTGTAATTCTAATAGGTCTGCCTTTATATTTTTCCTGGCCATTTCCCTTTTCAGCTTTTAATATTATCTCTCTGTTCTGTATGTTTAGTGCTTTGATTATTATATGGTGTGTGTTTGGGGGGCTATTTGGTGTTCTGTAAACTTCTTGTACATGTATAGGCATTTCCTTCTTTAGGTTTGGAAAAATTTTCTCTATGATATTGTTAAAATATTTTCTGGGCTTTTGATCTGAGATTCTTGCTTATCTAGATTTTCCATACAAGTGACAGCTTATGCTGACAAGGATGTGTAGAAAGAGGAACACACCTCCGTTTCTTGTGGGAGTGCAAACTTGTACAACCACTATTAAAATTAATATATTGGTTCTGCATAAAATTGGAAATCCATTCCACTTCTGAGACTATCCAAAGGATGCTCTATTCTATAAGGACACTTGTCCATCTATGTTCATAGCAGCTTTATTTATAATAAACAGAAACAGTAAAAAAAAACTTAGATGTTCCTCAGCTGAAAAAATGGAAAAAGAAAATGTGTTACATCAACACAATGGAGTATTACTTGGCCATTAAAATCAATGACATCATGAAATTTGCAGGCTAATAGATGGAACTAGAAAAACAATCATCCTAGTGAGATAATCCAGATGCAGAAAGATAAATGTAGTTTGTACTCAAAAGTGAACACCAGCTGGTAAGTAAAAGGTAATCATGCTACTATCCACAGACCCAGAGAAGCTCAGTAACAAGAAGGGCTTAAGAGGTGACACATGTGTCTTCCTAGGAAGGGAAAATAGAATAAATTTTGTGGGTAGACTGGGGGTGGTTGGGAATGGGAATGGGGGAATTGGGTGAAGGCTAGGGGAAATGGAGAGAGAGAGTACTGAGAGAGATGACTGGAATTGAAGGCCTTTGGGGAGCAACTTAGAAACCTAGTACAGTGGACCCTGAAATTTATAAGGGTGACCTTATCAAAGTGTCCTAGTAATGGGGAATATGGAGCCTGAACCAGGGGAGACTCCAAGTAGTAGGACTGGGACATCCACCCAGCCACAAAACCTTCAATCTACAATCTGTCCTACCTGCAAGATGTGCTGGGGCAATGATGGCCCAGAGCTTATAGCCAACCAATGACTGGTCCAATTTGAGGCCCAGTCATGAGAGGGAGCCCATGCCTAACACCACCTGGATAGACAGGAATCAGAGGCTAGATAGCCTAGAGATCCAGGATAGATCCAAACATGACTGGGGAAAAAAAGGCAATGACATGATTCCTAGTGATATTCTGCTATATTTATAGATCTGTGCCTAGACCAATTGTCATCAGAGAGGCATTATCCAGCAACCGATGGGAACAGATGCAGAGACCCACAGCCAAACACCAGGTGAAGCCAGAACCCCACTGAAGAGAGGGAGGAAGGGTTGTAGGACACAGGGTTTAAGGACACAACAAGAAGACAGCCCTCAGAATCAACTAAGCATGACTCATATGGTGTCACAGAGACTGAATTGACAATTAGGGATCCTGTGTGGTCAGAGCTAGGTCCTCTGCATATATATATATATATATATATATATATATATATATATATATATATAGAGAGAGAGAGAGAGAGAGAGATATCTTGTGGTTGTATAGCTTGGTGTTCCTGTGAGATGCTTAGCAGTGGGAGTAGGGGTGTTTCTCTGGCTCTTTTGGCTAAACTTGGAAGATTTTCCTCCTACTGGGTTGCCCTGTCCAGCCTTGATATAAAAGTGTATGCCGAGTCTTATTGCAACTTGTTATGATGAGCTCAATTAACATCCCTGGAGGCCTGTTCTTGTTTGTTGTTTGTTTGTTTGTTTCTGAAGAGAAATGGAGGAGTGGATCTGAGGAAGAAAGGAGGTGTGTGAGTGTGGAGGGACTGAAGGAGAGGAGAGGGGGAAACTGCATTTAGGATGTGATGTATGAGGAAAAAATAAAAGAAAAAATTAAAATCTACCCATGCTTGGAAAGAAATCAGATGCCCAGGTACAGGAAAATCAAAGACACCAGTCACATTTAATTTAACCAAGTCTACCCTGAAACAGCTTATAATCGAGCTCTTGAGGTAAAGATGAAGACAGGATTTTCTAGGCCTCATTAAAACAATAATATAGGAATGTTCCAATTAATCTGACGCAAACTTGTCAGCAGAAACTTCACAGGTCAGCAGAACGAGAGGTGAGAGTTTTCACAGCTTAGGAAGAAAAAAAAGAAACACCAACAACTGAGAATATCTTACCCAACACGGTCATAATTTCAGAAATGGAGAAGAAATGAAGGCATTCCCAAACAAACACCAAGAGAGTGATTACCATCAGACTTGTGTGCTCTATAAGAAATTATAAAGTATGTCAAACATCAAGGTACTTTTAAAATAGAAAGAAACAGGTAGATAAATGGGATTATTATCTAAAATAATAAATAAATAAATAAAAATAAAGCAACTACATAGCAAAGGAAACAAAAACCAGAGTGAATAAATGGCCCACAGGAGAAAAAGGATCTGTTCAAATCATATTTTGACCAAGAGTTAGAATCCAGAGTATGTAGGAAATTTCTCAAACTCAAGAGCAAAACGACAAAAGCAAAACAAGAAAGAGGAAAGTATATGTGCAATAGACCTAAATAGGAATTTCTCAAAAGATGATCTACCATAGAAATCGAACTGGTGGTTGACAGAGGCTGGGAAGAAGAGTGGGGAATACGTGGGGACAGGAAGATCAATGGGTACTAGGCTACAGTCGGATGGAACAGGAAGCTCTGATGTCCTAGTAATGGGGATATGGAGCAAGGTGATTGCAGATAATAGTGTTTGGTCCATGTCAAAAATGAGAGAAAAAAATTAGAATATTTTTGCCAAAAAGTAATGATAAGCCTTTGAGGAGATAAGTATTTTAACCTGATTTAAACACTATGTGATGTATACATGGATTGAAATGTAACACACTGTCTTATTAACATGTATAAGTTGGTGTTTTATTATTAACTAATAAAATAAAGATAACAGGAAAAAATAAGAGACATTATTAAAGGTATTAGGAGAAAAACATTCCAGAGCTAAAAGACACAATCTTTACACTGAAATTGCCTTTGGGGATGGAGACATAGCCAGTGGTAAAGTTCTTGCTCTACCATGTGTGAGGCCCTGGGTTTGATCCCAATACCACCAAAAGGGGAATTACCTTTTTAAGACTCCCTTTTCTGCTGTTCTAAAATCTAGATTCATGTGACTATTATTACAAAGCCACTACTGCATATCACTTGATAGTAATAATACAGAGAGAAAGGAACAGAGAGGAGTCGAGCCAACAAGAGATGAGTTGGAATGTTTTCAGTGAAATTTCAGAAATTCTAATGTTGAATGAAGAACACACCCTTAAGTAAATATAAATCAGGAAGCTTCAAATCCAAAGATGGAGAAAAGATCACAAATATTTTCACATAAGGAAAAGACACTAATTTTGAAGATCGAGAGTCAGATTGGACCGGTAGCAAAAAATAATGCCTTTAAAATCGAAATATATATAATGCTGTGTGGTCAAGAGTCCTGTAGGAACTTGCCTGCAGAGAATAATAGAGAAGGCGGGGCCCACAGAGAAGGCAAGTAATGAGAGAACCCTGCTGGCCTCGTGCGCCTGCCTGCAGCTCCCTCCTGAGCTCCAACAGCAATTTATCATTGAACCATTATCCTCCCCCTCTTCCTCTCCCTGTCCTATCCCTCTCTCCCTTCCCCTCTCCCTGTCCGGCTACCTCTCTCTCCCCCTCTCCTCGCCCTCTCTTCTTCCTCTGCTCTCCTTTCTCCTTCTTCTCACACTTCTTCCTGCTCTCTTTCCTCCTGTCTTTTCCTTCTTTCTCCATTCCTCCTCCTTCACCTGGTTACAGTGAACAATCACAGAGAACCTGAAAATATCACCACCTGAGCCAACACACAAATCTCCATATGGGTGACGAACTTGTGGCCTGCGTTAGCCATGATCTCAAACTAAGTTCTGAACTGAGAGACAAAGGAGTCAAGCAAGGAGGGATCAGCTGTGCTTCCGGTTGATGTTAAATTGGGTGGTGTAACTTAGGTGTGTGATAAGAGGGAGTTTTCTAATATTGGACCCCAGAATTTTACCAACTCAGCACAGGTAAGCTATGGCCTCCATCTGAAAAGGTGGAGCTTTTACCCCTAAGCTTACCTCTGAATGAAAGGAAATATCAGTACATGTTGTCTGCAACCAAACAAATTCCAGAGCAGAAGAGAAGAGAGGAAGAGGCTGGGACACAGTTACCAGGCCTGTTCTTAAAATTACTCATTGGGTAGGATGGTCATCATTTGCCTGGGATGAGAAAGGGATGTGTGGGCAAGGATGTCCCTAAAGCCAGGTGGAATTGCCGATGAATTACTAATGCTTTATTCTCCATGCACCCTAATGAAGCAGCAAGTTAGCCACTGTGGAAAAATTCAGGTAATAATCATTAAAACACCAGAAACATACTCTAAAAGAAATAAGAGATTTCTCCCTCTAGAGTAAGTCTAGGAGGTTGACACATATTCTTGACCTAAATTTCTTTGTGTCTCTATTGTGAGTTATAGACAGTAATTTTATCTACACCACAGGCCTTTACAACCTAGACAATAGTGCGATTAATTCCGGGTCACCAAATGCAGCTCCTAGCTAGGGACTCTGTGCAAAAACTAGCTTCACTGTGCTTTGTCTACCATAGCTAAGACAATGTGACAGATGCCTTCTGTCATAACAGTGAGAAGTAATTCTCCACAAACAGAGAAGCTCATGATGGAAGCTTATCAAAAGCTTGAGTTCCTCTGTCCTTCACTCCTAGTCACTCAACACACTGAATTCACAACACACACACTGAATTCACAACATACACACTTCTTTTCAACACACACTAAATTCACAACACACGCACTTCTCAACACACTAAATTCACAACATACACACTTCTCAACACACACTGAATTTGAATCTAGGAAGTTAATACAAGACACTCCTCCTGAAGAGAAATGATCAAAGAATGTCAGCCATGTATCACATAATAATGGTATAGTCAAGCATAGGGTCTTATTAGCCTGTGGTGCCTAGTGACATCATAATTGCTTTGTTTGTGCAGAAGTAATCCATGATGCTTGCACAGGATGTGACTACCTAAGAATGTCCCTTTTTGAAATTCATTCCTGTTGTTGATCAAAGCATTATTACTTTTGACATTGAAGCTCTTGTAGGAGAGATGGCTTTGACACAGTCTGAAGGTTATTGGGAGAGGCATAAGAGATAAAAATATGCATATACTAGAATTAGATATTGTTCTCCCAGCCAAGATAGAAGACCAGAATAATGATAATGTGGCATAAACGTTCATTTTGCAAATCAGCCAACTCAGTCGGGTGCAGGCTTGCCCTTACAGGAAGCACCCAGCAGCCTTGTGATCAGTCGGGGTAGGCTTGCCCTTACAGGAAGCACCCAGCAGCCTTGTGATCAGCATCCTTTCTAAGAGTAGTGCTAGAGAGTGAACACTGATCCCACCCACCCCTTACTAAGGCAAAAAACTTTCCTGGCATGCCCAATTTAGTAGTGAAAATGAGATTTGTCTTTAGTGGTGAGAAATCTCCATGACGTCTGATAAGTGTGGTTTGCATTGTTCAGCGTAATTAATTATGATAGACAATGTCTAAATCTCAGGGGTTTAACATGGTATGAGTGTCTCACTCGTTCTCACCACATCCCCACACAGGATGAACTCTCCCTGCTGCAACATCTGGAACACATGCTCTCCAAGGTTGCCTGTACTGGGAGGCAGAAGGATGGGAAGTGCACACCAGCCCCAACTTGCCTCAGCCTGGAAGACAGACAGCGACCATTGGTAAACTTAGTAATCTGGCCCTAAGCTAAAGGAGAG
Source organism: Arvicanthis niloticus (assembly GCF_011762505.2). Lineage (NCBI taxonomy): Eukaryota > Metazoa > Chordata > Mammalia > Rodentia > Muridae > Arvicanthis > Arvicanthis niloticus. The sequence continues at coordinate 72,901,498 of NC_047672.1, forward strand.
AGCACATGAGAAGAGGTCAGGGAAGATAGAAGTTCACTCTACAGGCAGAAAGAAGTGTTCACATAAGCCTTGCCTTCCTTGGTAAAGGCACCACCACAGAGACGTTGCTTGAATATTTTCATGAGTATTTTATGTTGTTGCCACTGTAGTTAAGGATGATTCTTAGGCCAGACTCCAAATGAACAATAGCACTATATTTTAGCAAGGTACTCCTACTGCATTCAGAGTCTACACTTCAAACTCTTAATAACTATGACCACATAAGCATTGATGTGCTTCAGTTAATGTTCAGAGGTGCTGGAGCACACTTTTTGTTGTTTTTGTTGTTCTCTTTGCTAAACCTGTTAGGGGAAGCTCATTTTTTAAATATAAGAGACATTTACAATAAATCTTTTAATTTCAGAGACTCATGAGCCTGGACTCTCATTTTGATTCTATGTTCATCAGCAGGCATTGGGAAACCACTGTTAATAACTCTTAAAAGATTGCCTTACACCATTGTTTAGGAAATATTTGAAGATTTCCCAGTTGAGACAGATGGTACTCAACACAATCAGCACAATCAGCACACACCAGTTTCCTGCTCTTCTCCATGAATCAATCATAAGTCTCCAGGCATTGACTGATGAAGCCAGTGAAAAGTTTCCTAAGCCCATCAGATGTGCCATGATGCAGCCGAAAAACAAGTCACCCTACTATGGGAACTATGTATTATATGGGCAATGGAGTCACAATGCAAACTCTGCCTTGTACTTTAAGGTGGAAGTAGGGTTCTGAGAACAAGAGTGCTGAGAAGTTGGCTAATACTCGGGTTTGTGCTTGGGGTTGTATTCATTGCTTTACTCATAACACCTGAAGATGGGCTTCTCCTTTAATGTTCTATTTTCCTTTTAGGCAAGCACTATCTGTGAGCAGAGTAAACTCATGGTAACACAAGAAGAGTAAATGTCACAGCATGTAAAGCACCATGCATTGTTTGAGACATACTTGGTACAATATAATCTAAACTAAAATAATATTGTCCCAATTGATCTCTACCTTATAGGATCAGATACAAATGCAAATACCAACAAATTGATTGTTTAAATAATGTAGATAAATTTGTATAAAGACAAAAACTCTCAAAGATGACTCAAGAAGAAATGGAAAACATAAAGTAGCATCAAATGAGACATTGAATTAGTAACATTAAAAAATTAAATTAAAACTTCCCTGAAGGAAGATCCAAGCTTAGATGGTAAGTTTGTTTTGTTTTGTTTTGTTTTGGTTTGGTTTGGTTTGGTTTGGTTTAGTTTGGTTTGGCTCTGTTTGATTTTGTTAATCAGTCTATACAGTAGTCATTCACACCTTTCACAGACTTTCAAGAATAGAAGTGGGGAGCCCAGTTCCTGACTTATGAAGCCAATGCTATCCCAAAACAGAACCAGAAGAAATGAGACGAAACTACACAAATAATCCCCAACAAAATAATGGTATTCTAAGTCCATATAAAAGGAATATACAATTTGACCAAATCAGTGTCAGTCACTCCAGAAAATCAAGCTGGTGCAATATACAAAATCATTTAATATAGAAATATATAATATAGTAATATACAAAGAATATAAACATAATTGCATATTACTATATATAACATAAAATCCAATTAATATCTGTTATGTTGGTCTCAATGTCAATGTGCCATAGATTAAAAAAATCATGTGACTGGGAAAGCTTACCCGAAGAAGTTTTCCAATTTTCTTGATTGACTTGGGAAGATCCACCTTAATTGCAAACAGCCCCTTTTGATAGTGTAAGACCCCCCCGCAAGGGGACCCTCTGTAAGACCCCCCCCCCCCGCAAGGGGACCCTCACCCAAGTCTGGACCTGCACGCCCCAAGGACACACGAGAGACCTTCTTGATGCAATTGCAGAGGAGGTTTAATGACGAGGGCCCTCGGGCTGGAACATATCTCACACAGGAGATAGAGGTTCCGAGCCGGACCCAGGGAACTTGGGATATTTATCGGTAGGGGTTGGGGAGAGCGGGAAAATTTGGCGCGGTTACATATGATTGGATATTTCAAACATCAGCAACTTGCAGAACTGGCAGAACTTGCAGAAACTCAGACCTCCCAGAAAAGGGAGGGAGAGAAAAGTAAACACCAGATAGCCCATTACTCACTTGGGCTTGTTTGGACTTTCTGGGCATGCCCTTGTATGCCTTTATTTTTTGTCACCCTGCCCCTGCAGGGGCTTAATATTTTTATTATGACTATATTTAACAAATTGTTGGTGGTCTTTGCTGACCATGAATTTTTGTTATTGTTACAATGCTGCTTTCAAATTTTGTTCTCACAATAGCAATCCAGATTAAAAGGACGTGACAGAAGAAAGGTTATCTCAGTCTTGGCTCACTGGCCTTCCCTCTTGTAACTAGGTTAATCTGGCCTGTTGTTGCTGCTACTGCTGATTCTTTTGCAACCATCAAAGCCAAGGTTTCATCAGGGACCTTTAGGCTTCTGGTACCATATTGGAACTACTGAGGCATTCACCTTGTAGACTGAGCCTTGTTAGACTGCCTCCAGTAAGAGGGAGCCATTGTGGACTACCACAACTATGGAAGCACCCAGTCTTAAGGACCAAGTAACCACTGTGTTCTCAGTTCTCAGATGTGAGTCTGATGATGTTATTATTTTAAAGCTGACTTAATAGTGACCCTTTAATCTATATCTTCATCCCACTGGTTCTGTTCCTCTAGGGAAGCTTGACTAATGCAGCATTTTATAGTAGATTACAGCCTCAAAAAGCACTTGAGATCCGATGAGATCAGATGTGCATCACTCAAAAAATGCAGGCACAGCAGATAAGGTCTGAATCTTTCAATGATATGCACACCTTTTCCACACATTGAGGATCAGCTTTGTGGGGTGATCTTTGCTTGCGTTAGTAAACAGATAGACTTGGGGTAAAGACAGCATAGTGCCCCTTGGAAGGAAATTTAATTAGGGCCTAATATTTTATAATACCATCTAAATGCCATATCTACCTGATAAATATCCCATGAAAATATCCAAAGCCCAGGCTTCCTGAATCTAATCTAGTCTTCTACATAAAGTCCATTTCCAGGTATTTGAAGTAGCCACCTAGTGGAAATAAATAGTGTAGCACTAAGACCCACATTATGAAGGTCTAAATTTCTTGACAAATAAGGGCATGAAAGATAGAAAGAAGGAAGTGGGGATGGATGCTCTCACATTTTAGATCAATTAACTAACTTAGTATGGTATATTGTATGTGTTGTATGAGTGTGACATATGCATGTGAGTATGGGGGTGTTCATGTTCATGTGTGCACATGTGAAGGTTAGACAGTTTCTTACCACTTTTCCACATTGAAACAGTGCCCCTCGTTAAACAAGAGACTCACAACTTAGATGAGGCTAGCCGATCAGTAAGGTCCTAGTACCTGTCTCTGCCCAACCAACCAACACTGCTGTTAGAGGCCATTCCTCCTGTTTGTTTCTTCTCAAGGACTTATTATGTAACCCTGGCCAGCTTGGAATCGATTTTATAAACCAGGCTGGCTTTGAACTCGCAGAGATATGTTTTCTTCTACCTCCCAGGATCTGAGAGTACCGAAGCATGTCACCACACCCAGCTCATGCCAGGCTTTCTGTGTGGGTACTTGGGATCCTAATTCATATCTTCATGCTTGCACAGGTAACATTCTTGCCCAGGTAGCTCTCTCTTCAGCAACTTACACTTTAGAATTTGCAGCTTTTTTATTGTCAAACTATTCAGAAATTTTAAGGCTTCAAATGTGCATCTAAAATCAAAACGTGTGTGTGTGTGTGTGTGTGTGTGTGTGTGTGTGTGTGTGTGAAATTAGTATTTATGGACAAAATAACATTTGTGCCAATGAAACTTTTATGATCATTTTCAGACAAAGGCCAACAGCACAGAGAGGAACAAAGGTAAGTTCAGTAAAGAGTAATCAGCAGTTTAAAGTGAGATGAAGAACTCAACTCTCAGGCCAAGGCTGCTGTAGAGTGTGAATTGAGGTGTCATTTTAACAGGTGAGTTGTAAAAACGAACTTCAAGATCCTTGGTTCCTGCTCTTCCTGGTGCTGACTCTGCATCTACCAGCAAGCATCTACAAAATCTCAGGGCCAGCACTTCATCTATGACTGTTTCTTTGCCAACAGAACAATCCTCTACATTGTGTGCTTTGTCTATATATAATGTTGCTATCAAATACCGCTAATAAAAATAATTAGAAAAGCAAGGAATAACTGTAAATTGCCAGTCTATAATAAAGATAGCATACTAAAATATAAAAGGATCTTTGATTTCTTCATAACAATAACAGCCAACATCCATGGAGGATTCTACTCCGCAAATAATCATTTTATGTTCTCCACTTACTTACTTCTTTAAACCTTTAATAAACCCCTGGATTTCCATATTGCACCTATAAAATTCAGGAAACAATAATTTTACACCACAGAATTGTTGGAACAAGTCCCAGGATAGAGAAGTATTCAATAAATATGAGCTTTATTATCCAGAAAATAATCTGTTTTCCCGCCACCTTAGCAACTTGTGAACTTGTTTTTAACTCCTTTTCTGTCTCTGTCCCTTTTTTTTTTTTTCAAGACATCACAAAAATCACATGCCAAGAGGCCAGAATACTGCACTCAGAACGTGAAGATTTGGATGCATTTAAGCCAACAAAGTATATCCTTCCTATAGCCTCTCCCAGACACCTCTCCTCTACCTGCTCCTTCCTGAAGATGCTAGTGAGCTGCGGCACCGACTGCTTTCCTTCACGGCTGAGTCTGAGGTCAGCACTTACTAGTGGTGAATTTTGAGTCATTCACCAGCCATAGCTTCAGGTCTTTCACTTGTGATATGAAACTAATTGAAGTTCATGTCTTTTGAATTTATTTCATTTTATACCTGTTACATTTTTATAATATTTTAATTAGCTCTTTGAGAATTTCATGCAATGTATTTTGATCATATCTGCTCAACTGCTCCCCCTACCTTCTGTTTTTCTAATTTTAGTGATTTTTTTATTACTTGTCTGTAGGAGGAGCTAAAGGTGGGAGGAGTAAGGAGAGGAAGAGGGGGAGCTAAGGGGAGACAGAGAACGAGAGGGAGGGACATGGAAGCTGATGTTCGCTTGTCTGTAGCAGTCAAATGTAGTTGGTATATCTAGGTTGGGTATTGGGTTACACCTCTGATTATAAGGGCACCTTGTTATTGATTCATTACTAAATATATAAGCCTTTGTATAATCTAAGCATTAGTCTCATTTGTACGAAACCCAAGTGGTTGGCAGGATGGTCTGGGCAATGAATGCCCAGTCTTGTAGAGACAGCATGGAAGATAGGCAGACCCATCTCCCACACTAGTGTCTTGTGGGTGGCAGAGCTGGTGTTTCTAGCAGTGGCATGCACATGCTTTCTGGCCACACAACATGGCAGCTGAGCTAGGCAGAGACGCAGCAGCTTAGATAGTCGGCTTGCCGGCAGCTGCTTTTTAAATTATTACTGCAACATTTGTCTAGTATTCACATTTTATTTATTTATTTATTTATTTATTTATTTATTTATTTAATTCTTCTCTCATACAATACACCCCAACCACAGTCTCCTTTCACTTCCCTCCTTCCAATCCTCCTCCACCTTCTCTCTTTCCCAGATCCTCTGTTTCCCTTCAGAAAAGAACAGACCTCCCAGTGACATCAATCAAACTAGGCATAACAAGATGCACACAGCCTCATATCAAGGCTGGACGAGACAATCCAGAAGAATGTAACAGGTCCCATGAGCAGGCAAAAGAGGCAGACACCTCTATGCCCACTGTCAGGAGTCCCACAAAAACTCCAGGCTAAAGAATACAGCATATATGCAGGGGCCCTGGTGCACACCCATGTGGGCTCCCTGGTTGCAGCTTCAATCTCTGTGAGCCACTATGAGCCCTGCTTAGTGAATCCTGTGAGCTGTGTTCATGGTGCCCTTGATCCCTCTAGATCCTACAGTCTTCCTCTCCCTCTTCTATAGAGTTCCCCAGGCTCCACCTAATGCTTGGCCATGGGTCTCTGTATCTGCTCCCATCAGCTGCCAGAGGAAGCCTTTCTGATGTTTTGAGCTGGGCACCTATCCTACGAGTATAGCAGAGTATCATTAGGAATCATTTTGTTGACATTTTTTTACATCAGTCTTTGATTCTAACCAAGGCCTCTGAGACATCCACCCTTACTCCTGTATTGACCAAACTTCATGTTCTTTTTAAAATTTTAATAACCCATCAGCTCTAATTTGTGCTGTCCTGCTTGTGAGACCATCCAGTGAAGCAAAGTGTGATTGACCTACCAGGAACTGCACCCTTAAAGAAAACTGATTCTCTGTTCCCCAGACGTTTTATGGAGTGTTCGTAGCTCCTCAGTTTGGGGTGAGGGATTGGGAGCCCCTCCTCTCTCCATGCTGGATGCTGACCAGCTTGATCTGGGTGGGGCACTCCACTGATGCTATTCTCAGCACTTAAACCAGTTGTGATTTTCTGGATTAACTGACACCCACTGCACAATTCTGCTATGTGGACAAAATGCACAGATTCCTTTTTAAATAATACAGTGCATGGGAAGGGTTTACCCCAGTTCCGAACACTGCAGAAGGTATGCAGAGCAAAATGCTAGAGGAGATTGCTGTTTTTAGTAATAACAGCATTTGCCTTCCTAATGTCTATCCCACCCCCTGAAATTAGTCTGAACTTGTCATGATTCCACACTTCCCCTGACAGTGACTTGTTTAGAATTAGCAATTAGCAGCCTCCCCAAGTTCTGCAAGACAGGGGTGAAAGTTGGCTAGGAGCTGCAGTCAACTTTCTTAGTCCCAGGAAAGAGCTGTAAAAAGAAACTACAGCCCTTAGAAGATGTGGATTGTTTCATTGTTCTCTGCTAATGTCGTATAACAGAAGTTTAAAGCAGGTTTGAGAAGATTTTAAGCTACATGTCTTCTTTCAGCTTGGTGATATCAGATTCCAAGCTGGAAAGACATAACATAAGATTGTAAAGAGAGGTTGCAGTAGGCAGGGCCAAGCCTTCTGTAAATATTGCAAGGGTTGACAATGATGTTGGACTCTGCCTTTCCTTTGTCCAGTTTTTTATAAGTCTTGGTCACATCCTGTTGCCAATGGGTGATTAACAAAATCACCTAAGTATGCAACAAATGAGATACACATTAATCCCAGTTTGTAAATGGCACTTGAAAGGTGGTCCCAGGATTCAGTGTGTAGCTTTTAGACATTTAAAAGGAAACAGATGCTTTCATAAACATTGTCTGAAAACACCTGATCTGCTGTACTGGGAACTTTAATGATATAAGTTCAGTGCTTCCAGTTCTAGAGCATGGAAGTCCAAGGTAAGGCCGCCATGCTAGGGTGATGGTAAAGGCCTGCTAGTGAGGTTGACAAAATGTTACTATATCCTCTGATGCTGGAAAGGACCTAAGAAACTCCTGGGTATTTCTTATATGGGCACCAGCTTCAGTGATACTGTCTCATTGCAGGTAACAGTTTGGCACATGCACTGTGGAGAGACTCAGTCCATGGTGGTGTGGTGACTAGGCAATGGAGGGAACAAGAAATGGGATTTCTATCTTTCATATAAAACCTAATAATTTTAAAAAGCATAAAGACAAACACTGAGGGAAAAATACCGTTTTTATTCATCTCTCATCTACTCTCCTGTCTCCCCAAGCCCAAAGTCCCCCTTCTATTCGTATGACTTTACTGTTCATTTAGATTCTATATAGAAGAGAAAACATGTAATATTGTCTTTCTAAGTCTGGCTTCTTTTGCTTCACATTATAATCTCTAGTATCCTCCATTTTCCTACAAACAATGCATTTTTTTCTTTTTTAGGGCTGAATAATAGTGTTGTATGTGTACATCATACCTTCATCCATTCACGCCTGCTAATGGGCACCTAGACTGAGTCTAACCATGGCTATTGAGCATGGTACCATAATAACATGGATATGCAGATATTCCATTGTTTGCTGACTTAGATTCCTTCAGGTAAATATCAAGGAATAGTATAGCTAGATCATGTAGTATAGTTCTATTTTAGAGTTCTACTTTTGTTGGGCTCTCTTGTGAGGAGGGAGACCTCCATATTGACTTCCATGCTTCCTAGACTAATTCACATTCTAGCAAGCCTGACCCCCCCACTGACTTCTACCCTTGAATCTTCACCACAATTTATTATCATTTATTTTCTTGATGATGAACATTCTGAATGAGGTGAGATACAACGTCAGTGTTGTTTAAATTTGTGTTTTGGAAAGGGGATTCTGGTATAGACATTTCTCTATGAGTTAACTCCAATGCCCCAACTCCTGATACTGTTCTAGTCTCTCAATTGCGTTATAATTACCTTAGATATCAGTTCTCTTGGAGAAATGTCTCATACTGACTTGAGTAACTTCCATGATTCCTTGGCATCTGGGTGGGGAAGCTTTAACATAACTCATATTGCACTGAAATTCTTTGTTCATGCCTACCGCTCTGAGTTCTGAACTCCTCACTGCAAAATTGTTGGGATTGCCTTGACATGAAATATGAGACCCAGGACACTGCAACCAAATACCTGTTTAATGTCAAAAATTGCAAATGCAAGGATGTATAACAGACAAATAATCAAGAAGACCCAAAACGTGCTAGTGGGATGGTGGATTTGAGTTTTCTGTATTTTCAGTGGCAGATGAAGTACCTTACCAGTCCTGAGAGTAAGGGAGCCAGCCTGGCACAAGTGGAAGCAATCTCCCTTCCATTGTTTTATTTTTCTAAGCTATCCTGTGTAACTTTCTTTTGCTACTTTGTGAGTCTCCTTTCTTCCACTCTTCTCCTCCCCTCCTCTTCTGCTCTTTCAACCCCCTAACCTGACAGGAGAGGAAAAAGGATTGAGGGGCAATGTTATCATTAGACTACTTCCTACTGATTAGGGATGTTGAGTTCTTTGGATTGAGTTTGATCTTTGGCATCAGGGTATCTAACTCATTTTGTTTTTTCTTTGCACATGACTACTTTACAAACTGTGACCAACAGCAATAAACAGCAAACAACCAACAACCAACAAAGCACATTTTGGAATCCTAGCATGGATGTAGCCTCTGAAAAGTCTTCAGAATTGCAAATGTCACACACTCGCAGAAACTATTTACAACTGCAAAGTCATATCCCTGCTAGAGCAGGAGGTAAATCATAGCTAGCAGCTGTGGAACAACCTGAAGCATCCCCGTGTCTCATACTTGGGATTAAAATGAAAGCATATTCTTATAATATTTCTGTATTTTTAAAAAGAAACCTAAGGTCTCACTACAATCCTATCACTGTAATGGAAAAGTAACATATATCCCAGGTGAGCAATTTCAGAGCCTCTCAAAACTGCCTACCACATTTTCTTAGAAACACAACATCTAGGGCTTTGCTCTGACTTTCTGAGCCAGAAGCCTGAAGAGGGGTCACTGAGCTGGAGTTTTTTGACATTCTCCAGGTGATTTAAACACAGAGCAGCATTTGAGAACCACAGCTTGACTGTTAAGGGAGAGGATACAATGATGTGTGATACAGTGACACTGGATGCTCCTGGGAAATCAAGTTCCTTCCCTGAGTCTCCGTGAACTTACTTATAAATCAGCACTGGGAGTCATCCTTTCTGGTGGCTTACCTGTCATTGAAGCTGTTGCCCGATTGCTGCAGAGTCAGGCTTTGCTCCAAGCTCCCTCTAATGCTAGAAGCCAGGGAGCTCCCAGGCTGTGTTCTTGCCAGCTCTTACCAGCTCTAAGAGCTTGGAATTGCTAAATGTCAAACTCCCAGAACTTTCACAAACTGGTTGTAAAACTTGTTTGCTTGAAATGGGCCCTGGCTGGAAAATATTTATTATTTTGAAATTGACAAATGTCACAAATTGAGGCTTCATCTTCAACAGTTTCCAGAGAGCTGCTGTCCAGCACAGGGTTGCCCCAGGACATTCAAGCCCCACCTCCCAGCCAGCTCAGAACATATAAATAAAGAAAAATGTCTGCCTTTCTTGTGTTCTACATTTTAAGGAATGCAGCACAGCTTTCAGTTGGTGACTGACAGAGATTACAGTTGTCTTGAAAAACATACTTGGAAACACAATACATGGAGAATCTTGAGCAGACTCATGCATCCCAAAACAGTTGTCAGCAATGTTTCTTATCATCCTTCTATTGTGTTTGTAGTAGAAAAGATAACATTGATCAGAATATATGCATGTACACATAATCTTATATTCCTTTTATATACTGTAGTTTCTGGTTTGTATGAATTGAGGTCACGGTAAATAAAATTAAATTGTAGATATAATTTTACTACTTGCATTGACTTTTAATTAATACTATTAATGACTACTTAAAATTGAATTGTGTTTTTAACAGTTTTATCTAAGTAGTCAAAATACAAAATAAAATTTAACCCCACTCCTCTGTGTGTGTATGTATGTGTGTGTGCATGTGTGTGAACGGCACAAATGAAAGTGCATGTATGTGTCCCTCTTCCCTTTCTATCTTTTCTCCTTTCCCTCTCTCCTTGGTGGTGTTAGGGATTCAATCCAGGGACTCACAATAGCTCAGCAAATGCCTTATTGCTGAGCTACTCCCACACACCCAGCCCCTTTAAAGCCCTGATTTTATATTTGGCCAAGAGTAAATTAAGTAGATATAAAGTCTTCCCAGATACTGTAGCAAAGAATTCTACACACACTTTTCATTTGTTATGTAATCAACATTGAGTCTTTATTTCATCTCACATGTTACTAGCTTATAAGGTCTACAAAACAGAGAGAATTTAAAGATGATTTAAAAACGGATAGTGAGCTAGTTATTTTACTTACTCTGACACTTCATTTGGGAACAAAAGACAATCTGATAAATTTATCATTTTGTTTTGATAATTATACGGGATAGCAACATGCCTTTTCAGAGCACTGCTTTTCAAAGTGTGATCCACAATCCCTGGGAGCCTGAAAACCTTTTCAGAAAGTCTGCAAAAACAGAACTCATTTCCGAAAGCATTGTGCAGTGTTTGACATGCTACCAATGCTTACATTTGCCTCCTCGGTACAACAGCTGAGAACTTAGTGCAAGCCAAATTGCACTAGTCGCCACAGCATTCACTACCACACACTCGGAGTTATCCAAAACCTACATTCATTTCAGAATGCTCCTGGTAAAGCAGCAAAAATTATTAGCTTTATGGAGAATATGAAGTTTCAGTGTGTGAGAAACAGAATGTGCTCACAAGGCACTGGAACCCAATAGTTGTCTCACGTAGAGAAATAAAATTGTTCCACACCAAGCTAAGCTGTTTTGATGGAATACTATTTTCATCTGATAGAACAAGTAGCATCCAATGCTGTCATTTCCCAAACTGTGTGCATTAAAGGAATGGCTTCCAGGTGTGGTAGCACATGCTTTTGATCACAGCACTTGGGAGGCAGAGGCAAGAGGATCTCTGTATGAATTGAAGGCCAGTTTGGGCTTCCAGTAAGTTCCCGGCCATCCAGGATACATAGTGAGATTCTGCAAAAACAAAATGACTAATGTACATGCTGCGTGGCAGTATTTTCACCGTTAAAAATAGTTTTAAGAGCAGCCTTTTTTGATATTTTATTTACTTACAGTACAGATGTCATTCCCTTTTCCCATTTCCCCTTCCTAGAACCCCCTATCCTGTACACTCTCTTGCTTTATGCTTTTATACCATTTTGATTACATGCCTGTATTGAGGTCAGTTATAGGTTTGGGGTCTAGCAGTACAATAGATGCAAATAGTTGAGGAACAAGCAATAAAATAAGCACAAATAGCCAAAGAAAAAGCAAGGCATTAAACACAGTTATGTGAACACTCCCATGAACACTGTTTCAAAAGGCTTATCAGGATGACTGAAATATCTGAGCCTACTTCCCTATCCTAGCCCAAGGTCATTTTCATGTCTGAAGCCTATTTCCTTGTTCTAGCCTAAAATTTAGATTCCTGACTGAAATTACTTCTTTGTTCTGGCCTAATATTTAGATTCCCGCCTAAGATTGCTTCTTTGTTATAGCCTACGATTTAGATTCCTACCTGAAATTACTTCTTTTTTCTAGCCTAATGTCAAGTTCCTACTTGAAGCCTACTTTCTTGTCCTTGGCCAATGTCATATTCCTGTCAGGGAGCCCCTTTCTTTGTCCTTGGCCCATGCCAGCTTCTTGACAAGTAGCCCCAAAGGCTCTCCACCTCTTCCCCTTTTTTATTTTGTTAACAAGACTAAGCCTGTCTTAGGTCACTCTGACAAGAATGCCTTCCTTACCCATCATGGAATATGTATTATCAAAGGCAATGCACTTCTGTCTTAGGTTGGTAAGAATCTTACCTGTTCTTGGCTTGCCAGACTGTTAATTTAATAACTCTGTCTGGGGGTCCATTTTCAGGTTTAAGCCATGTATTTTGGCTGCCAATATGTTGATGTTGTTAAAGATAAGCTTTAACACAGTGAGCAGGAATAAAAGTATTCTTGGGACAAGAAGAGCTAGCCTGATTAAAGCTATATATGCCATTCCTGAGGTTTGACCAAAATGGAAATACTGAGCTCAGGCCATAGATAATTTTATTGGGACTATCTGCAGCATCAAAGGTCAACAGAGCAACATTCTTTACATTCTTAATCTCACTATGCAAAGTTAACACACCCAGAGAGGTGTTAGGATTATGCCAAATATCCTACAGGTATCTTTAATCTTTTTTCTAATTATAATGACAATCATTGTGAATTTCAAAAGTAACACTACTCCAATGATATTTGTCATGACACTTGGGATGGCTCCTAACTCTTGAACCCTGAACCTCCTTCAGATAATGTGAATGGGTTATAGAGCACCATTCGTTGTTCCAGAAACCTATGTAAATATTTTTGTATACTCAATACATTAGTAACATTTTTTTTTTGCTAGATGATTAACAAAACTAGTTGTCGTTACTCCTTGTGTCAATGCAATTGCAGAAGCAGTGGTGCTAACAATTGATGGAATGAAAGCTGTTATACCAGCAATAATCAAGCCTCCTACCCTCTTGCTTCTGCTTAAAGCCTAACCCACTTCTTCCAGCACTTTTAAGCTTTTTTCAGAGAATCAAGGTTTTCTAATACTCAGGGCAGTGAGACGAAAGCTGGTTGATAGACTCCAGTAACAGACATGCCAGGTTTCAACACACTAACATAATTGGAAATTATAGTCAATGCAACTTACAATAAATATTGTAGAAGAGACAGAACCAATTTTATCTTGACAATTAAAAGAGCCTTAAAACATGCACTAACCTTTGTTTGAAATCCAGATCTGGTCCCAACATTATCTCTTGCTATCCTAAAATCATATTGAGCTATAGCTAGCTTCCAAATATGTTCCTGACAAAGTCCTGATCCAGATTTCCAAAACTATACTGTTATTTCCCATATTTGGATTGAGTTCTAGACCAGTACCTGATTGAGTCCTAATAGCTGGTCACCTTTAAGAAGAATACAAGAAACATGATTTCTCTTTTCAATTCTCTATCCCACAAGGTCTGAAAACTTGAAGCAAAGCAGCTTGTCCCATCTGGGATATAGCCAAGCAAAGGTGGGTCAGAAACATATGTCCATTACAGCTCCCCAGTTGCCCTTTTCAGGGCACTCAGCAAGCTCACAGGTCGACATCATTCTTTGTCTCAGCAACAGAATGTGTCTCACCAATCTTTATAAAGTTCCATGGGCCTCTTCCACAATACCTTGTCCTTGAAAATTATACAAAATCTGCACAATAAATTGTTGACAAAAAGTCTAAGAGCAGTCTTTTAAAAATACATTTAGGTTGATCTATTATCAGTTTTTTTTTTTTTAAAAACTCACTGAAGATATTTTTGTTCTTAATGAATATTAAGTGACCCAATGTGCATTTTCTCTAAAGAGCAAGAAAAGAAACCAAAGAAAAAACATTAGGAAGATAAATGTAATCCAACCCCCAAAATAAATAACAATACACAACTCACACAAAATGAAGCTGTGGGGTCAAGGGCTCTTGAGACATGAAAGCTTTTTAAAATGAGAGATGATCTTTCTGCTTGGGTACTGTGGCAGGAAAGAGATATACAGCCCTTTAATGTTCTGCTAAGCTCCAAAGTACACAAACTCCATTCCCTCAAACTCCCTGAAGACAAGGGCCAACTAAACATTTGTAATGCTTGCTTAGAAGCAGTTCTTTTGGAGTTTTAAAACTTAAAAGCAGAAACTTTAATCTGTTGCTTACCCAGATACTCTTCAACTGCTGTGGATCCTCTGCCCTCCTTGGGAAACAGCAGGGTGGTGGTTTCCTATGTCCTGAGCTCTTGGTGACAGATTTACTCCACCCAGTAACTGCTGATAAGGAACCATTGTGTGTTTTTCCTTTCTGATGCTCATGCTGTGCAAGAAAAGGCAACTACCCAGTTAAAAGGTATTCTAGAAGAGCTGGGGAGATAGCTCAGTGGGTAAAGTACTTGCCTAGGATCTGGATTTGATTCCTCCAGAACTCATATTGAAATAAGCCAGGGATGGGGATATAATTGTAATCCCAGAGCTAGAGAGGCAGAGACGGTTGGATCCCTGGTCTTAATTCTCTCCAGCCTAGCATACTTGGTGAGTTTCGGGTCAAAGAGAGGCCTTGCCACATGTTTACAAAGTGGATGGCACCTTAGGAATAACACCCAAGGTATTCTCTGGCCTTCATATACATGAGCACATGTATGTGTGCACCAACCTCCCACATACACACCCATGTTCATATCCCCACAAGTGTACCTACAAAGAAACACACACAAGCAGAAAGGGAATATGGTCAATATTAGGTGTATACATCTGTATACATCAAGAATTTCACCAGTGCTTCCTGCAGATCTAGGGGGGTCAGGCACTAGTATATGTATTTACCATGAAGACAGCATAATAGCAAAGGGAACTGTTCTGCTTGGATCCAATCTCATGATCAAGTCATCCAGGACTTGGGATCTCAAAGAGCTATCCCATTCCATGTTCTTAGTCACAGAACCAAAAGAGTGAGGATCCTGGGGATAGGGAAGAGAGAAGGAGAAACCCTTAAGGAAAATACTTAAAGACCAGTGGCTCTCTTCAGACAATTATCTTAATATTTGATAACACTTTTGGTTTTATTAAAGAACCCATTTGCAGTTTACACTTAATTGGCTTAGCATTTAGTTTATTTTGTTGTCCCTTCATTTGCTTTTCCCCTTTCTCTTGGTGGTTGTGTCCATTGATCAGAGCTCAGGGCAAGGTCTTGAGATTTTATAGTGTGATAGAGATAAACAAAGACAACAATGAGGGCCGGGAGATACCTTAGTCAGCAAAGCACTTGCCAGGAAGGTAAGGGGACCTGAGTCAGATCACCAAAGCCTGCTGTTTAAGACAGGCTGTGGTGGTGTGTACTTACAGTCTTATCCCCGAATAGACAGAGACAAGTGGACTCCTGGGATTTGCAGGCCAGCTGGCTTAGCCCATTGGTAAGTTTCAAGCCAATGAGAGACCCTAGAGATATGACACCTGAAGAAAAGTGTCTGCCTTCCACATACACATACAACTAGACCTCCTGCACACACATGAATATGTGCACAAACCCCACACACACACACACACACACACACACACACACACACACACACACACACACAATGACTTGAGCTCATTCTATATTTATTCTCTATTCTTGAGCACCACAATAGCTTTTGTGGACAATATCTAAACAGTATTTTTTTTTTTTTAATTTTACACCTGAGAGGAAGAGAGGCTTGAAGAAACTAAGAGAATTATGTTTTCAGATTCATTACAAATGAACCATTGCTGGATGCTCAAATGACAGCGCTCCTGTGTGTTTCTATTTCCTCTTAGCCTTGCGCTTCAACACAGGAATGAAGTCACAGTTGATCACTTCTCTTTCGTGTGCATCCCCCAGCTCTTCCCTAGTGAGTTCCTTCTCTTACCTCGCATTTCTCACACTGACATTTGTTTTTCAGACTAAAAATTCCTTAAGTCATTGGGGATTGCTCGATCATGGACTTGAGTTGAACAGAATGAATGTGCTGCAAAAACCTGACAGGAGAGTCTCAGCAAAGTAGCTCAAGGGAATGTCAGCAGCTACGGGAAGGGGAGGGGAGCGCTTGGTCTTCTGGAAAGCATGCATTAGTTTCGTAGCTCCTTTGGGGGACATTTTTTTGTTATTATTAAACTTCATCTCAGGGAATAGAAGGACTCTGTTGGGGACTGATAGTCAAAATCTACAAGATAGTGGGAGTATAGAATACTTTAGGACAGAGGATCTTTTGCTTAAAATTTGACTCCCAGCAAACAATCAATGCAGATTTGGTGACATGGCTATCAAGTTCAAAAGCATTCAGCTGAAACATCTACACAGTTGTAACTTTATTTATAAAATATGTGGTATTGTTATGGTGGTTTTTGCATAAATTCCCACCTGTTTTTCACAGCTACACTCCTCAGTTGGTATCACCAAACTGTTAAAGAACACACACACACACACACACACACAAGCACAGGAGTGTTGAGCATGTAGCTCAGGGGCAGAGCACATGCTTAATGTGTGCACCAGACCTTGGGTCCAAACTATAACACCTGCTCTTCCAAAGCAGAAAGTTAAGGACCTGTGTCTTGCCCTGTGGGAGTAATATAAAATGTTCAGCAAAGTGCTTCCACCAATGAGATGTTTTTCTTTTACTGGAAATAGATTTCTTTTCATGTAATATATCCTGATTGCAGCTTCCTCTTGCTTTGCTCCTCCAAGTCTCTCCACACCTCTCCTCCATTCAAAGCAACCACTTTCTGCCTTTGCCTTTTACTAGAAAACAAACAGGCTTCTAAGGTACAGTGATAAAGTCAAATAATATAAAACAGCGAACAGACAGGAATAGGACAAAACAGACAGAAGGAAAAGGTATAAGAAACAGATACAGATGCACAGACCCATTCCCTCACATACCCGGATACAGACACACAGACCCAGATACAAATACACAGACCTGTCCCCTCACAGACCCAGCATTTTTGTTTGTTGCCAGGATCTCTGAGTTCAGTGCTGTTGTGTTTAGAAGGCCTTGTTTACTTGGTGTCCTCCATACCCTCTGGCTCTTTTAGACACTTTCTGCCTGCTTTTTCATGGGCTTCCCTGAGCTCTGTGAAGTAATTTGATGGAGATATCCCAGTTATAGCTAAGTGCTCCAAAGCCTTTGGCTTTCTGCGTCTTGTCTGGTTGTGGGACTATATATTTGTTTCTTGATGTGATGGAAAGCTTCTCTGGTGGTGACTGAGCAGGGCACTTATCTATGAGTATAGCAAAATGTCATTAGATCAAATTTTATAGCTATGTAGAACAGTAGCCTTTAGTTTTAGCCTTGGTCATTAAGCTATTTAGTCTCAAGGTCTTGGTCACTAAAACAGTGTCAGGTATGGGTTCCATCTCGTGGAATGGGCCTTAAATCAAATCCATATTGATTGGTTACCCCCATGATTTCCGTGTCTCCTTTGCACAACCATATCTTGCAGGCAGGAAATTATTGTAGATCCAAGAGTTTGAGTCTGTGTTGGTGTTTATGTTTCTCCTTTGGCCATGTGCATAATACCTTCTGGTATCAATAACACTGGCTGTAGGGGTGAGGGCTCTATGCAGGTACCAGCTCTACTCTGTGTTTACTGAGGGTTGTGGGTATTGTCTTTAACAATAGGCCCCTGCAACAGCTTGAGTTGTTCATGGGTTGCCACAGGGCCCTTTTGACCAACAACTTACTTAGATGCAATCCATTTCCAGTACTGGGAGTTTCATTTGGTGACAAGAGATGTCCAGTTGCAGCTCTGTTATCTGGTAAATTTCATTTAGATCACCTTAATATATGTATATATTTTAGGAAGCCTCTACTGTATTAGGTTTCCATATTACCCATCCAATGGCCCTAAATTTTAGCTGTCTCTCCCATGTTCTGTCCCTAATTTCCCTCTTACCTCCAACTCTCCACTTGATCCTCTGAGCCCGGTTCCTCCTATAATTCTCTATTCTGTTTCCCTGTTCTAGGGAGATCTATCCACCTCCTTCAAGTTCCTTACTATCTAACTACTGTGGTTCTATGGATATAGTTATCATTGACTTAATTAACATCAACACAGAGTAAATACATACTATATTTGTCTGTCCAGATTACCTTACTCTGGATCATTGTTTTCTAGTTCCATACATTTACCTGTGAATTTCATGATTTTATTTTTTTATACAGCTGGATCCTCTATGGTGTACATGCACATTTTCTTTGTCTGTTAATCTGTTAAGAGGCCTCTGGGTTGCTTCTAATTTCTGACTATCATGAATATAACATGAGCATGGTTGAGCAAATGTCTCTGTAGTGTCCTTTACTATGCAGAAGCTCTTCAGTTTCATGAGGTCTTATTTATTAATTGTTGGTCTCAGTGTCTGTGCTAATGGTGTTTTCTGTTCAGAAAGTCTTTTCTTGTGACAATGAATTTGAGACTATTTCACAGTTTCTCTTGCATCAGGTTCAGTGAATCTCAGTTGATGTTAAGGTCTTTGATCCATTTGGAGTTGAGTTTTGTGCTGGATGATAAGCATGGGTAGATTTGTCCCTTCTCCATGTAGCCGTCCCAAATGACCATCACCACTGTGGGAGACTCAGTCGTGAGTTGTTCAGGTTCTATGAGTTTGCAGGCTTTCTGTTGTTTCTGTTGTTGATATCTATCTTTAATTTTTGGTCGTAAGACAGTATGCAGGGTATTATTTCATTTTTTTCTATTTGTTAAGTCTGTTTTGTATGCAATGAATTTATAAGATCTTTCTAAGTTCAAAGACGTTGTATAAATAATCCATTTATGGACATCATACTGTGGTAGTTTCAATATGCTTGGCTCAGGGAGTGTCACTATTAGGAGGTGTGGCCTTGTTAAAGTAGGTGTGGCCTTGTTGAAACAAGTGTGTCACTATGAGGGTGTGCAGGCTTCGAGTTTTTAAATCTACTTTTAATAAGTGTTCTCAAATGCTTCAACCCTCCTTCTAACCTACCGTCCAAAAATAGGGGAGAAAAATGATAAATAGGACAAGGGGATGTGGACATGTTTAGAAGTAGTTCCTTGGGGAGATTCCAATCTCTATTTGTCAAGATACTAGTAGTCTAGTTCAGTAGTGTCAGGATACCAAAAACAAATCAGCAGTGCTGGCATGATCCAGCAGAAACAGCCAGACCTCCATAAATTGGCATGAAACAGCAGCAGTGACCAGGACCAGAAGGGACGTTAGAAGAAGTTCTCTGTCACGTCTCTCTCAATGAAGCAAAGATCATCAAAGATGAAGACATGGACCAACAAATTGTTGTAAAGCTAGATATGCAACCAAGCATGATGTTACTGTCTGTTGAGTCCTATTTATACTTTCTCCAAACATCACGTGTCCTCATATGGGTATTGGCTTAGCAAAACGCCATGTGAGTCTGTTTTAGCAAAACACCATGTGAGTCTGCATTGCTTGACATATCTATAAACTTCCACTTCAGGGGTGAGCTTTGAGTCCCTCCTCCTAGCTGCCTGAGGAGTCAGTCCTCTCCTGAATGTAGTTACAATAAGATGTAGAACTCTCAACTCCTCCTTCATCATCATGTCTGCCTGCATGTCACCGTGCTTTCTGCCACGACAATAATGGATTAAACCTCTGAAACCGGAAGCCACTTCCAATTAAATGTTGGCTTTTATAAGAGTTTCGTTGGTCATTGTGTCTCTTCATAGCAATGAAAACCCTAACTAAGACACATACTACAAAAAAAAAAAAAATAGCTTTAGTCCATCCATAAAGAGGCATGCAATGTGCCAATTTCAGTTTCAAGTTTGTGCTGGTTTGGTTTTTTTTTTTTTTTTTTTTTTTTTTTTTTTGCCAATTTTTTGACACAAACTAGAGTTATATGAAAAGAGAGAATCTCATTTAAGACAATGCTTATATCAGGCTACCTATGGACAATCCTAAGATCCTTCCCACTGTGGGAGGTGCCATCTCTGGACAGGGAGTCCTGAGTTGTATAAACAGCAAACCAAGAGACCCATGGAGACCAAGCCAGTAAGCAGAACTCCTCCATGGTCTCTGTTTCAACTCCTGCTTCCAGATTCCTTGAGGTAGTGGCCCAATCCCCCTTATAAATCAAACAAGCCCTTTCTTCTCCAAGTTGACTTTGCTCAGTATTATCATGGCAACAGAAACCTATGTCTGATTTCTTATGCTAGATTGTGGGCAATATATAATTTCTGAATTGGGAATTGATGTTTCTCAATTTATTTCCACAAACTCCTTCCCTCAAAGCTCACTTCCCCTTGTTTAGAAATGTACTCTCAGCTAGGGGCTCAGTGGAGCTCAGTGGTACAGTACTTTCCTACTTTCCTGGCATACACAAGCAAGGCTCTGGGTTTGCTCCCCAAGCACAAAAACAAGCAAGCAACAGATAAGTAAAATAGCAACAGAAACCAGATCTTTAAAATTACTTTTATTGCCAGGCAGTGGTGGCGCACGCCTTTAATCCCAGCACTTGGGAGGCAGAGGCAGGCAGATTTCCGAGTTCAAGGCCAGCCTGGTCTACAAAGTGAGTTCCAGGACAGCCAGGGCTATACTGGGAAACCCTGTCTCGGCAAAACCAAATAAAAAGAAAAGAAAAAAATTGCTTTTATTTAACTGTCCAGTGGTGTGACATCCTTATTCTGCTTGCAAGGATTCCCATTTATTTCCACAGAAGAGTTGCAAGCCTACTAGTTTTAATTCCACGGTATGATGTTTATGTTGCCTTCCACCCAGGAGAAATAACCTTTGATAGTATGAAAATTAGTGACGGTTGAGGAGTTTTCGTTTCAAATGAATAACATTGAGAAGTTTTTAGAAAGAAGGTAAGGGTGTCCCCCAAAGGGGAATTTGAGGGTTCTTCATTAAACTAAACTTTGTGTTTGTTTTTAAATGATGGTCTAGAAGCAAATTAGTAGAAACACACTTTGGATCATTTGCATCTTGTAATTAAAATTGGTCCACAGCTTCACTGCTTGAGTTACGCTCCTGCTTCAATAGAGTCAATGCCAAGTGAAGTGGTACTTCTTGAGTTGCAGCCAGGCAATGAGAACATTGGTGGGCTTCATACGCCGCCAAAGACATCTTCTCACCAAAGGAAAGCAAATGTCCCCTCACTCAGCCCAGCGAATTGGGTGTCCCAGGAGTCTAATTAGAAGGAGATGGCAGGAGAATTGTGTCATCAGGTTGTATCATTTCAAACTTGCAGGAACTTTCATCTTAGCAGTCAGTTTCATAGTAATGTCGCCAGGGCATCTTAGTTTCAAACAACACAGTTTGTTATAGAAAATGTGAGTGTCTTTTTGCTTGGTTTGTTTTCGCAGCTTTGTTGATGCTTAATAAAAACATGAAATAGATGAATATACAAAGGTTTTACATATCCTTGCATTTATACCTTATTTATTTAAGTTGACATTTAATGACATCTCAGCTTTATTCTTCACCAGGAACAAGTGAGGAATAAATCATATCTCTGTTTGGCTTCTTGACAAAAGGAGTCAACCATGTTATGAACTTAGGTAGATTTTGTGAGGATTAAGTAATTTAATGTATGGAGCACACTTAGAAAAGTCCTCAGCACTACAGTAAGTATTCAGGATTATCTGCATTACAAATAAAATTTAGGTTCATGGAGATGGTTTCTATTCAAAGGGTACAATAGTGCTTGATGCATCTCATCTCTTTCTCAGTCACTTTTACATGCTTGATGACCAATCTCTGGCCTCCTTTGGGTTTAGTAGGTATCATAATGAGTCTTTTGCATCTTATTTTTAGTGCTAATTACTCCCCTAATCCATATTTTATTTCTTCTTAGTTTACTCCCAACTTAAATGTTCTTGTTCAAATTTAAGTGCTTTTTAGAGCTATCTTGGGTCCATTTAGGAACAAAAACTTTTACACATAAAAATCAACCAAAGTACACGTTCCCTGTTGGTCTGTATGTAAGACAACATTTAAAAGATTACCAGTATAACTGGGACGTGTTACCACACACAGCAGGAATCTTGGAAATGCATTTCCTGGACTGAGGTGTTCTCTTCTCTCGGAAGCAGAAGTGTGATCTCATTTACTATAGCCAGTTCTGCCCACTCTATGACTACTGTAGTGTTTGCTTAAGTTCTACTAGACACACATCACACGGTATAGCATTTCCTTCATGTATCCAATAATCTAGAGACTTAATATTTGTCTCTTTTAAATTTAAATCTCTAAGTTTCTGATAGTTTCCTTTTCTATAGAAGGAAAGGCGAGCACTTGTGGCCAAGAACCCTCTTACCCTGGTCCAGAGAAGAGAGTGTTATTTGTGATGACAGCTTTATAGTTTCTCCTTCCTGATCTTTCTGCTCCATTTTCTGGTCCATGTCTCCATCTCAACAATTTTGCACTGAGGGAAACAAATCTTCCACAGAGAGTTTTTGCTGCCACTTAGGATTTGTTAAGTGAGATGAGAAATAACATGATTCATCAGGTGTTGAAATTTGCTATTTATAGTCCCTGAGAAAATATACCTATCTGTTATTCAGAATTCTTACTTCTAAAGCAATTAGCACTTCACATCAGAAGTTGAGATGAGAGAGGAGTGACACCTCCACCTACAGCCTCACCCATGTCTATAGGATGACTGTTCTCCAGTTACAATCTCCTATCCGCCTGACCCTCTGCTTTCACCTGCTTTTCCTTCCAACGCCACTGTTTTAAGGTAGATTTATTAAGAGGGAAATAGGGCTTCTAAATGACTATTTTTTATTGGTTTGTAGCTTTAAGTTTTACATTTTTATTTGAAACTATATCTGTATCATTCTCCTTCCATTTTTCCCTCCAGTCCCTCCCATGTACCTACCCTCTTACTCTTTCAAAGAAATTGGTATGTGTGTGCGTGTTTGTGTGTGTGTATGTGTGTGTGTGTGTGTGTATGTGTGTGTGTGTCCTGAAAAAGGCTGAGAGTGGGAGAAGTCTTCCTCATGGAAGAGCACTCCTCCCCAACATTGGTTATCCAGTACCAGGTGATCAGCCTTGAAACCATGCATATACAAATAGTGTTATGCAGACCAAGCAGATTGTATCTACTTAATAACTTATGTTACTTAATGTTATTGCTTTGCCAGGGTCTCTAGTCACAGTCCTCACTCCACCACCCCTACTGTAATAACACGCTTGCCTCTAATAACAACTTCCAGGTATTTCTTGCTCCAACATAGCCAGCCAGTTCAGATATTATAACATTGTATTCTACAGGTGAATGATTTCTCCTTTTATTAATTACTCTGATGTCTACCTTCTTTTTAGAAGAACCCGTTGCTGCCCTGAGGAGTTCTTTCAAATAGATTGTTCTTTGCAGAAAAAAAATCCTGAATCATTCACTAGAATTTTTATTTTCTTAAAATGTGGCATTAAGCTTTAAATCATTAGATTGCATTTAACAGATTTTTTTTTAAAATCCTGTTTATAAAACAGTCTAAAGCAGAACAAAACAAAGGTTTGTTCTTCTACCCTTGCTTACTACCCTTTATGTTTTTGTGTATCTTCCACAACACTCACTGTATAGACAAGCATTCATTTGCAGCTAAGTGTTTTCAAGTGTGATACTCTGTATCTGTCGAATGCCTATAGATGTGGAAGGCAGGACAGCAGTCCTTCCCTCTATTCTGCCCTGCTTTATTTCAGTGTCAGGATAAACCAATATCAATATTAACACCCCTTCTTTTTTTCTGAGTTTTTAAAAATGAGACACGATCTATATTTTATTTAGCAGTTACCTTTTATACACAATACCTGGACCTTCCAAATAATAACCATGAATCTACTCTTTTTTTTTTTTCTGAACAACTAATATCCCATGGAATCAATAAGAGTACTGATAATTTCTAGTAAAATAATATATCATGTTTTGCAATATTGTGACAAATACCCTTATAGTTAAATTTTATGGTTCTGCAGTTTTACTTTAGAGCTTATCAAAGATGCCAGTCTTTGCTATCCGAATTTCCAACAAGAGACTGTTAGGTAAAAGTTTGTTGGTCTGTTACATCTTCAGCAAGACGGCTAACTCATCTGCAGGTTTCCACCAGTGGCATGGAACTATGGTGACTTCCCACATCTTGGAAAACAACCAACCTCAGCATGCCTTGTAATTTGCCTGCTGCTTTTATTTGTCTTTGGCCTGCAGGGTAAACTTTTCTCTTATGAGTATTGGCCACACTAATCATCACTGGATTTTTTCTTCTAGGGATCAGCTGTCTCTATAAATCATCTTTCAATGTCTAATTGGCTGCTTGTCTTTTGTTGCTTTCAGTATTGCCGATACAGAATTAGTGTATCCCTGTGGCCGTAATTGTTATCCATACATTTTCCTACTCAATGCATGACTGAGAAAGCGATTTAGTCTAATGGACAGTTTGTGGATCAGACTGTCCAGATTTAAATTCCAACTCCATTTTATTTGTGTATAATCTGGAGCTTAACACATTATATCTATTTCATAGGACAGGATGGAGATTAAATATATAAACATAAGTCATACAGAAATAGCATTATCACAGAATAAACTAATATTTTTATTTGCTATCATTATGTTTCTAGCATATTTTGCTCAAAAGGTCTTTTAAATTATTATATAAAATCTGTTTATTAGTTTACATAATGGATTGTGAAGATTGCTCCATTCGTGATCATACAAACCAATGCCTTTTAAATTTCAAGTCTATGTTTATTTCAGTGTATTTGTGGAAGTCAGAACTGAAGTTTGTAGTTTTCTCTGCAGAGCTGGCCTACTGTATTTGTATATATTACATAAGCTCTGCTGGCCTCCGGCATCTGCCAGGATGCCTGTATACTTGGTTTTTCCTTCATTCTCCATGTGATTCCACTACTTTCTTGCCTATTCCTATTGCTTTTGTGACGACAGTATTACAGTAGGTTTAATATTTGATAGGCTAGTCCCATATCAAGATTCCTTTATTAATAGAGTCTTCGTAATAATTCTTAAATACTTTAGATTGCCCTTTCAAAAGTTATTCAGCACACACACATATATACATCATTAAATTGTGTTTATTATTAATTTATATATAAATATTTTGTGCACATGTATGTGTGTTTGTATGCATGTCTGTGTGCATATGTGTCTAAGTGTGTGTGTGTGTGTGTGCATAAGTATGTGTGTGTGCATGTGTATGTGCATGTGGAGGCTAGAGGGCACTAATATCTATTAATAACTCAATAATAATGATAATAATGATATTAATGTTGATCTTGGTTGACATTCTCAGGAATATCATCCACCTCCTAAACTGGCTGGTACGGAGCCCTGAGGATCTTCGTGTCACCACCTCTGTAGTTATGTCATTGATTACAGCTGTTTTTGTTTTCCATCAGTTCTGAGGACTGGACTCAGCCTTCATGTGTACGTAACATGCTCTTTTCAAACATAGCTATTCCCCAGCTCATTCTCAGCAATTTTTAAATTCTCTTTCACATGTGTGTCCATATGAACCTTTTCAGAACATGCACATTTTGTTTTCTCTTACCTTAACCATCTTTCTTCCTCTTCTCCTCCTCTTTCTCCACCATCATCCTTTTCACTGAAGCAACTTTGTTTCTCACAGCTTTTCAAATAGAAACATACAGAGGTGAGAAGGTGAGGTGCAGAAGAGGGAGGGGCGGTGCAGAGAGGTTGGAACTGGCTGGCTTGCTTTCAGCTCTGCCTTGCAGGTCTGTCCATCTTTATCCCTTCAGGATAGTCAGTTGTTTCCAGCTAACATCGCCAAGGGCAGGCTGGCATCATGCTGAGATGGCACCATGTTTCAGCTACATGCCAGCTCTAATAGATGGAAGCCGTTGCCTGTTCCTCTCTGTGAAGAAAGATTCTGAGAACAACATTTTTGACAGTATATTTAATTATCAGATTTGAGTTCAGTTTTTGGCTGTTACTTACTAGCTGTCTCTGGCACATCCTAGGCATTCGATGACTAGTAATTACTCAACTGAACCTCTATTGAGTTGTTTTAAGTTCACTGAGCCTGACCATCTGTATCTACAGAACAAAACCATAATAACAGCTCTATGCATTAAAGATGAAATTACAGGAGTGCCTTTGCATACAAATGTCTCCTCAGCAACAGAGTTCTACAATAGTGAAACGTGTAACAGGAAACTGAAAATTTGACCGTTGACCTGAAAAGTAACACATTGACCATCACGCTGCGCTTCTGTTGCTCTGTTGTTCTCTTTCCTTTGTAATAGTTTAACATTCAATAGTAAGGGAGTAAGAGAAGCTTCTGTATGCAGCATGGACTAGTCACTGAGCTTTGGGGCAGCACAGGAAGTTTATCTGACACATGGTAAAATATGGCCTCAGGGTTTCCTTGGTCCCTAAACCTCAACTTTGTGTGTAAGAAATTCAATATAAATTAGAAATTATAGAAAAATAAAATAAATTAGAATAGAAATAATAAATTAGAATAAAAATATTTCTAATTTAGTAGTTAGGTCAAGTAGCATATCTAATCATAAAATTAATGTATTTCAGTCTTTGAAATATTAGGATTTCATCTGCAATCAGGTGTCATGGTGCGTACCTCAATCCTAGCACTTCGGAAGCAGGGACAGGTGGATTTCTATGAGTTTAAGACAGATTGGTCTGGATAGTGCGCTCCAGGAAAGCCAAGCTACATAGTGAGCCTCTGTGTCAAGAATCATTTGCTAGGCTAATAATGATTTTTCTGATTACTTGATCTTTGAAACATGATTTTCTTCTCCTCTAGGCTTAAATTTTCTTGTTTATATTTAAGCTGACCAAAACTAGACCCTATCAATTTGACTTCAAGCTCTTCAAACTGCTAGCAGCTAACACCTACAATATCTGCAATTCAATAAGTTTTTGCTGGTCATGCAATCATGTCTTCTAGAATTAATAGTACATATTAGATGATGCAATCACCAAGCCACAAATTTTCAATATATTTGAGGGTATATATTTACATTTCTATCTTAAATAATATGCCATACATGTGCTCTTTAACTCTGTGACCAATTATGAGACATCTATCAATTTTCTATCTATCTATCTATCTATCTATCTATCTATCTATCTATCTACATTAAAAGAGACTTGTGCATACCTAGAAGAATATTAAGACAGTTATTGTTCCAATAAAATATATATTTATATCAAACATGAGCAACGCTTCAGATATGGTGAAAAGGGTAGCAAATATGTAAGATGAAGAGTCTAGAGGTCTAACATAAGGGCTATAGGCAATAAGAATGTTGCAAGTCTGCCCTGAGAGGCATCAGGTGTGGCTGCTGCTGTGTCACGTGTGCAGCAGTAGATGGCAGAGAAGAGGCTTTGTTTGCCCTCAGTGATCTGATCTATAAACATCTGAATGATTTGTGGCCTACCTTTCTCTGAAAAGAAAAGAGCCTGAGATGGCTACCAGTCCAGCACCAGAGGGTCCAGACAGGGAGCTAGCTTGAGACAATCACCAGACTGGCACCATGCAGGCATGAGGGTTGAGGGGGAGGCCATGCCTGAGATGACTCCTGCCTAGCACCATAATACATGGAGTTGGGCATAGCACTCCTAGATGACCCCAGACACTCAGGGACCCCCAGAAACCACTAAGAGAAGAAAGTAAGTAGTTGAGAAATTGAAGAGAAAGAGAAACAGAAGGATGTAGGCACAATGAAAAGAGGCACAACTGGAGACTTGAGGGCAGTGAGGAACAGCCTGATGTGAGTAGCCGGTGATGCCACCTGGGACCATGAAGGGTCCTGGCCTGCGCTGCCATGAGAGGGCCAGGTCTGGGTCCATGCCCTTATAGCAGCAGGAGTTTGTTATCACCAACGGTCAGGTGGACAACCCTGGTCTTGGCTGCTACCTAGGGACATGTTGATGTCTCAGGGCTGCGCAGAACTGAGCTCACTCCTCAAATGGACACTCTGGGAGAGCTGACCCCACCCCTAGCCAGCTGCAGTTTCTGGTGAGCCGTACAAACATGGGAGACCTGGCTCTATCAGTTGTCTCTATGAGGTGGTGTGGACAAGTGAGAGATACCCTCCCCTCTCCATGCCTCACTACCTGTGGCAAGTGGGAGACCTGGCCCTGGGGTCATGAGAGCTGGAAAGCCATCCCTACCCCTCACCTGCTGCAGCACTCAGGAGAGCAGGCCCTGAATGTGAGGATTATGGATGATCTGGTCCCAAGCATGTAAATAGAGCCAGTTGACCTGCTCAGACACTTCCCAGGTCCCGGGCTTTGAGTAGGCCTACACTAACATTTACCCTATTGCTGGACTGCATTAAGGGGCCAGCCCTACACATCTCAGGCTATGGGATCTCCATGACAAAGGCCAACAACAGGATATCTGAAAATCATCCCAGTGAAGTTCCTGTATTAATAGTATAGCAGAAGCCCGAGGCCTTGAAGCACACCATTTACTCACTGCAATGAGCATTTGCAAGCAAAGATGTGTGGTCAAAGGGTGTAGTGTGGGACACACTGTGACACACTACAGCTCCCACAATGGGATTTTTTCTCTGTTGTGGGGAAAAGTTTGCAAGGGTAGAGGGTGGGTACGAAAGAAGAAAGAGATGAGTGGGATTGGGGTGCATGATGTGAAATAAAGCTCCACATTAGTTTTCAGATGTTTAATTTTGGGGACTGGGAATGAAGCTCAGTGGGTGGAGTGCTTGACTATCATACATGAGGCCCTGGTTTGATCTCAATCACCACATCAGCGGGGCCAGTGGGACATGTCTGTAGTTCAGAAAACCCAGGGAATTCAAGGTCAGTCTCAGCCATATAGGGAGTTGGAGGCCAACTTGGGTGGAATATATGAGATCCTGACAAAAAAGAGAGAGGAAAAAAGAGAGAAAGAGAGAGGAACAATGGAGAGAGGGAGAGGAAGAGGGAGATGCAGAGAGAGAGAAAGAGAGAAACAGGGTGACAAGGAAAAGGACAGAGGGAGAGAGGGGGAGGGAGAGATGGGGGAGAGGGAGGGAGAGAGAGAGAAAGAGAGAGAGAAAGAGAGAGAGAAAGAGAGAGAGAGAGAGAGAGAGAGAGAGAGAGAGAGAGAGAGAGTGAGAGAGAGAGAGAGATTACTAGGCTTAGTCATCCTTCAGCTGGAACATTGTCCTACTAAAGGTCATTTTGAGGTCAATGATATTTTTCAATGGTGCCTCTCTTCACAGGCCTCTCTTCTGTTGGCAACTGTCCTTTCCTCCTCTTTCTTTTCTTTTCCCTTGACCAGGAAATCCCAGGGCTGGCCATGGTGCCATGCCTTTATCAGTCACTCACTGGTGACTCACTATAAAATTCAGTGAGAAAGGTTCTGTCACACAAGCCTGGTATTGAGCTCCCAGAAAGTGCCACTTAGTGACATACGAAATTTAGGGTTTTAGTTCCTGAAAGCAAAGCTTATGACCCCACATAACCCACTAGTCTGTCAGTCATGAATCAACTTGTCCACCCATGTTAAAGGTGGCTGGACCCCTGGATAGAGGAGTGTGTTCCTTTGAACCTTCTAACTGAGAAACATTTCTTACTTCCCATCACAGGGAGTTCAAACTGTCCTGTTTTGGGAGAAAATGCTCATCATGGTATCTGTATGGCTTTTATAGAAACTGAAGTTCACCTACCAAGAAGTTTTGCAAAGTATGCAGGGTGGCCATACTAGCCAGCATACTAGCCAGCCTGGGGTCTCCTGAAGAGAATATGAGGAACAACACCTTTTAGGACATGAATTGCATGTGACAGTCAAGCTTGAATGTGTGGGTGTTTAACTGTACTGATTTCTGAGCTCTGGTTGGTAACTATGCATTAGAAGACCATGGAATGTATATTCATGTCCTTTGCTGGAGTTCTTAGCTGATGACACCCCCCGAAGGTCTAGGATTATTCACACTCAACAGAAAACTATTATAAATACCTTTGACTTGAATTCTACTGAAAAGGCAAACAGTTAACAATTTATATTATTGTTAATGTGTTAAATTAGAAATTAATTTTTAAATGAAAGATTTTTGTGTGTGTGTGATTGTCAATATTCCAAACACATTGTAGAGGAAGGCTGTGTAAACTAAATATTCACTAGTAGAATTAGTACATTGTGAATATACCATTCAGGCCATAGTTTTGTGAATTAAAATAAGGAATTTCCCAGAAAGAAGGAAAAGAAAAAGCAATTGTCAAAAATCTGGATTATGCTTGAGAAATCGGATGCTTTAATGGTTATAGAATTGGTCACTACTAGGATAAAGTTTGATGTATTCGCTGCTTCTGCTGCATATTCTTCTGAAAATAATGATAGTGACAATTTTAACGGTTTCAATTTTATCCAAACTACCATTTGTATAATTCATAAACCAACCCATTGCATCTTAAAATAAATTATAACTGTAATCTCCAATAATTAACTTACAGTTATTAGATTCATGAATTGTATTAAGAGCATATTATTGAATTTTTGCCTTTATGAATTCTCATGAAATGAAACTCCAAAATGCTTCAAGTCTTCTGGACCACTGAGGGCTCACTATACATGCAGAGGACCGGGGTTTTGATAGAGGGTTGAATACGGTCCAAAACCTGGATGCTGTACTCAAGCCATTTGTACTGTTCAATTATTTATAAAACCACCTGGCTTTCAACACATTCAGCCACAGACCAAAATTCATTTACATATCTTCATACAGAATCTCTACTACTAGCTGTATTATAAAATCCTCTCTAGCAATTTAATGGCAAGCATGTGATGTTTAGCATCTTCTTATGAGTTATATCAACAGTAATGAGTTGGCCAACTTGAAGCTTTCACAATAACTTCTTGTGGGTCATGAGTATGGCTCAGCAATTAAGAACACTGGTTGCTCTTCCAAAGAACCTGGGTTCATTTCCCAGCACCCACAGGGCAGCTCACAGCTGTCTGTAATTCCAGTTCCCTGGGATCCAACAACCTCACACAGACATACATGCAAGCCAAATTCCAATGCACATAAAAATAACAAAAATAAAATCATTTAAAAATTACTTCTTGCAATAGTTTCTGTGACATTGGCAGGAAACATGTGATACTGTGTTTTATCAGTGACCAGTCTTATAAATTTTATTGCTATATTTCTTTAAATTTTAAGGTAAATTTTGTAAATGGCTTTTTAGTCATTAAGTTTTTAATATTAATGAATTTCTCATTAATGTATTTGGAAAAAGAGCTGTGATACCAGCTCAAGTAACTCTGGAAACCTGCCTTTGACAGAACTGTTAGATTGTCCATGATTTGAACCACATCCATATTAGGGACACTAACTAAAAAATAAAGACAAAAACATGTCATTGTATCTACTGTGTGAAAAATAAAATCTCGTAATATCATAGGCATGGTAGTTACTTATCACTTCACATTTAGTCCTTTGTTTGAAAGTGACCCATGACCCATTTAAGATCAAAGTTCATGCAACTGGCAAGTAATGGCAGCTTTATTGTGTGTCTCTGAGATGTGAAGTACACAAAAAGGAATTCATAGAGATAAATTGTGTGGAATGAACAAGTCCTGTCTGAGCCTTAAAAACTTTCTCAAATGCAAATGAAGACAAAGAATGAGAGAAATAAATTTTTAGAAGTAGCCTGCACCACCACCAAAACAATCAATCAAACAAAAACAAAAACAAAAACAAAAAAACCCCAAACAATAACAAGGTACAAATTCCTAGTTCTTGCACATGTTTCCGCTGTTCGGAGTGAGCCTCCTGGTGCGCACACTTTCACTAGGCATGACAGACATTTACCAGTGTGCTAAATAGGCCTTTATGGCCAGGCTTAAACCTTAACTATATTTTACTGTATTTGGAAAAAGGGCAATAATTCCGAGCCAGAAGACAATGTTCCCTGTAACCTGCACATCGCCAAATCAAGCACGCCTGTGTACGGCACAGACATGGAGCCCATGATGAGAGCCGGTATTTACCAGAGCAGAGTAACATATCTGTATGTTTCTCCACTCAGTGATAACTCCATCATTTTCCCATCACCATGGCCTGGCTTGGTGCTCACGAATGCCATAGCTGAACTACATGTAATGAATTAACTGCATTCAGTGTAACTTCTCATGAGCAGAGCTCTCAGCATCTCTCTCAACGGGGGGGGGGGGGGGGGGGGATTTTTTTTTTGTTGTTGTTGTTTTTGTTTTGTTTTGTTTTTTGTAAATGTTAGCTTTCTTTGGAGAAAGTTGGTAGATCCTTCCAGTTTCATCTCTTTTTGTTGTTGTTGTTGTTAGAGAAAACTCCATTTCTAAGCACTATCAATTAGCAATTGGATTCCAAAATAATTCTTTTTGTAGTGAAAAATCAGAAGCAAGGTCACGTGCTCTGAGCACATAGGTAGCGTGCTAGAATCTCGGGTGTAGTAAGTCACTGATAATGTGGGAAGTATTTTCTCAGAGTGAAGTGCTACTGAATAATTTTCCCATTACATCAGTATACATGGCATTGAGCCCAACAATATTAAACAAATCCTTCTTTTTTATTTAACTATACTAGAAAGCTTTCAGGAACATATATTATTCATAGACAATTTCATCATGAAAGTTGCACACTGAGGATCTGAACAGAAAAAAAAAATTATTATTGCTGTTGTTTTAGAGAGCATGGGAATCCTGGCCTCTGTTTTACAGTGGTCTAGACCTTTTATTAAATAAAATTAAAATTCATTAGGCTGAGTGTATTGCTCAGTGGTCCAGAGTCTCTTTATAATGTTCATAATTCACCCTGGGTTTGGTCACCACCCAAAGTAAATACTAATAATAACCAAAAGCAAATTAAAATCTACCTTGCCTTGAATGTCACTTGTGAAAATGAGTCTGTCTCAGCACTCGACAATGCTGTCAGGCATTGTGACATCCTGTGCAGTGTTGAGGGGACATGACATAGGATGGGTGAAAGGATGCATGCAGCCTCAGTCAACAGCGTGGATGCTCATTTCTGCTACTGCTTAGCATCCCCGCCTTTCTTTTGGTACATGGCCGTCAGGAGGCCTCCCTTCTCCCTCTTGGGCATGTGCTTCTGACCATGTCTATGTAGCTCTTGCACTAGGTCTAGGAGTGACACCCCAGACTGGGACAATGGGCACTTGTATGGCAACAACTGGTTGGAGGGTTGACATGTGACTGACTCTTGGCCAGCCCAGTCAGATTCAATTATCTAATGATAAAACAAGTCTGGATTTGCCAGGGTCTACCACATGCCAGGCTCTGCATGAGACCTGTGATATTCTAGGAAAGGGAAATAAGAAGAAATGCAGAACCTGGCAACATTACGTCAGCTGTGCATACAGGTAAAACTTCCTCAGCTGTGATTACAGGTAAATTTTCCTCTGGGCTTTTCAGTATTCATAATCAATAAATCACTTTTTGATCAAACTAAACTGAATTAAGGTTTGCTTAGTTATACCCAAAAAGGGTTGTCAGTTCTAATTTACAAATAAGACTGTACAGAATTTAAAAAGTTACCTGGCAATGATGTCCGTGAAAATTCCAAAGGAGCTCAAGTTAATAGAATAGTAAAAAAAAACAATTTTGAGATATTAAATATCTCTAAAAGAATTTGAAGGCCGCTTTAAAATTTCACCAAACTACCTTGAGAATATTCAACATATTTGAAGATGCGAGAGACAATGCGACATACTTTCCTTTCCAGATTTCATTCCATAATTTAATTATAGATTAGTATTTCAGACATGTTCATTAACAGATTTAATGTACAAGTAACATTTAAGTGGGAATAGAATCCTTCTTTACACAATTTAAGAGTTAATTAATTATAATAATTTATTATGAAATAGTATATATGTATGAAAATGTATTAGATGCATTACATGTATAATACACAAAACAACATATAAAACAAACACCAGCAGATCTATCCATCTAACCTATTTAAAACATATATTGCTACAGTATATGGTTAAATAAAACATCCCTTTCTCCTTTCTACAGGTAATTATCATTCTAAATTCGTCATTCTCATACATTTTCTTATTCCACTGTCTACCCGTGAATGCTTAAATAACAAGTAGTTATTGTCTATCTAAATTTGATGTAAGTGTATATTTTCTTATATTGAGCTTAATTTTTAAGCGAAATATTATGTTTGTGAGAATAGTTCATTCTCATTCACTGTAGAATAATGTTCTACACAAGTCCTTCACAGGTTGAGAATCAGGCTTGGGCTGAGGGATTTCCTGCAGTTATAAGGCTGCCCAGTAACCACATTACTGTACCACCATCATGAGGAGAGATCACAGGCACTTCCATATTGTGTACTACAAGGATGCAGGGAACATAAAATATAGGCTAAGCTCACCATAGTTTTGAAGTTACTAATTACTAATGTTGTTTGTATATCTTGTTTTAAAGGCTCATGAAAACATCACTCATATATTATAGCATTTTAATATGTTAATTATAGCCATATTTTAACATGATTTCTTTCTTTCAAGTTTTAAATATTTTATCAAAAAGGTATTAAAATATCTCAGCATTAACTTAAGAAGAGCCCCATAGACTCCCATCAGTCCACCAAAGTGGCTGATCACATAGGCAAAGTTGAGAATCTCTGTTCCACACATCTGTGCACACATCTAAGTATCTACTCAAGAAAAGTGAGTGTGCATACCTTATACAGAGTGCCATGGAAATATTCCTGGCAGTGTCCTTCATAAGGAGCCATGAATGATATACCATGCATACTGCTTTAGCAATGGAAAAAAAAGTGACCTTGGGTGTGGCTCAGTGCACAAACACTTGCACACACATGCAAAGCATGTGTGAGGCCCTTTGTTTCACCTCTAGCACCAGAAAACAAATTAAAACCCCCAAAGTAATTATTGACATTCTCTATAACATGAACTTCAAAATACTGTGCTAAGCAAAAGAAGCTAAACACAAACCTAAAAAAGTTTATGATTTTGTTTATATGCAGTATTTAGAAAAGTCATTGTTTCCCAGTCAAATAGAATATCACAAAATGATACAAGCTAATATTGCACACATCGTCCTACCAATAAATTTATCAGAAAATTTGTCATCTGAATACTTTTTCTTTAATTTTTCTTACACTGTTAGCAATTTTGTGAGACATTTTCTGGAACTATCAGAACAATGCATGTCACAGGCACTGTCTATGTGTCTCAGTAGATTTGAGGTCATGAAACAGGAGACTTCACTTATAAAATGTTACCTATGCCAGCTGATTGATAGTATTGGGACTATGGACTTGTGACTTTACTATACAGTTATTCTATTTGAGTTTCAGGTTATATCTGTAGAAAAAAAAAAAAAAAAAACCCACATGATTTCATGTATTCCCGACAGAGAACACCTTGACAGACCTTTGTTGTCCTGGATCCTATTATGTCATCCTACAAAATGCAGGATTACAGGGATTTGTCACAATGCGGAACTACATTTGGAAGTGTCAGAAGGAAAGGTGAACTACTTTCCACTGTTAGCTGTGGCTCAGAACTTCCCACCTAGCTCCAGTTAGGTCAACAGTGGACAACAAAAGTCTTCCTTGAAGTCATTTGTTAACAATGTAAGCAACCACAAATTTAATCAAACCACCTAAATACTCACTAAACTAAAACATGATTATTCTCCAAGTCAACTTCTATTTAGTCACACCCAAAAAGCTGTCAGTCACTCTCGTAACAGTCAGCTTTATAAATAAAGATAAATGTGATGGAGGAGTTAGGAAAAGATAGAGAGGAGTAGTTGCTATCAAAATGTCTTACTTATTTTTCCAATCTTACTAAAGTGTATTGCCATGTGAACCTGTTTCTAGGTTCTCTGAGAAAACATGGGCCTGATATTACTGTGTTTTCTGTAGATGACAGTAGCCTTGGCACACGGATTGTATGTGCTGGGCCAGCTGCCTTGTACTGACTTCCCACATATTTGGAAAGCCCTGTATATACTTTTTGGGCTTTCTCTCACATAGTTCCAGTAAATACAGCAATGACTTAAAAAAAAAATCTGCTTTCCCACACTCAGAACACAGACTGGCACATTTTGCTTAGGGTCCTGCAAAGTACTGAGAGGAGTTTTCTTTGTTTAAAGGTTTCCTAACCTCTTGGGTCTTTTTTACTTTCTTTAAACCTAATAATCCTATAAAATTACATTTTATGCTGGATCTAGTTGCTGTATGTGTTGCTGTATGTAGCACACACACACACACACACACACACACACACACACATTTTCCATTTTGAGACCACCTGGTTATTCTGGATGGTCCCTATGTTCTTAGTTCTGTTTTGAAATGTCATTTAATTTTTTCTAACTTTATTATC
Source organism: Arvicanthis niloticus (assembly GCF_011762505.2). NCBI lineage: Eukaryota > Metazoa > Chordata > Mammalia > Rodentia > Muridae > Arvicanthis > Arvicanthis niloticus. Next base: position 72,938,019 of record NC_047672.1, read on the forward strand.
TTATATTGATAGCTGATAATTCTAATGCCAGAGGCCTTTGTTGGCCTGGTTCTGGTTGTCTGCTGTTTGTAATCATTCATTGGGTATTGCTCTTGGTGATTTTTATTGTGAGCAGGTGTTTCAGGAGTCCTTAGCTTTTGGAAATTTTTGAAGCCTGACTTGGAGGTTTTGCTCTTTCCCTCCCCAGAGATGTTTTGGATTAACTTCTGTAAGTCGGTTAGAGACACTTTAAGGTGTGTAGAGACCCTTTAAACACAGGAAACAAATTCTTGGCTTGAGACCTTTCCAATGAAATGAAAGTGTGATTGGAGCCAGAAGTTCTTAAAGTATTGTTTTAAATTTGAGGGAGATGATTCCCCAAAGTCTGTACCCTCTGAGGAGATGATGCAGAAAACATGCTTTTTCTAGTTCATTCTTCTACTAAGGGTCTAAAGATTTGAGGATGGGCCACAGTTTTATGTATGTATCTCCTCATGCCTTGTAAACCTTTTGTACTCTGTCACAGATAGACACTTTCATAGCGTAGAATTAAGATGAATTACTATAAACACAGAATACCATTTGGGAGTTACTGTGAGAGTTTCTAAACACCCCATGTCTGTGCATATCTCTGGGCCAGCACTAGTGTGTGTGTACTGATCTGCAAAGCCACTTTGAGTAGCACAACCCTATCATCCTTCCCACCTGGGACCTAAGCTTTATCTCCTGTCCCACACCCCACAAGGTCACCAAAGAGGAAATCCAAGGACTACCAAAGTGAGCAGATGTATCAAAGCGCTGGGTGGGCTGGATCTCTGTTATCTAGGGATTCCTGGGATTACATCACCTTCAACATGTCAGGAGTCCTCTTCATTTCTGCTGAACCAGTGTTGAAATAGGTTCCTTCCCCAACAGTCAACTCTCCCGCTCTTATCTGGAATGGATATACATTTGTTTCACCAAAAGACGTATGCAAGAGGTGTTTTAAGCCACAGTGCTTAGAGATGAACAATATTCAAAACAAACATATTTCCAAAATGAAAACTCAAACCTGTATTAATAATGAGTGGTGATTTTGTCTATGATATATATTCATAAAAATGAATAATTCTTTGCCACATGAAACAGCATGGATATCCTCATAACCATGATCTGTAAGCCAGATATGAAATAAACTATAATGTATAATTTCATTTAACTAAAATTTAAAAACAGGAAAAAGAAAAACATCATCCCAAACACCGTGCTGAGGTCTACTCCATGCTCTGGGGAAGAGTAACTGCTCAAATGGCTGTGGAAACCTTTGTCTAATGCTTTGTGGGTGCAGCTGATCCAGGGCACTCCATGACACTGTGCAAGAATAATTTAGTTCATGTGTTCTATCTGTATCTATGCTATGACTGTGTACCATGTGCAAGCCTGGTATGAACAGAGGCAAGAGGAGGTTGACAGATCTCCTAGGACAGATATGAGCATCATGTAGGTGCTGGGAACTGAACTCTGGGCCATCTGGAAGAGCAGTCAGTGCTGGTAACCAGTGAGCCATCTCTCCAGTTCAAATGAATAGGTCACATTTTATACTCAGGTTTCTTTTACACTTTATTCACCTAAATAAAAAAACAAAAGACTTAAAAAAAAAATAGCTTCCCTGATGGCCACAACTTACCAAGAGGTAAAAGGCTGAGCATTGTCTGCAGTCCTGAACACATCTGTTCCCTTTATTTCATCTCCAGCCACATCACCCAAGCTGTAACCCAAGCCCCTAAGTGTGGATCTGAATGCTTCTCAGTTTCTTCACCTCATCTCTGAGTCATCAACTCTTGCCCTGGTTGCAGTGTCACCTGTCCCTGGCATCTATTTTCACTGCTTTATAATGAGGATAATCTTTTAGGTGCATTCAAGGAGCACAGTGGGCGCTGGCTTACCATGTCTTCCCTGCCCCTCCCTTGTCTTCACTCAGAGACAAATCCTGCAGCAGGCGGCACTGCCTGCACTGGTAGCTTCTCCATCTGCATGAGCTCTCGTCACCCCTTCCACCAGGTTCTTTCTTGCATAGAGATGCTTTGCCTGAGAGACACTTTCTTCTTTGTTAAGTCAGCTCCTCCTCACACAAGCCAATGCTGCCCTCTTTTTCCTGCCATGCTTTACTTCCCGAGAGCATGTATCAATGCTGTAACTCTGTAAGTGATCTATAATTGATATCTATAGTTGATATCTGTCTCTCCCACTGAAAGGTAACATCAATGGGGCAGGAACTGCTTTTTCCCTGAGCTTAACAAAAGGTTTTGCCTACCATAGTTGTTCAATTATCACGTGAACTAATGAATGAGCTAATCTTCCTTCAAGTACGCTAGAAACTGTGCTGGAAATGAAATACTTTATTGTATGTATATATGTATGTATGTATGCATGTATGTATGTATGTACATATGTATTTAAAAACTGGTGAGAAGCCAGAAACCTAACTTTTGGCTCTTTACAAACAATTTCTGGCTCGGAGTTTCCCCATTACCAGGTGTTCCGAATCTGTTGCTTCAGTCCCCAGCATCCTTCCTGTTTTTCGCTGCCTTTCCTGAGCCTTGAACGTCCAAGCACAGTGCTGCTTCGGGGCCTTTGAACTCTGGTTTCCTGGCCGCAGCGTTTTTTTCCCACGAGCTCACATGTTCACGGGGCCTTCCACGCTGAAAAGTTCTAGCTCTCCCTGCAATCTTTCAGGGAAGCTTTCCCCAACGCCCCAGTGGAGAGCATCCTCTTTGCACTGTAAACTATATATGTCTGTTTTGCTTTTGCATAACATTTTCCTGTCAGAAGCCGTTTTGTCTCCTCTTTGAATTTAACCTCTCCCAGCACTAGATTCTGAGTTCCATGTGGTCCAGCACATGGCGGCTACAGCTCAGAGCACGGCATCCAGAACTTTGGTATATAGGAGGCAGTTGGCAAATGTAATTGAATGACTAGACTTCACATCGGCCTTTTCTCTTCTGTAAATGACAGTGCTGTTTAATAGTTGGCAAGTCTGCACTAATTCAATACCTGCTAGCCATATGTAACCGTGGGTTACTTAAAAACGTGGTTAATGTGACTGAAGAATTCAAATTTTAATTTAAACAGCTGCTCTGACCAAGCTTTATCACAATGGATGCTGCAGCTAAACCGAACCTAATCTAGGTTGGAGGAGGAGGCAGGTGTCTCTCTGGCCTGTCCGAAGTAGGTGGTCTTCCTGGTTTCCTTCCAAGCTAGGGCAAGCCAGGAACCTTTCGGGTCAGCTTTTGTCTTACTTGGGACAAGCTATTCTGATTTCTCCCCTGTGAAATGGGGGAAGAGTTTTGTATCTTCCGGTGGTGGTGTTAGGATTACATTAGGCTAAGGATCTACAGCCTGTAGCCTGCATGGTACTTTGCTCCAGTCTTATGTATAAATATGTGTGTGTGTGTTTTAAACGTAACTGTTGAACTTTGGGAGGATTGGAAGTAATGGAGACCAGCAGGCAGTTAGGTCCTTCCTATTTGATGAAACTATGCTTTGGTAAGAGGCAGGAAAAAAAAAATCTTTTGTAATAAAATGACCACAGAGGTCTCCCTTTGGATCTTGCCTTCTGACGCCCTTCTCCCCAACTCAGGCAAAGACTACCATTTCTGACATTACCATTAGCTGGTTTCTTTACAAGCAATGCCTACTTTTTCTGGCTTGGTGCTGAGCGTGGAGAAATGCATTAAAACCTGGCAGCCCTGTTCTCCTGTCTCTGGGTGCCTCAGGGCTCCTGCCAGCGGTGCTCAGTTAAAACGTGCTTCTGGATGGTTTCACTTGCCCGCAGTCCTGCGTGCGATAGCTCATTACTGCCGCTTCCTCGCTGCTCCCAGCCACTCCTCGGCATGTTTCCCTTCCCCCACCCCAGGGATAGTGGACTTTCATGACATTTAAAATAAATAAACTCAGATCTAAAATTTACTTCCCGCATCGCATCTCTATCCTAGGAATCCGGTAGCAACGCGTAAAGCCTGAGTCCAGCAAAGCGCCGCCTGTCGTGTCCCCTGCCCAAAAGCCCCATGGCCCCGCATCACTCTAGGTGGCAATTCCACCGTCACCCAATCTCCCTTTCAGCCTAGCTGCCGCTGAGGACCCGGGCGAGGGAGCGGCGAGGCCGCGAGGCCTGGCTGGAAAGGGCACTCGCGCGCGGGGCACTGTCGCGGTTCGGGGCCACAGGCCGGTGGGATTTTAGGACAAGTGCTGGCCGCCGGGACTGAGGGACGGCGGGCCTCAGGGGCGCGGGGAGCAGCTGGCGCAGACAAAGAACGGCGCGGTCCCCGCCGCCCTCAGCTTCCCCGCGCGTTTTTTGCAGACCGGGTAGTTGTGAGCTCGGGGCTCCGGCTCCCCGGGGCATCCCGTCAGTCCCTGGCAGCTCACGGTTCGCGCAGCGGCCGGGCAGCCTTGCCCTTCCGGGCCGAGCGGGGCGTGGGCGGGAGACTCGCGTGTGCGCGGGGCGCAGCCCGAGGTGCTGGCGAGCCCGAGGGGCGGGGACCGGCGCGGGGGCGGGGGCGCGGCTGGGACACGTGTAGCGACGGCAGGGGGAGGGGGACGGCGGCGGCGGAGGGGGCGGCGCCCCGGGCTTTAAGAAGGTGCGGAGGGGGCGGGCGCTTTCCCAAGCCGGGCCGAGGGGCATCGCGTGCACACTGGCGGCGGCGGCTCTTGGAGGCGGACGACGCGCTCCCGGCGCCCGCGGTCCCAGTCCTCCCCGCGCTCTCGCTCCCGCGGCCCAAAGTAACTTCGGGAGCCTCGGTCTCCCGCCAACTCCCCTCTCCCCCGCGGGCTCGGTTGCCCAGAGCCGCTCTGCTCGAGCCCGCCGCCGGCTCGCCTTCCCCGCGCGCGGCTCCTCCGTGCCGGTGTCTCCGAAAGTGGATGAGAGAGCGCGCGGGGCGCGCGGCGGCACGGAGCGCGGCGGCATGGAGCGCGGCTGCTGGGCGCCGCGGACTCTCGTCCTGGCCGTGCTGCTGCTGCTGCTGGCGACGCTGAGGGCGCGCGCAGCCACGGGCTACTACCCGCGCTTCTCGCCCTTCTTTTTCCTGTGCACCCACCACGGGGAGCTGGAAGGGGATGGGGAGCAGGGCGAGGTGCTCATTTCCCTGCACATTGCGGGCAACCCCACCTACTACGTACCGGGACAGGAATACCATGGTAGGTACCACTGCATCCCTAGGGCACCACGGTGTCCCGCGAGCGCATCTTCCCACCGTCTTCCTTCTTCCCAGGGGCCAGCCGGCCAGAGACCCGGACAACCTCCTACCTCAGCGGGGTGCGCCGCCTGGGGAGAGAGAACAAAGTTAGTGGAGAATGGAGTCCTGAGTTGAGATTTCAACTGTCCCCTAACACATCGCGGGACAGGCCATACAAGCTTTGGGCACTGCTGTCTTTCCCCTCTCACTCCCTGCAGCTGCCGAACCTGCGCATCGTGTTTTTCTAACCCCGGTACTTGGATACCAGACTTTTGTCCTGTTCTGGGTCCCCCTTGGTGGGTCCCCAGGTGGCGCTGGGGTTGTCATTGGGCTTTGCAGGCCAGCTGCCAACAGATTTGAGCGCTTTGGTCAGTGGCTGCCCATGCCAACTAAAAGTTACCGCTGCTCTGCAGCCAGGAGTCCCTAGCGATCTGCTGAGTGTCAGGCAATCCTCAAGAAACAGAGTGTCTGTTTCCAGCTCCTTTTTCTTTTAAAATATCAGTGGTTGATGATTTCTGTCACCCCCTTCATACTTTTGCGTGGTGCTTGCTGTTGTTAGCATTGTCTGGGTGATGCTTACTATAATGACCTGTAATGACCTGTATTTGCACAGCTTTAGTCCCTGATAGGAGCTACAAGCAGGTCCCTTTCCAAAGGGATCAGTGTACAGTCCTTCCCCGAGGTTAGACTATTACTCAAAAATGAAATTTAACTTCAAGAAGAGTAATTTTATGTAGTATACAGTCCTTCATTGAGGTTAAAACATTACTCAAAAATTAAAAATTAGCTACAAGAAGAGCAATTTAATGTAGTACATATACTTTTAATCAAGTGGAATATGTGAGAAAATAAAACATGCTTACTTTCTGTCTTCATAGGTGACTTCTTAAACAATGATAGAAAATGTTAAATTAAAAAAATTCCACAAAATATTTATACCCAATGAAATAAACTATCATTGAGGGAACTCATGCCATCCCATAGATGCTGTCTGTAATAGGCTACAGGTGTTGACAGAGCAGAAGGTGATATACTACAGTGGCTGGCATTTCAGAGATTTGAAAGTGAAAAATTTACAAAAATACTTCAGAGTTTTCCATTTCAACAAAACCTTCCTACCTACCCGTAAATACTTTGACTGAATATGTTCACCCTAGGTATTTAAACCAGTGCTTTAAGAACTTCCTGATGCAGTAGCAGCCTTGTTCCTGGAATTTTATAATTTAACTTTAGGAAATTAATTTCTGTAACTAGCCTTTTAAATAAAAGGGCTTGCTTGTATGTGTTGCCTTTCTGAGGGGCATCTGGTGATTTTTCTGAGGTCATGGACAGCTTTGAAGTGGAAGGAACAGCCAGTATGATGACAGCCCGGACCTAACTCAGAGGCTGACAGAGACAGTTGTCCCTTGTTGTGCTGCATAGCAGATATGCTAGCCTGTTTTCTGTAAGAGCCGCGGATCAGTGAGTGAAGACTGGTCTAAAAGGTGCTACTGTCAGGTTGTGATGGGAGTCGCCGATGACAAAGCCATATTATCCCCACTACACAGATCCTTGTACAGCACCGGTCAAGAAACAATAAATGAAACTAAGAATAACCATCTGCAGCTTTTGTTTTTGCTGTAGAGTTTGCAGATGAACCTCAACCTGACTGCAGCCATGTCACTGATCCTGAAAAGTGGTGAATGCATTATTTTAGATTGGACATTGTAGGGAACAAGTTCCCAGAACCTCTTTTATTCCACCAGAAAAGGATTTTTATCATGAAACAGGAAAGGTCAAATTATTAGAGCGTAATGCCATTTTAAATTCTTAAATGCTGTTTCAAAGTTTTAGCTTTGGGAACCAGCTATATAACGCTAGGCCTTCCGTGAGTGTTTTTCCTATAAAATGCTCTACAGGTAGGAGAAGTGCTTAAAACTGAAATTAGACATATAGATGGCTTTTTATTATTAAACTATTGGAAATGAAAAAATAGCATCTGTAAGAATTGACTCACTATAGGAGAACATAATAAATACACTTGTGGTTGACTCATTTTGATGAATGTTGAAAGCAGGAGGTCATTCGGACAAAAAGCCTACTTATGTTAAGAAATTTGTAAAATAATTGGCTTGAAAATCTCTTTCTAGCCTTCTAAATCTTTTAAATGTAGCACTTCTGTCAGGAAAACAGATTTGTCTTAGATTTCCACCGAGCTTAGGGATTTGGATGAATGGTATTTGGGTGGAGAGCTGGTAGTTTTGAGGGTTTTTCCCCCTTTTGCTTTCCCCCTAAAGACTGTGTTGAGACAGGGCCGGTGTGTAGAACGGCATACACCATAGACCGTTAATGGAGATGTCAGCTGCTCTCAGAGGTTTGGGCTGTGTGGTAGTGTATAACACAAGCAGTCCAAAGTTACGAATTCTTGTGTGAATTATATTTATTTAAAGATCTGTGTTGAAAATCTTTGATAAAACGAAGGCAGTAATACAATGCTAAAGAGTCTAAGCCTGTGACAGAAATGTCAAGATTTCTAATTAAGTAGTAAATCTGTTCATTTAATGAGCTTCTATCTCATAACAAAGGGTGACGGTCGGTATCTCCTTCCTGTGTGTTTTAAATTCTGTTACACAAGGAAGGCTCTTTATGGCATTGTTAGTCATAGACAAACTATAATCTCTTCTCATGGATACCCCACAGGACATAGTTGAGCAAAAAGGTACCACATACTTAGTGTTGAATTAGAAAGACCTCAGAATTTGAATGCTTTAATTTTCTAGAATTTCTCTTTTGGTGGACAGTGCTGGGATTTCCACACTTCAAATCTGAAACTTTTTTTTGTTTGTTTTGTAAATTCCCAAACAATTGGAAGAGGAAATGGACGTCTAGGTGGTCCAGTCACAAAGTCACAGAGCCATCTGTCTTCCCTGCCATGCCCAGGGGTGTTCTGCTTCTTCTAGGACCAGTTCAGTTCTCTGAGACCTGTGAGGGCTGAGTTGAAGTCTGTACCCTGCTCCCCGTGGTCATCCTCTTCCTCACAAACAGCCGGAGGTGTATAATTACCATGGGTTCCTAACCCGACTTTCCTGTTGTCTAGTTAATTTACAGAGAATTGTGAACGTTAAATTCTTCCAGTTTTACTTAAAACTTCAGAAAGATGTTTATTCCTTGGCTTGGGACAGCTAACATCTCTGGGAAAACAGATAATTTGCTTTGGTACAGAAAGCCTTTTAGATATCTTGGAATTCATGTCAGATAGGAACCTGCCCACCATGTAACAGACTTTACGCAGTCACCATTGTGAAGGTAGGCGTTCTCTAAGAGCATTCTAGAGCAAAGCCGTAGGCACCTGAGTCTGCCCCAGTACTTCAGCTTTCAGAAGGAAATCTACCACGATATGGAAATGGGCAGGAATCCCTGTTATTTTGTTAGCATAAAGCAGAGGAAATATTTCATTAGCTATGAGAAATAGGCTCAGAAATACCCATCTGCAGAAAAACCAGCAATAATAAGTTGTCTGTAGTAAAATCAAATTGGCGATGACGGAAAAGGAGCATTTTTCTGCATTCTGTTGAGTCAACACCACTCTCGAGGGTCTTTTATTTCATTTTTCTAATCCATCATTTTTTTCACAAAGCGATGTTGTTGGGAAGGCAGGAGACTAAATATCCTACGGCCCTTTAAATGATAGAATCAGGACAATGTGCCAAGGTAGCTCTGTTGTAATAATTTTTAGCTTTTGTAATAGCCTTTGTAGGTAAATGTGTTCAGTGATCAACTGGTTGCTATTCAAAATTTTATTTTCAAAGAAAGCACAATGTAGTGGTTTTTCAAGTACAGAATATAGTCTTTCTTAGACATATTTTGAAAATGCACCTGAGAAAATGTTCCTTTTAAGGGAATGATGTTATCATTTGAATGAAAGTAATTTCCGATTGCTGATGTAACTATTGTTGATTGGTATGTGGCCATTTTTTTTCTTGTTAGGTTTTGGAGTCTGGAATCAGCACAAACGGTTAAACTCGTTCATTACATGCAATTTCTAAGTGAAGTGCACCTGTGTCCTGTGTACATATGTCCATGCAAATGGAACGTTTTCAAGCATTCTGCTTTATACTTGTTACATAGTTTATCTTACTCTCTGCAGTTTATTCCACTCATATTTTACTGATGTGGTTCATAGTTTTAAAAATCATATAAATCTTACTTTGTACAATTTATATTCTGTGTGTTTTAATTCCAGGCTTAAGCTGAAAAAAAAAAAAAAAAAAAGCCCAGGTATTTGAAATGCTAATCTAAAGCATCTCATTGGAGCAGGACTCCAGACCATTCATAGCACCGCAGAACTAGAACCTATTTACCTAGAATAATTCCCTTCATTTTTGTGAATGTTTATTTTGAATGATTGTTTTATTTAGATGTTAAAAATAATACCTCTATAGTTACAAACTGCCTTACTCCAGTAAAAAAGAAAAAGAGTATGTTGGATATTTTAACAGGTTTCTCTAATAACTACAAGTGGATTCCAGACTTTCTACTGACTGATACAGTTAAAAGAAAACATTTAAAAGTGATTTTTAAATTTCTTTTCCTATTCTTGAGAGTTAGCCAATTTCATATGATGGTCCATAAGCCTTACCAGTTACTTTGGAAAGATTACACATTAGGTCACAATTTTATTCTGATAATCTATAATGCTACTTTGGATAATTGTTCATTGTAATTAACTGGACTCGTTACATCTTTAATGTCCCCAACCAGTTGCTGAGGTATACAACCTTTCACTTCAGAGAAGATTCACATTTGAAAATCATGAACTGAGTGACCAGTAATTTGTGAACATTTGGAATTTAAAAGATTTGTAAAGACCTGTATGTTTTTGCAGAAACAGAATAATTGGGCTTCTGTCCACTCAGTCCAGACAAAAAAGAGGGTACATTAAGACTGAGCATGGCGCCGGGCGGTGGTGGCGCACGCCTTTAATCCCAGCACTTGGGAGGCAGAGACAGGTGGATTTCTGAGTTCGAAGCCAGCCTACAGAGTGAGTTCCAGGGCAGCCAGGACTACACAGAGAAACCCTGTCTCGAAAAAAACCAAAAAAAAAAAAAAAAAAAAAAAAAGACTGAGCATGGTGAGGTCCTGTGAGTAGAGGAAAGGGCTCATGCTCAAGTCACAATACTGACATAAAGCATGTAGTAAAGGAAATCAATTTATCAAAGTTTTAATTTAAATGGAGACATTAATCTAGATCACCTGATCTTAGACCCACTAATAAAGTAATCAAACTTAAATATAATTTCAACCCAAAATATGATTTCAATCTCATAAATTTTAAGCAAAATTCAAAGAGTTTATAGAGCATATTGCACATTTTAGAAATTGGGATTGATTTTTAAATACCAAGCCCTGCTCAGAAGTTAAGTGTCTGAACTGCTCTTGCAGAGAACCTGAGTTCAGTTCCCAGCACCCACATCAAGGGCTTACAACCTGCAGGAACCTACAGAGGGATCTGACAAGCAGGTCTGGAAGCACCTGCAGTCACACACATGGCCCTCCCTCAATGACGCATAATTTAAAATAAAATATTAAAAATTAAGGTGGTACATGATTTAAAAATATCTGTAGGACACTGCCCATCAGCCCTTTGTCTTGGAGAGCAGCAGTGCACACCTTGGCCAGATCTTCCGGGGAAGAGCTTCTTGAGAGCATTTTCTGCACACTGCATGATTAATGTTTTTTTATATGAGCTTCTTGAAGACTGTACATGTAATTTTTCCTTTAAGATCTATATGTGGTAGGATTCAACTATGGAAAACAGTTTGAGGGTACAAGGTTCTACCCAGGAGAACATTTTAAACTTCATTATACCTTTAATGCTAAATCAGCTTTCTTTAGACAAACAAACCTACCTTCTTTTTTTTTTTTTTTTTTTTTTTTTAAATTAAGTTCTCTGGATTAAAAGACTGCTTTTAATCTAAACAGGCAGAGGTTTGAAATAGCACCGATTATTCTGTCCACAATCTGAGGGACCTGAGAAGTCACACAGCTTACCAAGCACTCCCCTCTGTTTGGTTCTTGCCAGCTCTGCTCCCTGGGTTCTCTTCCCAGTTCCCACTTGCCTTTCTTCTCCTGACGGCCTCCTGTTCCCTTCTTTCTTTTTCTCCCTTAAAATTGTTTTTGTTCTCTTTGTCTTTCTCCCCTTAAAATTTCCCCAATGAGTCCTCTGTTTGTGTGCTCTAAGTATAATGTATAATGTGTGACATTTATATCCCAAGTTATAGTCATTGACTACTTGCAATAACTGAAGTGGGTACACGTGCCTTAGAATATCAAATGCCGTATTTTCATGACATTCACTCCTGCACTAACAGCATACTGTTTTTTAAACTGTTGTTTATTCTCAGTAGAAAAGTAGCTCCCTTTTACACTATAAAATTTTTCAGAGCTTGCAAACCTATCGATATTTAATTCGTAGTGAGTTGCCCCCTTCACTCTGGTTGACCTGCAGAATCACATAGACTCTCTAGTGCCAAGTTACACCCCAGCCCTAGTCCCTATTTCTAATGTAGGAGTGAATCTAGCCTTATTTCAGAATTGCAGTTATTTTAAAAACACAGGGTAGCTATTACTTATAGCAGTTTTAGCACCTGGCATGCTACAGCAGCAGATAAGTGTTGTTCATCCATGCCTGTCCAATTTTGTTTTGCTAATGTGTTGCACCCCTTAAGGGAAATTCCAAATTGGGCATTTTGAGGGTAGTCACAAAATTCAAAGGGAGTTCTACTCATCACGAGGTACATATGATGAGAATGCACTTTCCATCCCAAATTAATATATGGCTTTCTTACATTTATAAGGAAGCTGATAGTATAGCTTTGGTCCAACGAAAATCTAAACAGTCAATTTCAACTAAAACCTTACTATTCCTAAATTAATTATGTTTGTTCATAGTTATAATACCTCTCAAAAAATGGGTGTGTGTCCTAGTGGTGGTCTAAGAAAGATGCTAGAGTAAAGACACAAGCTTAGTGTATTTATCAAATTCTATTTCTAACTTTATATAAAGTAACTTTACATTGTAAATTAGTTTCTGCTAGATTAGAACGGAAAGATACTGATTTTTGAACTAGAGTTGCTAGATCAAAGATTGAATGGAAAAACCTAAGTTCATTTAATGGAGAAGTCTGGTGGTAAATTGGAAGGGGAGTACTTTTACCATAAAACACACACTAGCCAGGAAGGCTCTTACTTCTCCAGGGTATTCTTAAGTCACTGTAGCAAAGCCAATGTGAATGACAGGTGACTATTAGGCTGGAGGGAAGTATGGGGCTAGGTGGTCTCAATGGCAGATTTTATAGTATATCAGTTTCTTATCCCAACTCCCGTCAGCAGATCGGGTTGGAATCTTCTTTACTAGACTGTACTGGAGGAAGAGAGCCCTGGTTTTAGACTCTGTAATGCCCTGTTTGGTGTTATCTGTTTATTATTTTCACTAGAACTCCCTTTCATTTTGTTCTGGTGAATGCTGTGTCCAGTTAACAATGTCTTTCAAGTCTCTCTGTAGTATAGTCTAGTTCACTGATAGGAACTGGGTGGGATCTCTAGGAAGCTTTTGATAAAATTGGCGAAGGGACCTTGAAAATGACTCAGCAGGTGATTAGCCATTTCTTCTGGTGGGGTATGGATGCAGCAGTATTACCACGAGGCCGTGGGCTAATAATACTCGCATGTTCTTCTTCATACCAGCCCTGAAATAATGTTTAGATTTCTACCATTACAAGAAATTACTTTTCTGTCATCTGTTGGTTATACTTCTTGTATTAGACTGGGGACAGCCTGACCCTCTCATATAATTACTCTTGGTACCTTCATGGGACAGTATGATTTTGGAATATCCCTGAAAGTATGCTATTTCTTCAGGTTTCAAAAAATGTGTATGCTATGTTAACATCACTTATACTTTGGGAAAGTAACCTTTGCCTGACCCCAGTTTCTGGAATTTCTTATTTACCATCACTTATGTTGTAAGTTTCTTTCACTGAACTCTATTTCCTGGCTTTCCGATCTCTCTAAAGTGCAGTGTCACCATATGTAAATCCTGTTGACATTTAAAACACAGTAGACATATGACAGGGTTGTAAATGTGAGCTTTGCCTCAACTTTAACCTTGTTTGTTATCTCTGGCTCAGCCTCCAGGACCAAATCCAGGACTGCCATTTCTCTAGTTTATTCCATACTGACAGAGGAAACAGACGTTTCTACCTTACCTTCAGGAACACACAGTCTCCCATTTGGTTCATGCACCTTTGCTGTGAATGTTGAGAAATCCTATGATCAGATCCAGTTCTTTTTACACTTCCTTTTCCCGTGTAAACACTTCCTGTATTTCCATCCTGCAAAACATGATCTATGTTGTGTCCACTGGTTCTAGTGGGAACTAGAAGGAAATTAGTTGCTCCTCGGTTCCTAGGAAAAATAAAATAAAAAAGATTGTGGGACTGAAGAGACAGCTCAGCAGTTGAGAGCACATACTGTGCTTACAGAGGATGGACATTCAGTTCTTATCACTCAACTGCTCAAATCTGAACATAACCCTAGCTCTGGGGACAGCACACTCTGGTCTCTGCAGGCACCTTACTTGAGACTTGTGTGCACATACCCACACACATATACAATTAAGCATAAAATAAATACTAAAAAAAATGGCTTTCTATTCCCATACCAGGCACTGATACTATCTGGAAAAACAAAAACAAAACCAAAAAAAACTCAAGAAACTTCTAAATAATTAATAATAATACTAATAACAACAGAACTTAAAGTAGCAGTTAATATGTACCAGACACCCATGCCTTTTGTGTATTAGTTCATGTGATTTTACCAGGGCATCTTGTACTTCTCTTTTATGGATGCAGGGCTGACTCATGAGGAGTAAATACTTGTGCATGGCTTAGATGCTGTTATTGATAGTTCTTAGCTCACCCTGCCCTAGAACCCATACCTTTATGCATTTTGTGTTAGAGATGATGCTTATCTTATGAAACGGAAAAGAACAGAAGGAACTAAAGTCATTTGAAAAAAGAGAAAACTAAGAATTGGAAGCCAATTTTGTTGTTTTAAAGTAAAGTCAGTAAATAAAGATTGCAAAATCAAACCAGAAAGCTAACCTTTGTTAAACAAGGCTGGAATTTCCCCCAAGTCCACCATTCCTTGTTTGACCAAAACTGTCTTTCCGATAATGCACAAGGAAAGGTGCCATCAGGCATTTGTGACCCCCAAGAATTAACATGCCTTCCAAATGTGCTGATAAAAAGTATTAAAAATTTGATGTTTGTTTAAATTTATTTTTTAACATTTTTGAAAATTAACTTTTTAATATAAAACTTTTGCTTTACCAATAGGATCTGAATATCTGAAGAACATTAAAAGTTTAGATGGAGTTAGACTTTTAAGGATATTTTGGTTGAATGTGGAGGAATTTTAATCCAGCAACATGGTTGCTCTGGCAAGGGATTATTATCCAAAGACTTTAGGTTTATGTGATCTGGCTGGAATGCAAACACATCCTTAGTACATACCTTTAATCTCTAACCATTGAGTTCAGTGAGTTCAGTTCAGTTAAATTCATGCAGCGCAGTGGAGTTCAGTTCATTTTGGTACAGTTCAGTTTAGTTTAGTGAGTAAAGTGGAGTTGAATTAATCTGTGATTTTGTGCAAAGGCAGTTTGAAGCTGGAGAATACGAAGGAGCCAGAAGATTAGAGAAAAATTGCCAGGGTTAGTTTGAGGCCAAGTGGACCAATTCAGTGAGAAGCTGAGAGAAGCCAGATTGAATCAGTCAGCTTGGAGAGGAGTTTGAGCAGGAACAGTTGAGTTGAACCAGCCAGCCAGAGTTCAGAAAGAACTAGAAAGGATGAGTTTATTCAATAGTAAGCCTATGAGACAACAGTTGGATCTGGCAATAAAAGTTACATTTACAGCTGAAACCTATCTGTGATATATTCCTTTCTTTAGGAAGTTCTGTATGTGTTACTTACCCTGTGAGACAGTGGCATGACACACACTGGGGTTCTTGTTGGCAACACAATCAACACTGGTTCTACAATGTCAGCCTTTCATTCCAAGTCCAGATACTAGAGCAATAGAAGAACCAGTGGAATAACATTTTCTTTGTACTTGACTTTGTAGATATTTTTTATACATGAATTTTTTTATCCTTGCCTCCAAAAATTTCACCTTCTGATATGAAGTCAGAACTCAGCTCCAGACTCTGGTGGGGTGGGGTGGGGTGAGGTGAGGCAGACAGGATCACACAGCTCTTTGTCTGGTGAGCAGAAGCTGCCCCTGCCTCAGACTCCCTTAGCACATACATATCCTGATCATCACTGTCAACCCTTTATCCCAGAGGTTGACATCAGACTTGGACTGAGATCTAGTTGAGTGAAGTCAAAATATAGAGAGCAGATTCTGTCTTGGAGTTCCTCTTGTGGAATACATAGGGTGTCAGAGGGCCTGGAGTCCATTCCCGTGTTCCCTAGGAGGAAAAAACTGACCTTATTAAACTTCAACAACTCAAAAGCCAGCAATTACCTTTATTAAAATGTAATAACGAATAGAAGTGTTCCATGTATAGGTGTCTTGTCTTAAGCCTGACAAACGAGGCCATGAGTCAGGTTGGCATTTTCTGATGATGACCTGTGCAGAGCTGTAGCTCAGTGGCAGCTAAGGCAGTCACAGCACGGCCTATCAGGATTTCTGATCTAATACAAGGGTAAATATCTTTAGAATTTTGCTTTAAATAAAAATGGCTTATTCCAGACTGTTGACACACAGTCAGACAGCCACTTTGTTGTGAACTATTTTTTAAGATTTATTTTATTTTATTTTATTTTATTTATATGAGCACGATGTAGCTGTCTTCAGACATACACTAGAAGAGTGCTTCAGATCCCATTACAAATGGTGTGAGCTACCATGTGGTTGCTGGGAATTGAACTTAGGACCTCTAGAAGAGCAGTCAGTGCTCTTAACTGCTGAGCAATCTCTCCAGCCTTATTTTTTTAAACATATAGGAAACTACAGTAAATAAACATTTAAAATTGTTATCACTAATGAGTACCCAGAAGGTAGCCATCCATATTTGTCAAAACAAAATACAAATATGATTGACAGCAATCTCCCCATTTGTTAAAATATTTAGTGTCCCTAGAGTTGATCTTCCAGCTTAGTCAGTTTCTGCCCCCAGATAACCAGTCATCCCCAAGCATTCCTACCACACGGCAAATAGCATGAAATCCTTGTACACATGTAAGCACAGCAAGTCTTGAACAAGGTGCAGGATCAGTTGGCAACTAATGGAAACCTGTTGAGCCTTTGAAAGAGTATCTGATTGTTTATAATATGCATGCACTTGGAGGACATTGGAATAGGCTGAGAGACAAATGTGGCATTCAAAATGTTAAACTCAGAAATAGAATGAGATGGGTATTACCCGAGGCTGGGGAGGGGCTCAGCTGACAGTCAGTTAGGAATAAGTTCAAGAAAGTTGGCTGTATCGAGAGACATGATGACACACACCCATAATCTGGTGGTGGGGAGTGGGGCACAGATCTGAGGAGGAGACAAATCAGAGTGGACTTCCTGAGGCAGAGCGGAGATGCTCTCCTGCCATACACATAATCCAGTCTAAAGCTTTGCAGTTTTGTGCCAGTGTCTGGGTCTCTTGTGTGTTAACTACACCTGTCTTGCAGGATCTGGCCTTTTAGCTTCTGCTGACTGCTTTTTATCAGACCACCAGGAATCTTGCTCTCAAGTTCCTTGAGGGATTTATGAAGGTGCACATGGCTCTGCCTTCAGTAGCACCATCAGAAACTCATCTCAGCCTTCACTTGGAAATGTTACAAGGCTACTTTCAGGAACAAGGCAGAGCTTGTTACCGTGAACCATCCTCTTTTCTCTGACACATTCTCAGTGGACTTCTGAGATTTCCCAGGCTCTGACTTTGTCCCTGCCTGCCTGACTGCAGAGTCAGGGGGCCCAGGGTTGTCTTTTTCTGCTTTCTCTATTCATCTGCCCTTTTTTTCACAGTCATCTGTTCTTACGCTTTAAGTGCCATCTACACTCTGTTAACTCCCAAACAACTGTCCTCCACTTACTGCTTGTTACTGCTGACTTAATGTCTGCACTTGGCTGTCTGCCCAGAGCTTCCTGCACCTCTTCATCACGACATCCCTTCACAAGCTCCTTCTGGAGTCTCCCAACTCTCCACATGTCGACTTGCTCTCTAGAGATAGCCAGTCTTCATCATGTTGGATGGCCTACATCTGATCCCCACTCTAACAACCCTCTGGATCTGCCCATGCCTAGCACAGCCAGCTTCTCCTCACTCTCCTTGCCTCTGCCTTGTGCTCAGTGGTTAGAGCATCTGGCCTGGTGCTGTTCTCTGCTGCATACTGCAGACAGCCCCAGGCTTTGTACCCAGCATCCTATCCATTTTCATCAACAAAGTGGCCAGAATTTGAATAATAAATTATAAGGTAATTTTACCTGTGTCTTTTGTTCCCTCGTCTCCTCGAGACAAAGATGAAAAGCTCGTTCCATGGCCACAGGACTTGGTGGTGCCTGGCTCCTGGTTTTTTTTTTTTTTTTTTTTTTTTTTCTGATGTTCTATTTTGTCCCTTTCTTGTCTGTTTTCCACACAAATCACAAGGGCTTCATCTCTCTCCTAAAGTGTGGTAAGACTCTACTACCTCAGGGGTTTTACGCTTGCAGTTCTCCTGGTCACCATGCACATCCCAGGATAACCTCATGCTTGCTCTCAAAAATTCCAGCCATAGTCAGCTCTAACCTTGGTGAGCTATAGCCACACAACTAAGGCAGGCCCCTTCTTTCCCAGTGCTCAGATTTTCATTGGCTGCATTGTTTTTCTTTGTATAGTGCCAGACATGTTGCTGAACAAAAATCATGTGTGGGATTCTCTTAAGAGTTATAATTGTCTGAACATGGTAATTCCAAAAAAGTAGTTAAAAAGATCACTTATAAAGATGGATGTAAGTGTACAGTTCCTAACTTTGGCTGTTGGATGGATGATAACAATGCTTACCAAATCTGAAAATCACATTTCCACGTTCCCACCCTCCGTAGTACAAAATTCTCATGACTTCTGTGAGACCATGCAAGGCTATTTATAGCAGCCTTTGAGCCAGCCTTACTTTAGCTATATGTTAGCATATCCCAAAAGTTCTCATAGCAATTAGTAACTATAATTATTAATAGAAACTATAATGGATTTTAAGTTCTTGTTCCCAGAAGCTTGTCTGTGCTGTACCATAAATAAATCCGAAGCAATCTTGATGAATGGGAAGATAGTTTTTATTTAAATTTTCATCTGAATGGGAATAAATAATAGGAGGACAGACTAAAATAGTTTCAGCAGATATGCAGCAACCATATATAAAACATGCAAAAATAACAACTTTGAAGTTGTACCAAACATTCATCTTCTAAGAAAAAGTTTTCTTGACCAGGAATAGTTGACTAGAGAATAGCATTTTAGACACGTGCTCTGTGCTTTTGTGTCAAGAAATTAACACTTCTGGGCCCTACATTATGTGGCTTTGGGCCAGGGATCTTTGTCTTAGGTGTTAAATTTTTTGTTTATTTTAAAGCATGTTTGACAGTTTCATCATTTCCAGGATGGATTTTAGCTGACTTCTTCACGCATTTTCCTTTCCTTATCCTACATTGCTGCTGAAATCCTTATTTCTAATATGTCTCCAACTTTAATCCCTTTACTCTGTGTGTGTGTGTGTGTGTGTGTGTGTGTGTGAGAGAGAGAGAGAGAGAGAGAGAGAGAGAGAGAGAGAGAGAGAGAGAGGTGGGGAATTAATGAATCACTGAGTTTAGTTAGTTTCTTGTTTAAGGTTACTTTCTGGATCAGGGCTACACTATTGAAGAAAATGTCACCCCTCCCCCAATAGTCTTATCTGCCATAGTCCCACAGGGAGGGGGTGTGGCCTTAGGAGCTCCTCCACAGTCCTTTTCAATATTGATTTTAATGACTTGTTAGTAATGTTAGTAATCCTTTGTAATATATTCTGTACTTCCCATTTTCCTTTAGGATATATATATATATATATATATATATATATATATATATATATCACAGACATAACATAATATATATATATATATATATATATATATATATATATATATATATATATTATATGTGTGTTATGTCTGTAATGCATCTCAGCCTTGCTGTTCTTAGGAGCACTGGCAGAACTACAGCACTGTCTTTGGAGGTCTTTACACATTGGAATCATCAAGAAAACCCCCAGGAGAAAAGTGTAGCAAAAAAGATTGTGAAAAGGATACTTGTTTACCATTTCATAATCTTTGTAACATTGGAGGCAGAAAGCTTCAGTGTTTCCTGTGTTGGCAAAGAAT
This sequence comes from Arvicanthis niloticus, assembly GCF_011762505.2. Classification (NCBI taxonomy): domain Eukaryota; kingdom Metazoa; phylum Chordata; class Mammalia; order Rodentia; family Muridae; genus Arvicanthis; species Arvicanthis niloticus. The sequence goes on from NC_047672.1 coordinate 72,957,636, forward strand.
GGGCTGTGTACTGTACAAAGAAGGAAACACAGCTTCTTTCTGAAAAAAGGGTGTGTTACCACCCACACTGAGCTAGCAAGCATACTCGGACAGGAAAGTCACTTAGCTGTGCTTCTAACACAAGTGGTGGGTGACTGTGTCTCCCACTAATGGGAACTGGATCTCAGTCTGTCGTGTGGTTTCTTGGTAACTGGTATGAAGGAAGTGAAGGAAACAGGAGGCTAGCAGCCCCTGCACATCAAACTTTGGAAACACAGCAGGACCTTTGTGCAAACAAAGCTTTACCAAGCAGGAAAGATTAAAGATTTAAATGCGTTTGCAAAAAGTTTTTCTGAGGTGGGGAAGATAATAGAATATTGGCCTCTGGCAGGGTAGCCACCTTTGATAGAAAAAAAGTTTCTCTTCGATTATATATGAACTAAAAGAGACAGCTTTGTTTGACCTCAGTTGGGAATGTATGTGTTGGGACCTCAACTTTATTTTGCCCACAGATGACTAAAGATGAACCATGGGATTTGATCTTGGAACTGTAAGTAAACTTACAAACCAGAAACTTGTTCATAAGAATAGTCTGTATACACCGCTGTGAGAATTACATAGCCCAAGTTCTCTTCCTTTCAAAGGACCCCTTATTGGAATCCCATCTCCACATCCACATATAAGAACAGAGGACTAGGAAAGGGAATTGTAGTGAGCTTATTTTGTGCTGTTTTCTAACTTCAGTTTCATGAAGACTACCAAAAGGTTCTCGTATCCTTTCTCCTATTTTTCAGAGGACCTAATTTATTAATTGCATATAAATATAAAAACATATATATATATATATAAGCATAAATATAATTCATTAACATATACCACACAGTAAAGGGCTCATTATCGTTACCTACAAACACGTAATGTCTAATGTGTTTGGATCTTTTCTACCTTATCTGTCTCTTTCTCTCACACGGATCCTCTTCATCCTCCCAACGAGTCTTCCTTTTATTTATTTTGACTCTGTCTGTAATGTACCCTAAGCCATGAGGGGTTGGTATAGCTATCACCTTAGGGATGGGTCCCCAGCGGCCCCTTATTTTCAGCAAGCTCACCAGTTATGGCTCTGCATTAGTGTACTGCAGCGAGAAGACTCTCTGACGAAAGCTGACAGCTGCTCTAACCTATGGAGAGAAAATAATATTTAGAGGGTAGTTTGGCAGCATGAGTTAGCTCCTCACTAGGCAGCTTCTTTACACTGTGAGCAGCCAAAGCCACTGGCAGTTTGTCCACTGGTGTCTTGAAAACCTGCTTTTAGTTTAATCATCTGGACCCTCACTGGTCCATCTTGGGAGGGTGATGATGTGGAGTTTTGGTGTTGCTTTAGAAAATGCAGTGATGAGCAGTGAGATGGGAGTTTTCAGGGTCCCTGCATAACCCTCACTGTGCTTCCGTGGAGAGAGATCAGTGTGTCCAGGGGCATTGGGCTGATGAGACTTAAGGAAGAGCAGAGCAGTTACTGGTGACAGGAGGGGAGGAAGCCTGGTTCAGACACGGTGAGTGTCTGGTCCAGATGTGTGGCACACTTCACCCATTCATTTGTATAACAGTGCCCATCTCTTCATTAGTGAAGGCCATTTGTTATACCTGGTAGATTCTCAGTGGGTCTTAATCGCTACCAGAGAACTGCCAACGAGGGATTGGTGGCTTCTTTTGTTCATTTAATGCCTGTATTTGGGAAATATAGGATGCCAAGGAGCCTGGTTTCTGGTACTTTTACGGTTGCCAGTGTTTTTCCAGTACACTTGCTTCTAATCCTGGCTATTCAGGTTGGTAGTATAAAGCACAACCACTACATTCTAGCCATTTAAGTGGGTGGTACAAAACACAGCTACAGTCCTAGCCATTCAGTTAGATGGTGCAAAACACCACAATCCTTTTTTACAAAGTGAATATTTTATATCCTTAATGTTACTCTCAGAGCAAATTAGTTAATTTTTTTTCATTTTTAAGGTGATAGGAATAATTCAAGTTCTAGGGATAGAAAAGGTACAGAGAGTAAGGCTTGGATAAGTTCTTACTTTTACCCTTATTTAATTGTTTAGTATTTTAAATTAAGGGTATAAAGTAAAGTCTTTTCCAAATGTTGAGCACTATTGACACAAATGCTGTGGATTTTCTGATTTAATCGAAACAAAGGAGTTTGCTGTGTCAGCAGAAAAAGAAAAACTCCTAGGATTTCTCTGATCCAAGGCGATCCAGGCAGCTAGTCATGGAAATAGATAAACTGGTTATCACTACTGACATTGACATTAATTTTCTATGCCCAATGGCTTATTTAGAATAGACTCCTAGCTTCTGAGTGATTCCAAGGTCTAAAATACATCACACAATCTTTTAAAAACTACAAAAATGGTGCTTTTATTTTATTGTTTTCATTGGAAAACCATGGTTTTATGGGTATGATGCTATGACATTCTGGCTTATTTATTCAAATTGTCCTTTTAAAAGGCCACACAATAATGTATTTTCTACCATGTATGTTTATGAAATTGCTCAGGGCAACCATTTCCTTTCTGAGAACAAAGACACTTCATTTGCTCTGAGTTCTGGGTCCTTTTCAGCACACACTAAGATTGTAGCAATACATTTCCTTTCCTCAATGTACCTGTGCTGTGGGTGGGTCATGAGCATCATTTTTAAAATTCTGTATTATTTTGATTTTAAAATATATGTCATAATGTTTGAAAAATCTTGGCCCCAAGGTTTATACAAGAAACAAAAGTTCTTTGGCCTCAATTTGGCTTGGTGAATTTCCATGAAATGTGTTTGGAGCAACAGTACTTAATATAATATAGTAGTACTGTTATCTGTGCATCTCTCTGTGTGTGAGGTGTGTGTGTCTCATGCACACCCATGTATAGGGAATCAAAAAGGAGAGAATGAAACATACACACTGTGGCCGGTTAGAAAGGGGGAGGGCCAGGTATGCTGTCTCATAGATAAAGGCCATGGCAGTGATCAGGGAATGAGGAGGAAGTGCAGTCAGTGTGGGGACAGGAAAGCAGATCTTGTTACAGGTACTGGCTATCGCTCTTGGGAGCAGCTGTGAGTGATGGAGAGTTGGCAGTACTAGGGAACCATCTAAAATTATACAAAATAAAGAAAGAAACCCAACCTCAGATGAGAAAAAGAACTTTCTTCCAGACCATTCTCAAAGCTTTCAGGCTACCTTATTTTTTAAGGGATTGAATAGGGAGAAAGCACTGTCCATCTGCACATAAACACTCAGAAATTAAATACTAATATTTTTAAAAGGTATCTAAGATTTCACTTCATGTTTCCTACTTCTGGACATGCTGCTAAGTATTTATATGTGTGTGTGTGTGTCTTGTTCTGTAATTTTCATGACTCTTTGAGATGATGATGGTGTGTGTACGCCAGTGTGTGTGTGTGTGTGTGTGATATGTATGGGTATATATGTAATATATGGGTGTGTATATGTTCCTGTGTGTAGGTAGGTATGCAGGTGGAGGCCAGAGAACATTTAGGTATCTTCCCTTAGTGCCCTCCACCTTACATCTTGAGATAGGATCTCTAAACTAGGAGATGAACCTAAGGCTTACAGATTTTACTAGATCACCTGGCCAGTGGGCTCTGGGGATCCTTCCTCTACTCTTCTGGCACCGAGATCATGGGCGCTTGCCATTGCACCCAGCATGGGTTCTGGGGATGCAAACTCAAGTTCTCAGCTTGAGCAGCAAGCATTTTACCCATGAAGCCATCTCTGTTGTCTCAAGATGATACTTTAATACAGATATTATGCACAGAACACGGTATGAAGAAGTGACTCTCCAAAAGGTCATGGTGCTGATAAGTAGCTAAGCAAAACTCAAAACAGAGGAGCCTGGGTTTGCAAGCCCAAGTTGCTCTTGGTATATTCACCTCAAACAAACAAACTACCAAACACAGAATGTGCCAGCAGCAGCAGCAGCCTATCTGTTTATATTTCTTTGCCTTTGAACTTCTAAGACCGCCATTTCTGCTGTGCATGGGTCACCTGGTAACTGCTCATTTACTTTTCTTTTTTTGGCATTTTTGTGCCAAATTTGTTTGTTTATGACCTGCCACACACACACACACACACACACACACACACACACACACACACACACACACACATGTATGTATGTGAAAATGGGGTCAGAGGACCAAAGTTGTTGCTGTCTTCTTCTTTGCCTTTGTCTTCATCCTCGTCATCACCATCTCTAAGTTACTTGTTCCACAATTACATTTAAGATACATCAGCATCTTCCTGGGATGGTCAGTGCCAACCAAACCTTTTCAAAACGGGTTTTGAGTTTCTTAGAATTTAAAACTTGTAAAAAAAAAAAAAAAGATGCGGTTTGAGAAGAAAAGCTTGTGTGTTTTCATTAGGACCTTGAAGAACAATTGTACTGTTTTCTCTCACAGGTGCTTTTGCTTGCCTTAGCCAAGAACACTGAAACCTAAGGGGGGCCTGTTTACTGCCTTGTGTTTTAAACCCCATCCGTTAGCACGTACTGAACAAACACATAACCCGTAGTCTCATCTGAAGCACATCATCTGCACTGGCAGTTTCCACATTTTTCTCTGGACACGTCCCCAGAACCTGCCAACTGTGGGTGAAGGCCTCTTCTCAGTTTCTGAAGAGTAAAATCAACTTGTATGTGAAGGAAGCACCTTGGTATTTCTACCCTTTGGAAAACACTTTGGCAATACATTGCTTTGTAAATCTAAAGAAAGATTTGGAATCCTGACAAGAGTATTAAGTGCACAGCTACCTCTGTATCTGATACGCCCTCACACAGACACGGACATGCATTAGTAAATAAACGTAGCAAACACAAGTTCCAGTTTTAGTTTCTTAGCAGTCACACTAATCTGGCTTTTGGAAACAGACTTGTATTGAGAGGACTCTATTATCTATTTATTGATTGACTCATTCCTGCCTTAAATATATCTTTACATTATAACTAAAATAGAGGCATGGACCAGGAAATAATAAGATAAATAAAACATACACCATGGTAGATTAGAAAAACAAAGATAAAGAAAATCAAAGTCATAGTGGGCAGGATATAAGTAGTGGCAGAAGTGGGGGTCTGCAGAGCAGCAACCCCAAACCAATGTTTGAGACTTGTAGGAAATGAAGGGCTTTGTACTTGGTCCTTAGAAGGGTAGACAATACTTTTTTAGGGATTTAGTGAATAAAGAAGATAAAATGGGGTAGGGACGGAGCTAATAGTAAACTTATCTAAGGGTTAATGGAGAAACTTTAGAAGAATTTTGAATCAAGGGGGAGACACTGATTTTTCTCTGTGTTGTTGAACGGTGCTAGGGGTGGGTGGGCAGTAAGAACAAAGGCCGGAGTACGCTTGGGGGGCTGATAAAATGATGACTAGAGTGGTCTCAGTGGTGTTGAAGATAAGATGTAGGGAAGGGGTGTGTGCACCACTCGCATCTCTTGCTCGGGACATGTCTGTAGGGAGAAACTGCCTGCAGGAGTGACTCCTGTAATGGAGCAGAGCTGTCACTTACCACAGTGAAAAACTGCCAGGAAAGAGGTGCAAAAGGGCTATCAGGAGCTAAGCTGGAGTGGACCATTGAATACATATTCGAAACACCTTGCCAGCAGATCTTATAGCCCCCCGCCTCCCCCCATATAACTGAAGCTCTATGCCAAGCCTACAAAAGATTTGTAAAGTCTTAGCAAGGTGGTTTGTGCTGCATCCGGTTGGTCACCAGAAAACACGTGTGCTATAAAAAGGCAGTTTAGTGTTGCTGAGTCTGGGGTAAGAGAATGTTGATTGAGTATTAGTGGCATGATTGGACACTTAATATGCATTGTGATGCTTTAGTGGATGCTTCTGTGAACACCGTGAGAAGGGGAGTTCTCTGCCCATTGCCCATGTCAGAGGTGTGTATAAAGAGCTTCAGCTCTGTGGTGTGTAGACTTCATCAACAGGTGGCAGAGTGAGAAGCTGGGCATCTGCAGCTCTCTAGACTCATGCTCATGTTCACGCTGTAAACACATTGCATTCCTTGTGTGCAGGTGAGGGGACCCACACTTGGAGAAGCAGGTTCATACCAGGAATATGAGGGTGAAGTCCCTGGTTGGCTCTGGAGGACCCTGCCCTCCTGCTTCCAGTACTCAGGGATGACTGTGCCATGTGGTACCTTCCTCCAGGCCATCCCTAATGCTTTTGAAATCCTCTATTAAGGTATTTTCTGTGCTTTCATGAGGATTTTCTGCAGATTTAATGTGTTTTCTATGTCACACTGGCATGTGACCATCATTTAGTTAACAACCCAGGAGGATATGAAATCTAAAAATCCTCATCTGAAAGCATCTGAATCCATTTAATCTTTAAACAGGTGTGCATGTATGTGAGGGTGTTTCAGGTGCGTTTGGAGGACTGGACCCCCAAATGGGGATAAGTAAAAGTCACAACAAGATCTGTTGTTGTTGTTGTTGTGTGTGTAAGAAATAGAGAGAGACAGAGACACAGAGTGAGACAGACAGAGAGACATAGAATTGGAGACGGAGACAGATTGAGATGCAGTTCAGACAGATTGACTAGATCAAGTAATTTAAACTCCCTGGGAGTATCTGTCCTCTTTTATATTACAGTCATACAATGCAGTTTAATTAGACATATACTGATGTTTCCCGAATTTAACACGTAAGTTAATAAAACAAAACCCATCTGCTACTGTGATTGAGGCACTCCTCCTCAGAACAGGTAACACTTTATTATAGTTAAAAACAAGTGAACATCCTTTGCTAGCTTCAGTCCCGCAGGTAAGTGTTAGAACACCATCCATTTGTTGTTGTTGTTGTTAGCAAACTATATTCAAAAGAATAACTTATTTTCTTTCACAAATTCATCCTTTTCTGGAGTTTGGAAACAAGTCTTTTCTCAGCTGATGCTGGTTCTTGCAGTAGTTTTGTGCATTCTGTTTTTCAATGAGAAGGGCACAATGGCACGGGTGAGCATTCATGTCCTGTGACCTTTGCAGCCTCCGTCCTTTATCCTCCCATAGCTTGTGGGTGTCCTGCTTTGGGGTGGAAACCTTAGCCTATTCTTACCCAGGCTCCTACTTCTGATTCTAAATATGAAAGTATAAGTTTTTTCTTTGAGTTGGAGAATCCTAAGGCACCAAAACATCTTTTCAAACCCCACCCCACCCTCCTCTTAGCTTTTCTTGGACTGTTTTTTGTTTGTTTGTTTTTGTTTGTTTTTTAAATTTTTTTCGAGACAGGGTTTCTCTGTGTAGCCCTGGCTGTCCTGGAACTCACTCTGTAGACCAGGCTGGCCTTGAACTCAGAAATCTACCTGCCTCTGCCCCCAAGTGCTGGGGTTAAAGGCGTGTGCCACCACCGCCCGGCTTTTGGACTGTCATTTTTAAGCAGACATTGTGGAGTTGCAGCGTGCCCTCTTCCAGCCCACCAGTAGCTCCATTCGTTGTTATCTGTCTGGAACAACAAACAGATCCATCTTTAACCTGGCTGCCTCCTATGCAAGGCTACATTGAAATCTTGGCACTTTTAAGCCCTTTTATATCGTTGGTAATAGCCTCTTTGTGGAGAAGATGTAAGCATGGCATACCTTTAGTTACAATGTATTTTCATAACTTCTTAACTATAGTCCTATCCATAGGGTTCCTAATTTAAAAGTTTAGCAGGTTGATGGGAACAGATATTTTTATGGTACAATTCTTAAGTTGGTTTTTATCCTGGCCTTTTCTTTCTTCTACCGGAGGGCAACTTTTCGTTACTTTTCTTGAAGGTCTTGTATATTTAAATCAGCTTTACATTGGGAAGCTGTGTTTGGTAGTGTCTGATGATTGATACTCAGTGAATAGAGCTGACATTGCAAATCTGTCTTTGAATATACCTGAGTGGTCACATGCAATGTGTTACTTCATGGTCCTTTAGGAATGTGTATGTAGGTAATAGATAGTGGATGAACTAACCTGAACAAAGCCTGAAACAATCCCAAACGTGTTACAGGATTAACTGTGTAAAAAACATTTTAATTGCATTATTGGGTTTCTTGATGTTTGATTTCTTTATATATTTTGGATTTTAGTCCTCTGTAGGATATAGGGTTCGTGAAGATCTTTTCCTGTTCTGTAGGCTACCAGTTTGTCATATTTATGGTGTCCTTAGCTTTGTAAAAGCTTTTCAGTTTTATGAGGTCCCATTTATTAATTGTTACTCTTAGTGCCTGAGCTATTGGTGTTCTTCCAGTGGAAGGAGCTGGACATCAACCCACCCAAAAAACGTCAACCCAAAATTTGACCTGCCTACAAGATCACAGAGATAAAAAATGGAGCAGAGACTGGAGGAACAGCCAACCCCTCACTGGCCCAACTTGAAAGCCATCCCATGGAAGAGAGCTGACCCCTGTCACTATTAATGATACTCTGCTATGCTTGCAGACAGGAGCCTAGGATAACTGTCTCCTGAGAGTCTTCATCCAACAGCACATGGAAACAGACCCACAGCCAAACATGAGGTGGAGCTCGGGAGTCTTGTGGAAGATTGAGAGATAGAATTGAGCAAGGTAGAGAGGTCAAGACACTACAAGACCTACAGAGTCAACTAACGTGGGCCTGTGGGAGCTCACAGAGCCTGAACCACCAACCAAAGTGCATACATGGGCTGGGCATAGGCCCCCCTGTACATATGTAGCACATGTGCCGCTTGGTCTTCATGTGAGTCCCCTAACAATGGGAGAGGGGGCTGTTTCTGACTCTGTTGCCTGCCGTTGGATCCCCTTCCCCTACTTGGACTGCCTAGATGGGCCTCAGTGGGAGAGGATGTGCTTAGTCCTGTTGGGCTTAGATGTCTCAGTGTGGAGTGGTACCCATAAGGGGTTCCCCTTAAGGGGAAAGAGTAATGAGGAGAGGGATTTGTAAGAGGGCTAGGAGGGGGTTACAATTGGGATGTAATATAAATAAAAAATAAGTCATAAAACAAAGAAATATTTGAACCCAAATGAAAGGAAACCTTTAGGTGCCAGAGAGAGTGAAAAAGCTTTGAAAGATTCAGAGCAGAAGAACGATAGTGAGACTAGTCCACTAGTGTTTGTGGAGAATGTTCATTTCTGGGCTGAAGTTTCAGCCCCCCCCCCCCCCCCCCCAATGCTCAAAACACAGATCTTAGCCCTTAGTTTGAGGCTTGGAGAAGAGAGCAGACTTTCTTATCTCTGCATGCAAATCAGAAAATCTCTACCTTTCACATTTTCTTGATGCATGGAAGCAGAAATCTTCCTTTCTTTGTTCTTGGGGAAAAATTCACTCAAGACAGACAGAGGCTATATTGTTACATGCAGGGGCCTGACTAAGCTGCACTCATTACCAGAAACCTGAGCTAAGAAAGCAGGAACAGCAACAATGTCATGCATCTACCTGGAGCCCCAGAAGAAAGAGTATAGCAAAGAAGATACTTGCCACAGTCAGAAGGAAAACAGCAGATTTTTTTTTTTTAGAATCCGAGAACTTTCAGTGTCCCCAAGAATTAAAGTACAAACTGAACGTCACTGAATCCATTCAAATAGTTTGTGTAAAGGTTAATATTGATGCTAGCTTGGCAGCTTCTAGAATCACTCAGAAGACAACCCACTGGGGATGCTTGTGTTGGTGCTCCCAGACTGGGTAAACTGAGGCAAGAGAACTCACATTAAAATGTATGCAACACTGGACCATGGGGTGGAATTCCTGCTGTACATAAAAAGGAAGAAGGGAGAGGAGCATGAGGAGCCGCCACTCTCGGCCTCCTGCTCTGCACAGAGGCAGCCTTGAGCTTGTCTTCTCCAACATGATGAACTGTACCAAAACTCCACGACAGAGTAAACCTTCCCTCCTCACATTTACTTTGGCATCTTGTCCAAGCAATGAGGCAGAGAATTAGTACAGTACAGTCTCATCACGATTCAGCAACTCAGATCTATTTCTCTGCTTTTGGAGAAGATAATTTTGAGTTAATAAGTGATTTGATTACTTTGTTCATTTTAACTTTCTAAAGAGTGAACTCTTAAGAAATTCTCCTGGTACTATATTGAAATGTCTCATGGTCAGGCCATAGGGTCATAAGAGATTTTGAGGTAGTAAACATTTTGTATGCCACTGAATCTCCTGTGTTACAGTTGATTAAAATGAGGCTTAGAAACATTGGTTGTGTTACTCAAGGCCCATCTAGGAGTATATAAGACTGGTAGCCAGGCTTCATGCCGAATAGTTATTTATTTAACATTGAATTAATAAGCTCTTCAGAAGGTATAAGCAGCTGACTCCATTTGAATCTACTTTTGTGGTCTACCAAATGCCAGCATTGAGCTTCTTGTTGTTCTCCCCTCCCCTCCCCTCCCCTCCCCTCCCCTCCCCTCCACTCCCCTCCCCTCCCCTCCCCTCTTGCTTCTCTCTCTCTCTCTCTCTCTCTCTCTCTCTCTCTCTCTCTCTTTCTTTCTTTCTTTCTTTCTTTTTTCTTCCTTTCTTCCTTCTCTTTCTCCTTCTTCTTCTATAAGAAAATGATCTGACATAGCTAAGCTTTTAATATATTTAATTGAAGAAACTTTAATATTTTGAGTTTCTGATGTTCTCTAAATTACTTTTTTTAATGAGTATAAGTTGTATTTTGTAGTACAAGCCTATAATCCCAGATATTCAGGAGGATGGCAAGTTCCAGTCTTCTCTTGCTTCAAAACATTGAAATGATCTCCAAATTCATGTCAAAAGAGATCAGGGGATATACAGTCTTTTCCCAGCATGTGCAGATGTGCAGAACTCCATGTTGAACCCCTAATAACTCTCTCTCTCTCTCTCTCTCTCTCTCTCTCTCTCTCTCTCTTTCTCTCTCTCTGTCTCTCTCTCTCTCTCACACACACACAGACAGAGAGAGAGAGAGAGAAAGAAAGGGAGTAATTTACTTTTTGTCAATTTGTTTTTAAAATATTGACATTATTCTGAACCTAGATTAATAATTTCTGTTTTAGTGTCTATAACACAAAGATTCTTGTTCAGACTTAAGCACCTTGGTAATGCAATTATAAAACTCTGTTGGAATGTATTAATTTTATGTCTTAATTCCATTTTATAGAAGAGCATAGTTTCATGAGTATTTAGAATTTTTAATCTTTCTTGAGTGTTGTTTTCTGCCCCAGGGTTACTAAGGCTTTTCTTTCAGAGGGTCAACAACGGGGAATGGCCAAAACGGATATATGAGGAAAAGCGGTTGAAGTTATTTTGCAATAACAAAAGATGGAAGTAAATTCTCCTCCTTCCACCTCCCTTTCCCTCTTTTACACATATAAACTCTATTCTCTTCCAAAGTGTTTGGGTTGGTGCCTGTCACCATGGCATAGTTGGCAGCTGCACTTATCCACCAGAGAGGACAGGAGCAGGATGTGAATTTAAGCTGGTGAGTCTGATCATTTATTTTTAGCAAAACATTACACTACAACTTCTAGCTGAGATTACATTCCCCTTGATATTTAGATTGGCATATTTAATTTCTTTGAATAAATGTGTGTGTGTGTTGCCTCTATCATTGCCTCAAAAATATCACAAGTGCCAAAATATTTTTTAAGAGTACATCAGATTGGTTTTAGTGAATCTGTGTAGAAAGCTCGAGTTTGCAAGTGATTGCGTTACATTTTCTAAAGTTATTCTGAGTCCTCTTGGACTAGGGCATAGAATGCAATATAATGAGAGTATGGATCTCCACCTCAAACAAATCTCTCACTTGTTATGAGGAGTTGAAGATGGGGCGATAATGTCATTCTTTTTCAATAAACTGTTTAGGGTCCAATCAGCAATTTGTCTTCAGAATCATGTTTTTGGCAACATGTTCACCCCTGTTGGTGTCTATATTGGAACAAATCTGTTTCTAGTCAGCGGGATTCCTGATGAAACAATCCACATGCTAAGGAGAGGGAGGAGTCTGGAGTGGGTAGTTAGTCCTCACCACTGACAGTGGGAGGCTTTGGCAGTGGGGTTGCTACATCGCTGTGGGAGGAGGGATGTGGCCTTATATAGAGTTCTGCAGCAGAACAAAAACCAAAAAGACCTTGTAATAATCTCAGAGATCATTAACATGTCAAACACTATTTTCCAGTAGATGTAATTAAGAACAAAAAACAATTGACATGTTATTAGACTGTTCTGCTTATCCTTCTACATTAGAGATACAGAAAGTGACTGGCCCTCATGTCTAAACACTCTAATGAAAAACCAAAAGACATGCTATTAGAATATTCTGCTATCTTTCTATATTAGAGATACAGAAAGTGACTCTTTCTGTCTGAACACTAATGATCAAACTATCAACAGACGAGGTTCCTGACTGCCACAGATGCTTCAGCATCTGTTTCTGTCTCCTTATTGCTTCATACAGGCAGAGGCTGAGTGGTTAGCTAGTCACACCTTCACTTATTTCTAATGCATTTGTAAGTTTGTGATGTATTCCAATATCCCTATAGTGTCAAGTCCCTAAGGAGAAAGAGGAGATGTATATGAATACATCAAGTGTAATACACATTTTAGTAAAAAACTGAAACTCAAAGTCATTAGTTCATGATTAAGTACTAGAGATGGTAAAAATTAAAAATTAATTCAGGTATGTTTATTTTAAATTATTATACAGTATTCCTGCAAAATCAACAATTGAGGGAGGCTTAGGGACAGTGGCACATGTCCATAACCTGTAGTCTGAAATCCCAGAGCACAAGAGGCCAAGGCAAGAGTTTGAACCACCTGGAACCTTATAGTAAGACCCAATCTCAATGAATAACAAACCCACCAAACACAAACAAACAGAATCAGAGTTGCTAATAGACTTCTATTTCCTGTCCTAATACTCTAAAAGGCAACACAAAGAATAAAACTTAAGGTGCTCACTGATTCTTTTCTCTTTTAGCTTTTCTGAAACAGGATCTTCTCTGTAGCCCAGGATAGCTCAGAATGCATCATGTTCCTCTCACTTTGCTGCCTTAGTTTCATATCAGTTGCTGTGATAAAGCATCACGGCAAAACCAGTTAGAGGAGAAAGGGTTGGTTTTAGCTCAGAGTCCCAAGTTATAGCCCATCATTACTAGGGAAGTCAAGTCATCAGGTATATGAAGGTGCTAGTCATATCCACACGCAAGAACAAAGGGAATGAGCGAATTGATGCTGATGCCCAGATTACTTTTCCAACTCTGATATTGTTCTGGATCTTCTTGCTTAGGGAATGATGCCATCCACAGTGGGCAGGTCTTTACATAGTAGTTAATTGAATCAGACATTCCATGTGCCTTCTTGGCCTAGACAGCCCTTCATTACTATGGTCTGCCCATGTAAATCTAGACTAATGCTCACACCCAAGTGCCATGCTAATGGGCGTGTGCCTCTATACATTCTTCTCATTGATTTTTGCATTTCTTTGTCAAATTTCATCAGATAACATAAAAACAAAAAGTATCAAAACAATACCCCTGGTGTTGAACAAACCCTCAAAAACACTAAATATCAACAGCATTAAAGGAAATTATTGTCCTGAGGATTAACTTGGCAAAGGACTACTCAAATCAAAGCTATATTCTCATGTGAATGTAAGACCATTAGACTTTTAAAATAAATACTCTATATTAATTCTTTTATGTATGCATACAATTCATTGTGACCATATTCACCCTTATCCTTTAATCATTCTAGATCTATTCGCCACCTTCCCACTCCCAAGTTCATATTCTTCTTTCAGAAAAGAAAAATCTTAGGAGTCCTATGCTCATGGGTGTGGGGCCATTGGCTAGAGCAAGCTTGAACTACAGGGAACAACATTTAGATAAAATAGACTTTCTCCCCAAGAAGCCATCAACTATTAATAGCTCTTTAGTTAGGGATGGAGACTCATGAGGCTCTCCATGCTAGAATGTTGATTGATGTAAAAGTCTTGTGCAGTCAGCCATAGCTGCTCTAATCTCATGACTGCAATATTTCTGTTGAATCCTTTTGCTCTGTAGGCTTCACATATATGTATATATGTATGAATATATATATATATATATATGCATCATGTGTATCATGATCATGCACATATGCACATGTGTATATTCATACATCTGAATATATATGACACACACACACATATATATATATATATATATATATATATATATATCATATGAAATAGATTTAACTTGGGCTTTAAAATTAAGAATCACATGAATATATATATGAAACACATATATACATATGTATATATATCATATAAAATATATTTAACTTAGGGGCTTTAAAATAAAGAAGGACTAAAAATAAAAACTTCTGAGAGCTGAATCACATATGCAGAAAGTTAGTATAGACTGTGTTTCCATAGCAAAGGTTTGATTTAATAAGAGAAGATGTAATAAACATTGAGGCACTAAGTATGAATGCCTGTGTGAGGGAGAGCTTCACCCAGCAGGCTTCTGTAGGAAAAATGGTGGTGACTTGACTTTCATTGAGCCAAGTATCTCTTATTAAGGGTGTGATTTATAGATGCCTGTAATATCTGGCATCACCATTTCATAAAGACAAGGGAATGACAAGATTTAAAATGAACACAGCATTTGTTTTTCTTTAAGAAACACATCTGCTCTCTAAAATGTTATTCCCAATGTCTAACTTGACTTATAATTTAATGACAGTAGATTGCTGTTTGTGTTATTTGCTTATAGTTGAAGAACATGACCAGATACCCATTCATATATGAAGAGGAGCGGCCTGGAGTCTAACCCTGTCATCACAAGTGTGCAGAATGAGTGCTGTGACATTCTAATATATAAACTCAGAGGCACTTCTTTCCTGCTCTCTACTCTTCACATGCTCTGTATGTAATGTAGTTTCGCCATGCGTGGTTGACACTCAGAAGTTTGTATTTGTACTCTGTGCCATCATGCTAACCACAGCAACTTTTTCTGACCCTATGAGCTCACATAGAGAAATCCACGTCCTCCCAGGCAGCTGTATAATGCCATAAGCAGATAGAAACAAGAGAACATTATTTTCCACAATTGTGACAATTGTCAAGTGTCGAGCCAAGCACCAGCAGATTCACAGTCATGGAAGTTCCCCAGATGGTGTGTCCTTATTGCGTCTGCACATGGTGGCGGCTAGCTGATCAAGGTTTCTTTTATATAGCCAGTAATTTTATTCATGAGATCTAGGAGAGAAATGACCCATAGAACAATAAATATGTGAGTGTTTTATAAAGTTGCCTTGGAGAATTCAACCATATTTATGTAGATGCTTATGCTTTTAAAATAAATGCTAACCACTTTTATGGAATCAGGCAAATATGTGACTTCACCTCCCCCTCAAATTATCTAAAGGAATTTCCCAGTGCTTCTAACTCCCAGAAGAAAATCATGGAACTTCTGAAATGTGGTACTATCAAGATTTTTGTGGAGTTCTAACATTAAATATTAAACATTTAAGTGAGGAAACACTGATTAATTCATAGTATTCTGAGAAGCTTATAAATGTTTCATACTCATATTTTGCCTTGATTGGATATTATTTAGCTGAAGCCGTGGCTACTGTAGAACTGTTCTATTATTTTTAATTACAAGCCCTCTTTATACAATGGTTTTATGGTAGATACTATTCTGAAATACCAATTTTGGTTAATTGTTTCATTTGCTAGAACAGAATGAAAAATTATCAACAATACCCATGAAACACTTTGAACCCTAATTCTCACCATAGTTTGAGAGTTAAGTTTGCATTACATTAATGAGGTAAAAGCGCCTTAGTTTTGAGTTGGCCCTGGCTTTAGTTTGGGGTGGTCTATTATTTATTCAGTGGATATTATTAACCCCAATTATGTACATGGCCCTTAAGAAACAGTAACAGCAAATAAGATAATCAGAATCACTCTTGCATGCTGTTTTGAAGGTCTGTTGGATTTTGAGGTTGAAGAAATAATTTCCCCATTATTTTCTCGTTTATGGTCAGTGCTAAGCAGGGTTGCAAGATTCAGATATTTAGTGATTTAAAAAAAAAACATGGTTGAGGAGTGGGAAGAAAAACTTTCCTGATGGAGAAATATTATGCTGTCTCTTTTAGGCACAGTGACTACTGCCAGAAGCACTAATCACATTATAGACCACACTAGGCTTTGAGGCTTATGGGTCTGAAGTTGGGGGGGGGGGGGTTGTTAAACTGAGTCAGATTTGAAGTAAAAAATGACATTCCAGATGAGAGGTAGTGTTCCCTGGGTAATAGGAGTAGCCCTGACAGTGTCTGAGAGGCCCAGAGAATGGTAGTGTAACTGTGCTGTAAAACCAGATGGAGGGTTCATCATCAGGATACATCCCAGACAAAGTCCTACACTCATGTGATTGCTTTGTCAAGGTTGGGAGTCATGAAGGACTTCCCTGTGTCAATCTGGTTTTGTCCTCTAGTACATTCCTCTGGTTTTTGAGAAGTCCCCTACTGCCCTGGGTGCCAATATTTGACAGTATAGCTCAACGGTTCTTCCTATCTGTGGTTCTCTCTGAGTGTGCAAAATGCTTTTTGTAATTTAATTTAATTTTATTTATTTTTTTATTTTGAGGATGAACTGGAGTTAGTGCTAAGTAGAATCCCAAGGCTGCCAACAGATTTAAAACAGAACTAACTAAACTTCAGATTTCCAGGGGTGGAATGGGGGTAGGTATGGGGTCAGGAATGTTGTCTTCTCAAGAAACAAAGATTGCAGACTCAGCAAAGATGGGTCAGAGCCTGAGCAGGAGGCTAGTCTTAGCATAGGGCTAAGACAGAAATGAGCATAGGGCCATTTCTAGCACACAAAGCCTTGCTGCTGTTGAGGTCTTTGGTGGTTTATTCGCTCACATCACAGTTTGAGAAACTCTAGGATTCCATTGCTGTTCAGTCCATGTTTCTTGCTACCATCACATCTCATGATGCAGTCCTCTTCTATTCTCTATTTAATAGAGTCTCATCAGTCATGAATCCATCATCAAGAGATGGTGATACAGCTGCAGCACATCTGACTTCCTAAGTCCTCATGTTCTCCAGTAATGTTCCCCCTACGCTTTCCTTCTTAGCATGGACTGGGCCACCAATGATGAGAGAAGAAAGGGAGCTCTCTGATAGCTGTGCTGTGATCCAGTGCCGCGAGTTAAACACACAACTGAATTTATCCTCGATTTGAACTATTCTTGGCAGATTCTGTGCTTCTGGGTCTTATTCTTCAAGCCTCTGGCAGATGATAAGATACAGTATTTCTCTAGGAAGAACACTTTGAGAACAGGCATCTTTTCTGTCATCCAGGCTAATAGGATACTACAGCTCAGTAGCAAAATCAGATATTATGGGTTACTAGTTTATTTCCTAGTGGAAAGTTCCATTGCTACCATTTCTATATGGCCACTGTGTACAGGCCCACAGTTTCCTCTTCAGGTTCCTCTAGTATCTTTCTGGAGGCAGTTAGTCCATTCTGGGAGTTCCTATGAAACCACAGGGACCATTGTAGCCACCAAATTTACAGTGGTGTGTTCTTGACCAGTATGTGGAACTCAAGCCTTGAGGCAGTCTAAATAGCTCCAGTATTATCTCAAAATCTAAAATGACTCTAAATTTAAGATAACTGTTCATGAGGGTTAAGGGGAAACTAGTAATGTCTATATATCCTTGGTGGTTCCTGTGAACTAGACTTTAGAGACCTTGGGATTAAGAGATGTGTCTTAATATATTATACTAAGTGAAACATTCCAGGCACAGAAAGATCATTATTGCATAATCTTATGCAATCGCAGGCTTTCCCATCTGCATATAAGTTCCCCACAATAATAACTCTGAGACTTCTTATACATGAATAAGTACCAAGACCAATAGCTTTGGCTCATTTCCACTAGCTCATAATCTAGTTAATCCATTTAAACTGGTCTAAGTCATGCCATGTGGCTGGTTATCTGGTCCTGTTTCATAAAACTACCTGCTTCTGTGCCTGGATGAATCTCCCCTACCTAACTCAATCCTAGAATTCCTCTCTCTCTGCCACACGTCCCACCTTCTAATTCTGCCTCAGCTCATCGACCCATAGCTTTTTATTGACAGGTGAATACTTTTAAATAGTGCACAAGAGATTGCAATCTTACTTATGGGCGACAAATCCCAGGGCCAGTGAGAAGATACTGGCTAAAGAGTACAGAGTCACTTAGAGATGTTCCTTCCTGGCAGTGTTCTGAGCTCTGAAATAGTCGGTTGTTACCAAGACTTTGCTTTCATTGTAACATTTTAATTTTAAGAGATTATGTACTCCTCATTTTAAAATCAAAGTAGTATTTTAGCATTTTTTCGTACATGTTTTGATTATATTCTTTCCCCTCCCCCAACTCTTCCCAGATCCTTCCTACCCCCCTATACATACATCTCATCTGTCTCAATAAAAGAAGAAAATAAATATAAAAAGCTTTTTTTTAAAAAAACAGGACAAAAATAACAAAGCAAAAAGTGTACATAAACACATGGTGTCTATTTTGTGTTAGTTAACTACTCCTTGACATGGGGCATGCCTACCATGGATGTAGTTGATATACCCTATGACACTTTATTGGAGAAAGTTGATTTCCCTTTCCCAGCAGGTATTAATTACAAATAGGTTTTTATCTTACCAGCTGAGTAGATGAACATATACACCTTGAGCATGATATTGACTATGAAGATTTTTGGATGATGGTATTTCAAGTGTTTTCATCTTTTTGTTTAAAAAAAAAACCTAACTCTTTTAACTGAATGAACAGGAATCACACTTAAAATTGAAAATTTTTATTTAGTTTCAGTGAGAACTAATTTTTATGTGGCTAGGTAAGATAAGATAGAGACTAAATGAAATCAATGACATGAAATCTAAATATATAGATAAAATATAGAGAAAGAAAAAGCCTCTTTCTTTCAAAAAGAAGTTTGACTTATGAATTTGAATGAAGAGGGAGAGTCCCCAGCTTCTTCTTAAAGGAAAGAAAGCTATGGTTTCTCCTTGCTCTTTGGTTAGCCGTGAAGGCTATCTGTCTGTCTTAGACACAGTTCTGTTAGTCATGTTGAAGAGACCCATGCCTGAGCAACTCTTATAAAACAAAGCATTCAATTGGCCTACTTACAGTTTCAGAGACTTAGTCCATTATCATCATGGGGGGAGGAAGAGCAAGACACCATGCAGGTAGATACTGGAATGGTAACTGGGAGCTACACCCTCCTGATCTATAGGCAGCAGGAGGGGAGACTCTGGCTTGGTTGGCATGGGTTTTTGAAACCTCAAATCCCACCGCCAGTGACATGCTTCCTCTAACAAGGCCATGCATCCTAATCCTTCTAATCCTTTCAAATAGTGCCACTCGCTCCCTGGTGACTAAGCATTCAAATACATGAGCCCGTGGAAGGGAAAGGGGCATTCTCACTCAAACCATCACACTGTCTTAATGAGTTCCAGAGTTTATGCAAAATGCTTTTTCATGGCTGGGGTTTTCAGCCATAAAACATACAGAAGTTTTGGTCTGTTTTCTTTCCTTTCCTTTTTTAAATGGCATGAAAGCTTTCCTACGGTAACAGTTGTCTCTTCTGAAAGGATGTTATGTCTTTAAAGAAATTCCATTAGTGTAGTTTGGGCCTAGAGCCATCAGCACAGGAGATCAAGAAAAGTGGCTGGGGGGAGGGGCAATGCCATCCATATGTGAAGATTTGAACCACTGATGCTTGTTGAGTGGAAGCCTACTTCAGTTCTTCCTTGGCCTTTGAAAAAGGAGGTTATTTATTTAGCAATACAGTTTCTTTGCTTAGGTTGAATCTAGAGTATTTTTCACGTGTTAAATAATAAGTGGGGTTGATCATAAAGGAAAAATGCCCACAACTGAAATCCTAGAAGCACTTCATAAACAAAGCTAACTATAAACTTCTGGTTTCTGATCATTTCTGATCCATTCATCAATTGCCCCTCCAGTGATCAGAAAATATACTGTACTGAGCTTGGAAGCAATTGTTTTTATTAACGCTTTGGTTACCAAGGGCAAGATTGGGTTATGTTTCTTATAAGAGATCAGAATGCATTCTTTGGCAGATTCCTAGATGAGTCTTTGAACGCTGGAGAAGGCTGTCAGGATTGAGAGATTAGGGGTTCACATCAGGAGAGAAATGTGGAAAGTAGCTCCTTAGGAGTCAGAGAGTTGGCACTGTAGCATTCCAGTCTCAAATATGTGCTTTCTTTGAGGGCTTCTCATAACCCCACTGTAAGAACTGAAGTCCTGCTCAGTGGTAGCTTTAACTGTGATAACAGATTGAACATATAACACACCAGAAGATAATCTGAAATAGTTGTTTTTTTTTTTTTTTTTTCTCATCTAATTAGTAATTATTGTGTCTCCAGCCTCACAGAGGAGGAAAGGAAAATTCCAAGAGCTCATGACTTCTAGACAACTTAGCCACCAAAGAGGGCAGCTGGGACTAGACATGTTCCTGCTTTCTGTGTAGTCTCTCCTCCACTTTAGCAATTTATGGCAAAACACCTGGAAATTAAGATCATTCTTTTTCATGTTTCTTTTCTTTTGATGTTTTTTTTTTCATGTTTTTTTTGCATGGTATTACCATCCACCAGGGTCCTTGAGTGTGTGTATCCCCATGCTAGAGCTTCGTGGTCTTTCTTTGTGTGTGTAGTCTTTGAAACATCTATGGTATTACCTACTGGGTTTTCTTTAAATATTAGTGAGGTTTCTTCATGTTTATTGGGCATGCTAATATGTTTTTCAATTTTATGTAGTAATTAATGTAGAGCCATAAAATTGTTCACTATTTTGTTTGAAAGATAGAACTTTATGAAGATATCATTTTGGTTGATAAAAATTGTGGATAGTTGGAAGATAAACATTTTCTTCACAATTACTTTCTCAGAGTATTTGTGGTTGACAAGGATGCATTCCGTTTCCTCAACAATGCTCTAGAAAATACAGTAGTGTCTGAGGCTTGACATGCTTCTTTATAAACAGGTTCCAGTCTCTGTTTAAAACCATTAGTGTGGTTTTATGCAAATACTTATTTCTTGAAGAGTCTTGAGCTACTTTTATTGCATCCAAAATATTATATTGGAAGACAGTATTTAAACAGGTGAAATAACACATCTGTAGTTCTCAATTATGACTAGAAAATTCAACTTATGTTTTCTTTATATAAAATAAAACTAGGCTACATTTGTTTTTTTTTTTTCACTTTTAAAATGGTATATGCCAAAACATTTTCATGGAAAAATTTTGATATTATGATTAACTTTTAAGCTTTAAAGATCTATTCATTTTTTTTCAACTTATGGGAGACATAAACTGTGATAGGTTTTAAGAACTTTGGGAACTACCTTTTCTTCCTAAAGCAACTTTTGTTTTTAAGTTGTGAATTCTTTTTTAAATATCAGAATTCAGTGTTTAATAAAGGTTATTCATCAATGAATAAAACTCAGTAAACTAGAAATAAATATCAGATTGCTTTAGAAGGTGGTGGATTTTAATATGATAACAAAGGATTCGTTCACAGAACCGAGGGCCTGTAGGATGGCGTAGGAGATCTATAGCTCCTTGCCAACTCTCTCTCCGTGTGCCTCCATCCTGAGCCAGGCTGCTGAGCAGCTGCTGGGGAACTGGCAGACTGTATTTTATGTAATGTGGCCAAATAGCCTACAGTTCTGAGCCTATCAGAACCAGAGCATTTTAACATATTTGTTTTAATCCCTATGTTAGGATTCTGATCTCTAGCTGTTATAAGCATTAAGTGAGTCTTTCCTCTTTGAGAAATAAATTTGCCAGAGTATTTTCTGTAGCTTAGATCTTAACTTGGAGCTTTAGCTGTTCTTATTCTTTGCTCTAAATTTTGATGTGTACTGAGTCCAGTTCTTACCAGTTAATTTTTTTTTTAATAAATAATTGTTTCCCATGAGGTAAAGGAATGAATGAGTCTTCTAGTTGAAAAGGACCTTGGAGATATATAGCCTTTAAATCCTCAAAACCAAATGTAGCAATACCAATGTAAAATGCCTGAGACAGATAGTAGCAGTGGAAAGACCACCCAGACTAGAGCGTGTGAGCATCTAAAGTCCTGCCTAGGAATTCACTCAAACACTGTGCTGGGCTAATGAAACACATCCATAGGCCACATCTGACTAGGATGTCTATTTATGATCTCTCAAATTAAAAATAAATTGACCTTCTGGGTAAAGTTAGTATGAACAGAGATAAAAGATCAAGTTTCCTGACTTCCAATTAATTGATTAATTATTTATTGAGTGCTCACTTTTGAAAATATATGCTGATTATGGTTTCCCTACTTCTGTTCCTGCCAGTTCCTCCCTCTTCCCCTCCTGTCCAGATCTATCCCCTTTCTGTCTTTCAAAACAAACAGCCTTCTCAGGGATAATAATAAAGTAAAATAAACCAAAATAAAATATATCAGAATAGGATAAAACCAACCAACAGAAGGAAAAGAACAAGAATGAGGTGTAGATGCAGAGACCCGCAACTCACCTATTAAGGAGTTCTATGAAAAACACAAAATTGCAAGTCAAAAAACACACACAAAAGACCCATGGGGTAAAAAAGGAGAAAAGCAAACAAATGAATGAATAAATTAGCAGCCCTGACACTATATCATGAGACAAGGAACCTCCAAAGATGCCATTGAATTTGTTTTCTGTGGCCATCTCCCTATATCTTAAGACTAGTTTGTTTCCTCAGTGAATGAGGGACTCTCTTGGAGAGAACTAAATTCTCCAAGAGAGAATGCTAGATTTAGATGTAGTTATCTATTGGAGATAGCTTCTGCCTTAGGGATGGTGGCTTGTGCCTTCTCCTTTTGGCGCTAAGACCCCATCTGGTACAGGACTATGCTGCCTTAGTCTCTGTGAGTTCATATTGTATGGGTCCTAGTTGTCTTTGAAGGCCCTATTTCTTTGGTGGTCTCTTTCATCTCCTCTTGATCTTACAAGCTTTTCTGCCTCCTCTCCTGCAGGGTTCACTGAACTCTGAGAGGAGGGATTTGATAGAGACATCACATTTAGGGCTGACTGTTCCAAGGTCTCTCACTCTCTGCATATTGTTTGGCTGTGGGTCTCTATCTATATTTGTCTGCTTCAGGAGGAAGCTTCTCTGATGATGGCTAAGTAAGGGACTGCTCTATAAGTACAGCAGGATGCCATTAGTAGGCATTTCCTTGTATGTTCCTTTAGTAGAACAGTAATATTTGGTTTTACCCTAAGTCCTTGGGCTATGGGTCCTAGGTTCTTATCAGCTAAGCAGTGTATGTTATAGGTTCTGTCTCATGCAGTGGGCTTTAAGTCAGATCACACAATGGTTGGTTACTGCTAAAGGTGCCACCATGGCGCTAGCATATCTTGCAGGTAGGCCACCATTGTATATCAAAGCATTTCTGCCTGAGTTGGTGTTTATGTTTTCCCTTTGGTAGCAGAATGCCAACAATGATAGACTGTAGGGGTGAAGGCTCTGTAGAAGCACCAGCTCAACTTCTCCATGTTCTGTGCATTGTACAGGTGTTGTCTTCATCAAACATCAATGTGGTTTGTAGAGAACAGCCAGCTATCTTAACAGTTCAGATGTTTGGTGATTCCCCTTTGGGTAACAACTCAATTAGATATAATGCAATCCCAGTACTGGAAGCTTCACTTGGTTACAAGAGATGTCCAGCTGGATGTTCCCCATTATTTTGTGATTTTATTTAGATCACTTTAATATATGTATATATTTTAGAACATTTATACCATGTTAGGTTTCTATGTTACTCCTCAATTGGCTCTTAATTTTAGCCGTCTGTTCCTGTATTCTCTCTTGTTCTCTGCTTCTCTTTCCTTCCCCACTTGATCCTCCCATTCTAGTTCCTCCTGCCCATCCATAACTATTTATTCTTCCATGCTTTCCTAGTGAGATCTTTCTGCCCTGCCTTTCCAGGTCTCTTACTCTCTACCTAAGCTCTGTGGTTCTACAGATTATAGCTTGGTTACCCTTGACTTAATAGCTAATATCCACATATGAGTGAGTGCATACCATATTTGTCTTCCTGAGTCTGAGTGTCTAACTCACTCAGGATGATTTTTTTCTAGTTCCATCCTTTTACCTGCAAATTTCATGATTTCATTTTTTTATGGCTGAGTAATATTCCGTTGTATAAATATACCACATTTTCTTTATCCATTCATCTGTTGAAGAACATCTAAGTTGTTTCCAATGAGTAGAAATAATCATTGTTGAGAAAGTGTCTCTGTAAGGATGAAGCATCTTTTGGGTATATGCCCAAGAGTGGTATAACTAGCTATTTCCTATCCTTCTAAGGAACCACCACACTTATTTCCATAGTAGCTGTATACTTTGCAGTCCCACCAGCCATGGAGAAGTGTTCCCCTTCCTCTACACCCTTGCCAGCATGAGCTGTCACTTGTATCATTAATACTTGCCATTCTGACAACTGTAAGATACAATGTCAAAGTCATTCTGATTTGCATTTCCCTGATGCTAAGGATGCTGAACATTTCTTTAAGCATGCCTGGGACATTTCAATTTCCTCTTTTGAGTATTCTGTTTAGATATTTAGTCCATTTCAGTTGGGTTATTTGTTTTCTTGATATCCAGTTTTTCAAGTTCTTTATATTTTAGGTATTAGCACACTATTGGATGTGTAGTTGGTAAAAATCTTTTTCCGTTTTGTAAACTGCTGCTTTGTTCAGATGACAGTGTCCTTTGCTATACAGATTTTTTTTAGTTTCATGAGATTCCATTTATTAATTGTCGATTTTGTGCCTGTGCTGAAGATGTTCTGTTCAGGGGTCTTTTCTTGTACTATTGAATTCAAGGCTATCCCCACTTTCTCTTCTATCAGACTTAGTGCATCTGGATTTATGCTGAGGTCTTTGGTCCATGTGGAGTTGAGTTTTGTGCAGGGTGATAGGTACGGATCTATTTGGATTCTTCTACAGGTAGTCATCCAGTGTGACCAGCACCATTTGTTGAAGATGCTGTCTTCAACAATTGTGTATTTATGGCTTTTTCTTTTAAATCAAGGGCTGGAGAGATGGCTCAGTGGTTAAGAGCACTGACTGCTCTTTCAGAGGTCCTGAGTTCTATTCCCAGCAACCACATGGTGGTTCAGAACCATCTGTAGTGGGATCCGATGTCCTCTTCTGGTGTGTCTGAATACAGTCTACTCATGTAAATAAAATACATCTTTAAAAAAAATAAAACTAAATTAAAAAGGCAGATGTCCACATGTGTATGGATTTATTTCTTGGTCTTCAATTTGATTCCATTGATCAACATTTCTGTGCCCATTTTTAGATTGCTTTTACTGTGTGTATGCCTTCTTTTTGCAAAAGTAGGTTGTGTCTAATGGCAACAAGTACATACTAGTATATTTCCGTAGGAAGATTGTTGAGGCCCACACTCTGCCTCAACACTTTTCCTCAACACTTTTGGGGCTAAGTGCTCTGGTCAAGAGAGAGTGTGGCTCTTGGGGCAAGAGACGCGAAGAATGGAGACAAGACAGGGTGTGATTCAGTCTCTCTTCTATTTTCTCATGTCTCTCTTATTGAAGGGAATTCTGAGGTATTTATATACACAAGTAGGAGAACACAGGTGAAAACATTTTACCACGTGCACCATACAGCTGAGGTCACTAAACAGCAAAACAAATTATGTGGGATAAACAATATATTTATCAGAGTGTGCTTCAGCTGTTATAGGCTTTTGACAACCAAGTCTTTCATCAGGGTATATGGTTCCAGATGGCTGTAAAGTTGATCTAGCCACTTTCTACTAAAGTCGGCTCCCAACAGGTCCCCCTTTTTAAATTTTTTTCAAAAGGGAAGGCTGGGAAAACTTACGGAAACCGTGTCTGTCCTAGGTTGGAACAAAGGACCCCAGCCTCACTTAAGATGATGAGGCCTCCCTTATTTTAGGGGCAAGGGTCTCGATATGCTCTCTTACCCGTCATTGGCTAACCAGCTTAGCACGCAAGTTAGGGGTTAATCCTCATCAGTCTTGATGACAGAGGTTTCAGAGTCCCCTACTTCCAGCCTGTAATAGTGGACCTGTATGGGTTTCATTTGTTATCTGTTGCCGTAACAAAGCAATCAGTTTGAACAGCATGAACCCGAAAGACAAGAGACTTAATATCTAAACCGTTGATATAAAAGCAACACTCTTTAAGGCAACACACAACTTCCCCTGTTGGAGAAGTGAAAGGTCTAAGCCTTGTACCCACAAATTTATACCAATGAAATCCTTGAATTTTGTATCAGCTTAGTAACAATTATACAGATAAAGACAGCCTAATATTAGCCACCTCAGTCCCCAAGTCCAGGGAATTGGGGCGCCGACTCCTCATTAACTTCTTCAAGCTGAACATGGGTGTTGACTTTTAGAAGAGGAATGAGGGGAAGGGTAAATTGATAAGCATCTGAAGTCTGTCTTAACTACATCCAGCTGGAAGTCCAGGGCATCAGTGAACATGTAGGTGATAAGATTCATTCTCCAAAGCTGTGTATTCTGCAATATACAAATCTCAAAACAAGGTTTAGTATCAAGATAATTATTTTGATTCTCTGAAATCTAGTGTTCTGGAGGCCCACCTCTGTCATGTCTGATCCATATAATTCTGGAAGACATAACTACTACC
Source organism: Arvicanthis niloticus (assembly GCF_011762505.2). Lineage (NCBI taxonomy): Eukaryota > Metazoa > Chordata > Mammalia > Rodentia > Muridae > Arvicanthis > Arvicanthis niloticus. The sequence goes on from NC_047672.1 coordinate 72,984,333, forward strand.
TTAATGACCTCATTAGAAAACTCATAGAAAAACCTTTTTTTTTCAAATTAGCCTTTCCTTAAGCCAGTAACCAGAAAAACCTTTAAATTGTGTTTTTATCCAGAAAAATATAACTATATAACTCAGAATCACACCCATTTTGAAAGTTAAATCAATTAACATTATCATTCTGCTTAGCTCTCTGTCTAGAGAAGCCTTCTATTTATTTCTCGCGTCTTTAAAGCCTTTTTCATCTGTTTTTACTCACTTATTTCTTGCCCCATTTCGTTACTATACCCTTTATTTATTTATCTGTTTGGCTCTCTTGACTCAGAGCAGCCTGTAATTTACTCCTTGCATCTTTAAAACCTTTTTCATCTGTTTCTGCTTACTTATTTCTTGCCCCATTTTTGTTACTATAACCTTTATCTATCTGTTTGGCTCTCTTGACTCAGAGAAGCCTGCAATTTACTCCTTGCATCTTTAAATCCTTTTTCATCTGTTTCTATTTACTTATTTCTTGGCCCGTTTTTGTTACTATGCAATCACCTTTGTTTCACTTCCGAATTCAGCCAGCTCCGTCAGTCGACTGGTTCTCCAGCGCAGGGTGTCTTCCACTGTATCCCACTTACTGGAGTTCAAACGTTGAGGCTCTGTCAGTCCACTGGTTCTCCAGCGCAGGGTGTCTTCCACTGTATCCCGCTTACTGGAGTTCAAACATTGAGGCTCTGTCAGTCCACTGGTTCTCCAGCGCAGGGTGTCTTCCACTGTATCCCGCTTACTGGAGTCCCTGTTCGGACGCCACTAATGTTGAGGCCCACACTCTGCCTCAACACTTTTCCTCAACACTTTTGGGGCTAAGTGCTCTGGTCAAGAGAGAGTGTGGCTCTTGGGGCAAGAGACGCGAAGAATGGAGACAAGACAGGGTGTGATTCAGTCTCTCTTCTATTTTCTCATGTCTCTCTTATTGAAGGGAATTCTGAGGTATTTATATACACAAGTAGGAGAACACAGGTGAAAACATTTTACCACGTGCACCATACAGCTGAGGTCACTAAACAGCAAAACAAGTTATGTGGGATAAACAATATATTTATCAGAGTGTGCTTCAGCTGTTATAGGCTTTTGACAACCAAGTCTTTCATCAGGGTATATGGTTCCAGATGACTGTAAAGTTGATCTAGCCACTTTCTACTAAAGTCGGCTCCCAACAGAAGATAAAAGAAAAGATAAAAACAATGTAGGAAACCACAATATAAAATGGACAAAATCTTATAAGAAGCTTGAAATAGAGCAGGGAGACAAATTTGTAAAACTTGTAAGATGGTTAAAGACTGAAAGTATACCATGCTGAATTTTGAAAACATTGATCAGTTAAGAGACATCTTTGGAAATTAAAGCAAGAATATAGTTATAAACAGAATAAATAGACAGAAACTTAGAGAAACCTATGAAGATAAAATAAAACTTTGTCAGAAGAGGTAAAGTGTCTCTGTGTGTGTGTGTGTGTGTGTGTGTACACGCGCGCATGTGTTGTGAGAAAGAAATGGAGAGAAACAGAGAGAAGGGGCAATGGAGAGAGGGGGCAGAGATTGTAAGAATGTTTTTGGTAAAAGGAACAGCAGGTCTTATTTCTATGATGGGAAGAAAAGAATGTTTGGTCAGATCAGACATTGAGGGAATGTATTCTTCAAAGAAAGGCTGAACAATGGCCTAGTGTTCGGGGCCATTTGTAACTTTTCTGCATAGAAATATTAAAGAAAAGTAATAAATTTTCAATTGAGGCATTAGTGGTGTACTGGCTGGTTTTGTGTGTCAACTCGACACAAACTGGAGTTATCACAGAGAAAGGAGCCTCCCTTGAGGAAATGCCTCCATGAGATCCAGCTGTAAGGCATTTTCTCAATTAAGGATCAAGGGGGGAGGGCCCATTGTGGATGGTGCCATCCATGGACTGATAGTCCTAAGGTCTATAAAGAAGCAAGCTGAGCAAGCCAGGGGAAGCACGCCAGTAAGTAACATCCCTCCATGACCTCTGCGTCAGCTCCTGCTTTCTGACTTCTAATGGTGATGAACAGCAGTATGGAAGTGTAAGCTGAATAAACCCTTTCTTCCCCAACTTGCTTCTTGGTCATGATATTTGTGCAGGAATACAAACCCTGACTCAGATAAGTAGGGAGGTAGTATAGTTTCAGAAAGTACTCTGGTCAATGTGTGGGAAGACTGAGTGGAGTAAATGTTGAATGATTAGTTGCAAAGATGTAGAAGCAGTTCTTGTGTGGGAGATAGAGTGAGAAAAGCAGAGGTGAGGTGTGAGAAGAATCTGTATATACTTCAGGGAAGGGTGGCAACATTGGGAATGGATGCAGCAGATGATAAAGGCAGTGGAAGAAGAGAGAAGTAAAAGATAGCTCTAGATCTTAGGGTTTGTACCGATTGGTTGGCTGCACCATTTGGGGATGGGAAAAGACCCTGAGAGAGAATTACTTTGGAATTGGAAGAATAGAGGTTTTTATGCTCCACGAGGCCACAGGAAGTCTTACAAATTGTTTTTAGATTGTAGAAACTCAGGAATAATTGTTCTAGAAATAAATTATGGTTTACTTTCAGGAAGTTTGGATGTCTTTGGGAATATTCACCTGGCAATTCCAACGACTTGCATTAGCTACACAGATTGATCCCTAATGTTTCTCTTATATTTAACCAGGTGAAATAATTGTTCTAGAAAATGTCACAATAAAAACTCATTATTTTGTATAATTAATATACACCAGTTTAAAAAAATATCAAGTACCAAGAACATAGGATAGACCCTTAAATGAATACAAGATTGTGGAAGAGTTGTTGAAAAAGGATGAGAAGACATTTCTTGTTGTATAGGAGGAAAACAAAAGTGGAGGCTCCCAGAGGCCAAAGAAGTGAGATAGGAGTGATACATGTGATGGGAAGATAAAGATAAGGATGTGCAGTGGATTTGAAAGCTAATCTAGTTATGAATTTACACTGCTGTGCACTTACCTGAGCTAGGAACTATGTCAGAATGACTTGGAGACTTGGGGACAGAGAGGAATTGACCTGAAGCAAATGATGCGATCAGTTAGACCAATGGGAAGTGCAAGGAATTCAGGAAACCAGCACATACTTTAACATAACTTAGATGCAGAGAAAATTCATTGGCTTATTTAAGATGTTTACTGAGCACATGTTTACATTAGAGAAGTAGCATTTAGATGGCTTTTTATGTAATTGCTGTGATCAACGATAGCTACAGTTCTACATTTTATGATTTCTGCATAAGCTAAAAACTCAAGGAAATATATAGATGAAAATTCTGTTCTGTGGGCTCCTTCCCAGTGTAACTGCTTCTTCAGAGATCCTGCCCTGTTCAGGGGCAGGTAGGGTAAACACTTTTTCACTAGCACCCTGGAGTAATAGGATACCTAAGTCACTGAAGTGTTCTTTGGCTGTTTCTGTTGGCTATCCTGAATTCAGAGCCACAGAACATTTGCAGCATCCATCACTGAGTAGAATAATAGGAGTGTGGGCTACCCACTAGTGCAGTTGCCTAGCAACAGGAGGGAATGCCGATTATCTGTCAAGTTTTGGCCACAATATAGTCTAGCTTTAGGGGTCTTGATGAACAATGGTCCCATGGACATTTTCATCATCTGTGGATGCTTTGGTTGTGAGATTGTGGGTCTAGATGATCTTTGAAAGATGGATTTGGAAGAGAAGTGGTGGGATACAGGATACAATCATCTGGCTTCATAGATAAGTATTGAAAAATGGAATTTAGGTTTTGGCTACATCTTCAGCTTCAAGAATAATGGGATTCTGGCAAAGATAAAGGACAAAGTAGGTTCCATGAAGACAAGAAATAATGTGGCTGGAAGAAATGTGCTTCTCACTGAATATGAAGAAGTAGGGGACAGATGCCAGGAAGTCTGGCATCTTCCTGGCGATAGTCTGCAGGAAGAAAGATTAGGCAGAGAACACACTATGTGTGAAGTATATAAAGAACAACTGAGGAAAAGATACAAAGGATAAACATGGAGTTTTAATATGAGACAATAATTTATCTCTTAGCTACTACTGATGCTTGGAAGGAAGCTCAGGTTGTAGTTGTCAACTGTCCTGAGAGCATTTAAGACAAATTCCACAATGGCATGGGATGGACAAACTAACAGGCAACATTAGAGACTTAGAGAAAAAGAAACAACATAGTTTTTAGCATCCTTCATCATCCCCATGAAGAAGTGGGTAAGGGCCAGGCTATAAAATCTTAGGTGTGAGTCTTAGTTCCTGTTGAGGTGCCATCTTCTCTCCTGCAGTTCTTTCTCTCCACAAGCAAGTAGGAAAACTGATTAGTCAGTAGGGAAGCAATGAAGAGTAGAGACTGGGTAGTCACAGTAGCTCCACTGGGAGAGGAGCTTTGCTTTTGGGAAACAGAATTTAGGTGCAAGAAGGAGAGCCTATGTGCATCCAGCTCCAGACAGGCTCAGTGACTGGGGATTCTGCTCTTTTCAGGGGTAGGCTAGACTGTGGTTGGCATATGGCATGGAAGGAGTGTGTTTTAGGGACTGTAAAGTCTCCTGTATTTAGTCAGCTCATGAAAGCTTCATTAAAGTTTCAGGAATTTTGCAAGCCAGTTGTTTAAAAGTGAGTATTAAAATTTAAAGTATGAAAAATTCATATTAAATTATGCTAAAAACAAAGGTAATACATACAAATGGTACATCAGTTGCTAGCCGTGTTTCCATAGTTCATGGTTCTCATGCTGTCTGTGTGGTATGGAGAAATACTCCAGGGTGGGATAAATGGTGCCATTGTGTTCTTCCTAGGTTAGTGTCCACTGAGGTGACAGTTGAAAGCTTGAAATAAGCCACAGTAGGAGTTGGTAGTATTTATACAATACCACAAACCAGAAGTCTTGTGCCCAGAAAGGCAGCTGTTACACATTACCAGAGTGCCCCTGCCTGGGGCCCCATCAGCCGTGCCATTCTATTAAGCTCCAGCCTGCTTCTCACTGCCAGCGTCTGCGTCTCTGTGCCAGAGGATGTTTTCTGGAAGGCCAGTCTACTGCTTGTGCATGCTTGTAAGCTTGAATTAGCTTCTTCTAGGAGTAGCCTTGAGCAGGGGGGTGGGTATGGATGCCCTAGATTTCTTGACCCTTAAGAGGCGTAATTGTGTCTTACACTTTCTCCTGGAGTTTGTTCACACGATGGGATTCCTTGTGCTTTGATGCTCATAGGCCATCTTCCCTTCCTTGTATCACTTATTTGGCTTCTGAGGTGATTTCCCCTCCCTTGCTTCAAAGTCCACCTCTAGAGGGTTGTGTAAGATCAGGGAGTAAGATCAAACTCTGGCTGTGTCAGCTCTCAGGGGAATGGCTGTCCTCAAAGCTAGGCTGATGTATTTTCAATTTTTGTGCTTTTTGTTTTTGCATGTGATTTTTGTATGCAAATGGCTCTCGGGTGTAGTGTCAAAGGTTGTGGTGTGCATTGTGAAGGACACATGGTTGTTAGACAGCTGTGTTCAGGCATGGGCTGTGGTGCTGTCGTCCTGTGTTCAGGATTAGTGAACTACCATGTGCTAAACCATGTGTTTTTAAAGTGAAATTGGTATAAGACAAAATTATGTATTGACAAATGGAAGAAAATGTCACTTAAAGGTAACCCTAGATGTCAGTCAGACTCTTAGAATGCTATAGTCGAATTCTTCATGAAAGCAAGGCACAAATGATTATGTGGTTCACAGTGTTGGAAGGTTCAGTCCATCATAATGTGGAGGCTATAGCTAAGGTTCAGTTCATACCATGATGTCCAGGAAGTGAAGAAGGGAATATAGGAAGAGGCCAGGATGAGAAACTTCCCCCTGCCTGTGATCTGTGCTCTCCTGCCTCACCCTTCAATGGCATCACATTATGAATCTATCAAGCTGTTAATTTGTGGGTTAGATCAGATTTCTTATGATATAATAAGGTTATGGTTAGATTTTATGATGTAATTTACCATGGAAATGTTCTCGTAGACAGAGGTGCACTTTGCCTATGTATATATTTTCTCAATCAAGTAGAAAGGAAGATTAGTCATCACACACTGGCATTCATAAAAACTCTAGAGTACAACTATTACAAATAATGAGAGTCTATTGTTTGAAGTGGGAAGTTAATATAAAACCCATGGCCATTCAGCCTCTGTCTTTAACTCTATTGTAAAAATTACTCAACTGTATTATAAAATATGTAAATAAAAACATAACACAGTGACATTTACCAGACCCAAAGTCTGTACATCTCATTTTTCTTCTATACAGTTTATTTGCATGTTTTTGTAATAAAGTTTATTTGAAAAAAAATGAAAAAACAACAAAAAGGGAAAGTTATTTGAGGTGATGTATATATATACACTGTGGAGAAGAGTAGATGCTGGGTATGAGCTCCATCCTCCAGCCGTGGTGCTGAAATGCTCACACAAGGTCCTTGAGCACTACAGCCCCCATTCATGGGTAGCACACATATTGTGAGAAAGTTTCCAGCAATTACAGGCTAGTGTTTTTGTTTTTTGTCTTTTGTTTTTTGTTTTTGTTTTTGAGATAAGGTATTGTATAAGCCGAGGCTACTTCAAACTTGCTATAAACAAAGAAAGACATTGAACTCCTGATATTTGTGCCTTGCCTTCCCAAATGCTGGGGTTACAGGAATGTCCCCCACATTCCACACCTGATACTACCGACTGTTTCATTTGATGCTGCACTATTAGTACATTCTCGAAGTTCTAATGACCTGCCAGTCAGCAGAGAAGAGGTACAACTGACATGCAGCAAGAGCTCTCCACATGATATGCTAATTTAATTTCTTCATCTCCAGCAGTTCTTGTCACTTGGCACAGGCTAATTTTCTTTATTGTGTACCAGATTCAGGAATTATTTAGCTTTTTTTTTCAGATTGATAATTTATAGTTAAGACATACAATTATTCTGTTGGCCAAGGATGTAACCACAAGGCTGTGACATTGACCTGGCGTGTTTACCAATCTGAGTTTGTTCAGTCCTCATCCATCAGAGAGTATTCACTGGATTATGCCAGTTTTTCTAAGAACAGGTATCTCATTATCGCCTCATTGTGTTAAGCAGTGTTCTGTTATTTATACTGGAAGACAACTGCTTTATAATAAAAGCCACATAGTGTTTTACTGAAGTGAATTTCTTCATGTAGCCCCAGTTCAACTGAATGACGACTTCTAGTCCCATGGAGAGTTGGCACTAGGCATACCGTTTCCCTGGAGCTGTCACTCAGGGGCTTTTCAGATCACTGTAACTGATGTACCCTGGGACCACCTACCTGACACTTGTCTGGATGGATATTGTTGAACACACACATTCCTTGGTCTTATTCCAATCATACAGAATCCTGGAGGAGTGGGGTATAAGGATTGTGATTTAACAGGCTACTCAAATAATGGGAAGTTTGCATAATGAATGTAAGTTTATCTTTGGGAGTCGGCTAATGTTTCTACTGGATTCTTGTCATTTGGCTACACAACATTCCCATTTCTCAGGTTGGCAAATATAGAATAAATACATTGTATAGTTTAACTGATATTTAAAAATCTAGAGCTACATTTTAATCCTTTATATATTAAAATAGTCATAATCAATAAATATATTTATAAGATTACATTTCTACATTAGCTTGCCTTTTACTCAACTCTGTTTTTCTATGCAAAATCTTTAAGTTAAAATTTAGGTCAGTTTTACGAAGAAAAATTAAGGGTTAAAACCAAATATCTTGCTAAGGATAGATTAAGATTTGCTTTGCAATCCAGCACCAGAATATGAGGCTAGCCATATTCTGAAAAGCGGTCTTGTAGTCTTTGGCAGAAATCTTGGATTACTGATCACTTAGCACCTTCATAGACTCCTAAGCCTAAGACATTTCCTGATAATTCACACTTAGAATTTTTCTTTACCCTTATCCTTGGAAAAAATAGACTATAACTATATTGGAAAATGCAAATTTGTACTTAGCTGAGAGAGATTTTTGTTATTTTTAAAAAGAGATTTTTAAGACGTATCAGACTAAGTACTGTATTGTGAGACACAAAGCCCAGCATTTGTTATTTTGCCCCTATTGTATGTAATTACGGTTTAATGTTACATGAGTTGTCTGTGCATTCATTCCTTTTTCTGAAAATCACTAAATAACTCTTAGAGGCTGTCTATCAGTATGTCACATAAATGGCATTTAATTTAAATTTTTCAATAAGCAATCACTTGTAGCATATTAAAAGTGCAACTAGCCATGTACTAATACTGAAGCATTTTCTTTCATATAATTAGCTTAACATTATTCTGTTAATTCCAGTGTTAGCAAATATTAGTTTTTGATTTTATTAAGTGAGTTTTAAAACATGAAATTAGGGATTCTACTAAAAATGGATCAGAACATTTCTCAAACGTGGCTTTTGTGACCATGCAGACGTTCTCAGTGTCTCTACTGCCAAGAGCAGCACATTGCAAATGTTTGTTTAATAAATGATTGAGTTGAGCAACAAACACAGAAGACTCTGGTGATGCTTAAAGTAAGTGGGATGCTTTTAAAACTTGCCTTATATAACAAATCAGTTATCGTTCTGACTTCTAGAATCAGCTTAATTTTTTTATATGTCACGTTATTATCTACTCAATAAACATTTAGTGCCTTCTTTGGTCTTTAGCTTATAGTTAGCCAAAGTACATTAAAATAAACCAAGAAAGAATATTGTAGAAAAACCTTTAATAAAAATTTGTAATATTTTATAACCACATTCATTTGAACTGTGTCCATTATGAATTGCATCAGTCACTGGCTATTAGTACTTCTTGGTTGTTTCATGCTGGAGCCGGTATATGCCGATCGCTGCAGTTCCAGATGTATCACTTCACATATTCTTGACTATGTGTACAGTTGTTGAAAATATGAAAAGGCTTTAAATATTATAAAGGCGTGAAGCTGTATGTCAAGCTAGAATTAAAAGCCCGTGTGTTTTTGAGCATGTTACGCTAACATGGAATGTTTCTGTGAGTCATAGCATGGGTTCAAACCCTCTTTAGTTATCTTTGGTCAAAGCCGCGTTTGGACAAATACCAGATACACTCATGTTAAAAGGACATTGTCCAAGGAAATAGAGTAAAAAACAGAAAAATTATCTTTTTTTGACTGTTCTTAGATCTTTAAACATCTGATCTTAGAAAATATCTGCTTTTGAAATAATATAACATATATTTGTTCTCTGTTGGTGTAATACACTTACCTGCATATTGCTTACAAGGTTGCTAGATTTATTTTTCCTTATTTTTCTCAGCCTAGAAAAGTTTGATTGACATTACTGACTCAAAAGGAATACATTCCTAGAACTTCTCTTGGAAGATTGAAGGCAATAAATCTCCCCAAATGTTTTCTTTTAATGTGAATCTTTGCTTACATTTTACTCAGTTATGATGTATTATAGATAAGAAGTTCTTTGCTTTAAAAAAGCAAGAACAAAAGGATAAAAAAATGCTGAAAACCTGAACACCACATTCCTATTCACACGACGTTAATAATTTATTGAGTGCAGGGCCAACAATATGAAATTTTCATGTATGAGCACCAACCAACCTCATATAAAAGCAACATGAAAAATAAGGTCAGGGATGAATCACAAATGCCAGTAATTACTGACTAGTGTTTTAAAATTGTAGTTAAAACTGTCATTTATAAAGCAAAAGTATTTTTGGTTATAGAAACTAAACAATGCTTTCATTGTATTGAGAAAAAAATCAGAATTTTAAAGCCAAATATAAATGTCAATCATAAAATCATTTCTGGTCTGCCTTGGGAGGAATTTATATATTTTTATATTTTGAGATTAAGGAATTTGTGTTTATGATAGACTGTACAGTTTTTACATTTCAAAAACATTATTTGTATCCCTCAATGCAGGCTCTTCGTTCTGATGTGGGTCTCACTGTCTGCAGATGAAATTTCACTGGAATAATAAATTTATTTACCCCAAGGTTAAGTTAATAAATCTTCTTTCTTACTAGTGGGGCTGGAAGATGAGATACACAGAGGACCTGCAGTTCCTCTGAATCCCAGAATCTGTAATCAGTGCATTACAATAGGCCTCCCAGAGATGCTGGCTCCTCTTTCCAGCCTGTAAAGAGTATTTCCCACGCCCTAGAAAGCATTTTAATACATCATGAGGTATTACAGATGGCAGGTCTGATCACCTGCCACAGTTCCTGGCTCATATTCTGGTTTGCCTCCTTTGGGTGGGAGCTTCCTGACCCAGAGCTCTTGCACTCTGTTATTTTGGTCCTCAGTGTAGTTCTCTCTCATGCTGTACGTACTGCTCCCCAGAGGCCACTCCTGTCCCTTTCTTTGTTCCCTAAGAAACAGATCTATCTGAAATGAAAAACAGGAGTAATAAGAATAATAATAAATGGTCATAATAGTAATTGGTGTAGCAGGCATGGGGTGAAGTGCATTCCTAAGAACAGCCTGCTGGGCATATTCACACAGTCCTGTGCCTTGTTCTTGGGAACCCTAGGCTCCCTGTCCACTGCCTTCTAAGGAAGATCAGGCCCCACCTCCCTCTTAGCCCCACAGGAAGCAGGGGCTGTTGTATTTAATTCATTGAAGATGAGAAGTGTGGCTTCTATTTCTGAAAGATACCTTTTACCTGCCAGTTAAGGCATTTTACTCAACTTGCCCACCCACTTGCTCCATGTCGTATTTCTCGTTGGTAAATGGTATAATGATAGTACTTATCCCTAAGGGACACGGAACAGATCAAAAGTGTAGAATAGTGTTTGACATATGGTTTTACAAGTATCATTTACTATTGTTATTAAGGAGGTGACTATTAAACGTGAGGGCCAGCCTGCCTTTAGAGATGGTCTCGGTTTGCAGTGCATTAGACCACGGAAGGGGGAAATGGAGGTTACAGTATGCTTAGGGGTACCTCTCCAAAGAGGGATAGATAGGAGCTTGTTGTAGGCGGACAGACAGATCTTCACCATTCCCCTTTTATTTGGTGTTGGAATTAGTGGGTTAGACAGGAGTCACTTCGCTCCGTTTCTACACCATCTGACCAGAGATCACTTCCTCTTGCCTTGTCACTTAGTTTTTAAACTAAAATTGTAATGTGTATACGTCTTTATCTACATGTATGTCTTTGTACTACATACATGCCTGGACCTGGAGGAGGTAAGCAGAGGGTGTCAGATCCCCAGGAACTGGAGTTTCAGACGGTTGTGGTCCACTACATGGGTGCTAAGAAGCAAATCCAGGCTGTCTGGAATAACAACTAGTGCTTGTAACTGTGGAGCCATCACTCCAGCCCCTAGAAGTCCCTGTGTTCAGTTCACCACTCCAATAATTTTACATATTTACTGGCATTTTTAATTATTATTACCTTTTGCTGTTTGGAGATGTGACTGAAATGGCTGTTTGAAAACAACTTAAGTCATGTGAAAAATGGAATTATGGAAAATAGTTTGATGGTCAAGTTCTTGTAGAACTTTCAAATGGCGGTTACAGAACAATTCTAGATGCTCTGATACCCTGGTCTGGTGGCATTTTAAAGAAGAGTCAGTAATTGAACATATTGTGTTGATATTTTGTAGCAAATAAACTCAGTGTGTTTCATTTTCAGATAAATATGTTCCTCAGGCTGTTTAATCTGTTCAGTATTCAAAAGGCAAACAAGATTCCATTCATAAGGCAAAATTCAGCAGTGATAATTTTAATATCAACAATATTGCACTCTGCTGATATATTTTTCTGGCTTTGATATATATATGTATATATATATATATTATACATGTATATATATATTATATATATATATATATACGTATATATCTATATAATTTATATTCAAGGGACTAGAGCACTTAGTGTATCACTACTAATATTTAAATATTAATTAAATTTTTTTTTTTTTTTTTGCAATTTGCCAGCCTCTGATGTTTGTCATCTTGGAAAAGCCAAAAATACCACCCCAAATATTGTATGCTTCTTTATAGCCCACATTAAAGGTCTTTTTATAGTGTGGTGATGGGATGTGCTTGAAGTGATCAGAGTTTAATGGACTGTAGAGCATTTGTGGCCCAGAAGCTTTGGGATGGCATGCAAGCAGCACGCAACTTCTAAATTTATGTTCTCAAAGATTCCATCTCGTAGTGATTTTCTGCAAGAATGCCATTAGGTTCTTATTGGGAATATTTAATAGAAGCTATAATAGATAATAGCCAGCTCTGTAATTAGTCATTTTGAGACAGAGGTGCTCTCTGAGCCACCGATAAGGACTGAATTGTGACACTACATCATGTTCCCTACTGCTGCCAGAGCCCGGCATCCATATTCATGTCCCCTGGTACTAAGCTCATTGCCAGTGTGACACAGATGTGGGCGAGAGGCGCAGAACCTCCTCAGGCTTTTGATCCTGTCTTATTTTTCATCTGAGGAAATGGCATGAACACTACCATGTTTAATGTTAAATTCTATTGAAATTGTCTCAGATACTTTGAGTATTAGAATGAGTTTGCTAGATTCCATTTTTATGGGAAACCCTTTAAACCTTCATATTTCATGTATTCATATGAATAATACTATCTTTTTTCTAAAGAAGTTAGATTTCAGTTTCAGTTACTCTGGCTCCATAATTCTGCTTTCTTCTGCCAATATATTTTACATTGTGACACCCATCTCCTTATGGAGCCAACAAAACCCTGTCAGAGCTCTGCTTTGCCCTGACCATGGGGAGGCATGGAGCATGGATCATCTGGTTTGCAGTTTCTGGGCTCTCTTGGATCCCTGAGGAGGAAGGGAAAGCCTTCCCCAGGATATCAGACAAACTAGTTGAGGTAGATGGCCTTAGCTCACACTAGAGAATGGGTGCAGTTTGAACGAAAGGTTACAGGAAAGTTGGGCTTGGTGTGAGTGTCCTTTAATGATATTACAGGCAGGAAGTGTAGAGCCCATTCTGGTGTGATTGGATCCAAGGATATTTTCCATGGAGATAGAGACATTTCCCTGGTAGTAATGGTTGCAGGGTCACCTGGGGGTCTCTGAAACCACAGTTCAGATGGAGGAAGCTTGGGGGATTGAACTCATCTAAGGCACATTTGCTTTCTGATTGTGGATAATAATGCATTCATTATTTCAATCCTAGAATGTACTAGCAAGTTCGAACTTCTGCCAAAAATCTATAATATGGTGTGTTTAGTTAAGTATCAGTTAGATATGTATAGCCTAGGAGTTGTTTACTGTAAATATAATCCAAATATTAAATTATAGTAGAACTTTTCCTCTATCCTAATGTGCCCTAAAGTTGCATCTTTTAATTGTAACATCTATTTATGCAAGATGTTTTATCTGTAAATAGTTTTAAAGCATTTTAAGATAATAATATTTTACACTATGTAGTTTGGGATGATAATACTCTGATTATCAGAAAATTAGCACAATTTTTCTAGTGACTTTTACATTCTCAAGATAGATTATCTGTGTGCACAGCACACATGTGCTTGCGCGCGCGCGCACACACACACACACACACACTCCAACTGATGCATGTATAGTTTATTATTTCAAAACAGTAAATAGTTCTGCCTTTTATTAGTCATCTTCATCTATGTATCAGATATTATGGGACCTATGACTGTTGTAAACTTGTGTGTTAACTTGTAGAGATTTAAATAAACTCTCAAATATTATCTCCAGTTGCTTTTATCATGAAGCATATTGATACTTTATCTAATATGTTTCCTTTTATTCATCAGGAGTCACTTTTTAGGATTCCAAGATTATTTCACCTGTTTAGTTGGTGGCAAGTTGTGGCTGTCAAGGGGTGCATCTCAGTGAACTTCAAGGGACAGAGGTCAAATCAGGAACCACAAGAGAACAAGAGCCAGTGCTTAACTGCCAGGAGATGCTCCTGATGCAAAGGGATGGGGAGATGAGAGGGCACGAAGGGCGTGAGGGCTGCGTAAAACTGCCCCTCAACAAGAGGAAGTGTAGATTGGGGAACAACAGCTCGAGAGACCATAGCCAGAGCAGCCTTCAACAGAGACACTGCTTTATTTCTGTGCTTTCTTTTTAGGATGTCCTGGCACATTGACCATGGATTTCTAGCATTAAGACAAGTAGAAGCATTCATGTGAAAAAGAAGGAGGAGTGTGGTGAAGGATGCTTTTTGACAGTTTCTGTGCCCAGGGCCTTTGTTTAGAGCACCAGATGCTGTATGGTCTCTGGAGTGCTCCAGTCCTTAAGAACATGTGGGCTGCAGGCCTCCTGATATTTCCTGTATGATAATCTAAGCTGGATGCAGTGGAGGGTTATTACTATTGTCTTTTTTTTTTTTGGTTTTTTTTTTTTTTTGTTTCTAAGAATGTTAGCATTTAATTAACCTACCTGATGGCTTCAAAGTACTAAGACACAGGGCACCAGCAAATCTCTTCAGGTCTTCTGCTGAAGAACTGCCTTTCATGACCACAGGCTGCTTGAGAACTTTTTAGCCTGATAGCACCACATGGGTGACAAGGGCACCTATAGTCTTGGTTTTTTGTAGTACTGACCCTGTCTGCTCACTGAACAGTGTCCACAGTTTATTTGGGTTGACAGTTGGCCAGAAGCCCTGTCTCCTCTGTAAGTGGTAATGCCTCAGCCCAGCTGTCCCAGACTCACCTGGATTGTATTTGTGGAAGCTGATCTGATTGTATTTGTGGAAGCCTCCCTGCAGCCTGCTGGGTGCTTTCAGTGCTCATCAAGGGGTTTGTGGTTGTGAATGAGATGGCCCCAGAGTTTCTGGGTCTTTCTAACAGAAATAAGACCCATTATTTTCTTTAGTGATGTATTCTAGCATGGAGATCTGAAATTCCACAAGAGTTGGGCCAATATTTCCCTTTCTTAAAAATATAAATAAATAAATAATAAGAGAAAGAGATAGGTTTGCAATTCACAAGTGATTCTGCATCTCATCTGCTTGAAGAGAAGGAAAACAATGCTTGTTCCACAGTGTCAACAGGGTAGCTTTTGGGGGAGGGGTAATAAAGTGCATTTTCCCCCTCTAAACATACTTTGAAATTTCAAGTCTAGCAAACATAGAAGATTATAATCAATTTGTTTCAAACAAGGAAACATTTTCTTTTTAATATGGCCATGTCAACATTCTGCAGGTGAGAACTTACATATACATAAGTCACCTTTTCTTTTCTTTTTTTTAATTTTGCAAATGTTTTTGGCAGGTCTTTTGGTTAACTTCTCTCTGCATTGCTCTGTCTTCTAGAAAACATTTTACATATTTAAAGAGTGCTTTTCTCTATCTCTCTCTCTCTCTCTTTTTTTTTTTCATGTGTATTTTTCAAATGGGATTCAGCTGACCTAAATCCTGAAGTGTAGAATTTATAGCACAGTTCTTGGGAAACAAGCTTAACAGGAGACAATTCCACATTATTTTTTTGTGAATGAGTTGTTCACTATTCATTCACTAAGTATTTATCGAGCACTTAAAAGTTCCATGACTTTCTCTAGACACTCAAGAGATTTTAAGTACTTGCTTTGGTTGTTACGTTGTTCTAGAGAACAAGACTTACAACAAACATAATTGTTACTATGAGTAGATACATTAGTACACGTTGTTACATTGTGATAATTAGAGGAAAAAAAGGAGAAAGATAGACTCAACTAAGGGAGTTTGGGTGTGAAGGAGATGGACAGGTGTCTGCAGTTTCAGAGAGTACAGGATGGCATTGGAGTTGAAGCTTGAAGGCAGTGAGGGAATCGGCCCTTCAGTTTTTGGAAGGAAAGACCACAGGGTGATGGAAATGGCTGTTGCCATGGGTTCTGAGCCAGACACAGTGCCAGGACGGAGAAACAGCAGAAGCAAGAAAGCACTGGAGGATATCGAGGAAGATCGGGCACTGCCGTGTGGGCCACCAATGCAAAGGCTGACTTTGACCAAACTGAGAGCAAAACTGTCAGGAAGCATAGCCTGATTCAGCAGGAGTGGGCTGTAAAGGAATCCCACTGGTTTACATTAGAAATGGACTCCAGAGATGATGGTAGAAAGAAGAAGGCAAGATTAGTAAAATAATGAAACAATCCCTGGAAGAGACAATGGTCACTCAAAGCAGCAAGCTGTGTGGCCAGATTTGGAATGTGATCTAAAACTGAGCAGGCAGGATTGGTTGGTGGACTGTGTGAATGGGCTATGGGAGGAGCATGATTCCAAAAGTGTTTTAGGTCTGAATGGCCAGAAGACTGGTGTTGCCAACATCTGAGTTGTTGGAGGAAGTAGGTGTTGACTGTTGGTTCCATGGACAGCAAGATTTTGAGATGTCTTTTGGATATCCAAGTGGGGATGTCAAGCAGCAGATTGTTGTGTATCTACAGTTGGGAAAGAGGCCTGAACTGGAGATAACACTTTGACAGTTAACAGCTTCTGGGTCTGTATTTAAAACTAAGGGGCAGTGTTTCTTAGTAACTCTGTTTTATCCACTCAGTGTTTAGAAATGATCTCTCACATTTAAACACACCTGGAGAGTCTTTTGTTCTGAGGACAGTAGAGTAAAGGACTGTTACCTATTGTTCTCGTACTCAGCCTTTCTCCAAGAGTGTCTGCATTTGCTTACACAAGCATTGAGTGAACACTGAAAGCCTTATGGGGGGAGGGGGAAGGGCAGGCACATAAGCTGGAGATGTGTTACCGCTCTGACTTGGTGGGAGTGTTCAGAGATGGGGTAGCTGTGGTGCAGGGGAGGGGGTATATAGAAGGTCCTTGCACTTTGATGAAGACTATCCAGGAACTAGATGTGCATAGGCTTCTGGAAAGATAGGTGCCCAGGCGCTTTGTACAGGATTTTGTTCTCAGGGAGAAAGTAATCAAGGAGTACAGAAGAGCCCACACATCCAGGCCGTGTGCACCAGAACGTAATTATTGCCTCTTTACTGACTACAGTGATGTGGAGACCCAGGAGTCACTGCAGGTTAGGTGTCACTTGCTGTGAAGAATCACAACACAACTATAAAATCTGATGATGAATAAGGGCATCCTAACAGGAAGGAACTTCCTCCCCTGACCCCAACCTTATAAAGCCAGGGGATACAGAAGCAATTGAGCAAAAAATTAATCTTAGTTGAGACAGTCAGGCCTATAATCTCAGCTCTGTGGGAAGATGAAGTAGGCACATCACAAATTCAAGGACAGTCTGGGAAACTTAATGAAATCCTTTCTCAGAATATAAACAGAGGATGGGGTAAAACATCCAACATGCTTGGGGTGGGGCTAGGCTTAATCCTCTGTCTGTCTGCCTGTCTGCCTGTCTGCCTGTCTATCTGCCTGCCTGTTTGTCTGTTTGTCTCTCTCTCTTTGTCTTTCTGTCTCTGTGTCTCTGCCTTTGTCTCTCTCTGAACTCACTGATGCAGGGGAAATCAGCTTCAGCAGAATCAAGCATGGGACTTTGGACTGAGCAAAACAAACTCAGAGACCCTGGGGTTAGGATATTATTCCACAGTAAGGGATTCAGACTCAGAAATGAAGTGGGTGTTGTAAGCCCGTGTAGGTCCCAGTGGAGGGAAAGATACTCAGCCCACCTAACTTTGCCCAGGAGTCATCATCATCATCGCTTGGATGCCTTCTCCTCTCTCACTAATAGCAGCAGTGTTAATGACTGCTGAGATGGTTTACTTTGTTGTTCCTTAATTGTCTTCAAGTGACAACCTGGTAAAAGAGCTAGAAGATATTGGCCAGTATGGTACTTTGTGATCTGAGGAAAACAGAGGGGGCGGGGAACAGGAGAGAAACCAAATAAACAGTGTTGTGTTAATTTCAACTCTCAATAGGGCCTAGAATCATGTGGGAAGAAAAATCTCAATTGAAGAATTATTTGTGTCAAGTTGGCCTGTGGGCATTTCTCTGGGGGTTGTCTTGATAGTTAATCAATGTGATCCAGTGTGTGTGGTGTCTTGAATTGTACAAGATTGAAGAACTCTGGCTGAGCAGAGGCATAGACAGGCAAGTACCATGGGTGCATGAGGTACACTTTTTGTTCCCGACTGTGGATGTGACGTGACTAACTGCTTGAATTTCTGCCTTGCCTAACTCAAAATGATTGGCTATATCTTGGAGTTGAAAGCCACATGTATTCTTGCTTTCCCATGTTCCTGCTCATTAGGGTATCCTGTCATGGTGATAGAAGTAAAAATAGAGTAAGAATCAGAAACATTTAGCATTGGTTCTGTTACCTACATTGCTCATTCTTATGCTGGGATAATAACAGTGCTTCCCTCACACACAGTCTTTGACAGTTGAATGAGATGCATGTAGACTGCAGAACCCGGAGCCCTGATAAGTGATTTGGATTCCAACACTGAAATGTACTATTACTTTTATTAGGAGATGGAATACCCATTTGAACACCCAGTACCATTCAGAATATTTTGCGATGTTAAGCTATGTGTCATGCACGTGTCTTGTTTGATATATGATGAGAATGTTTCAGGCCATTTATTTCTACTCACTGGATGTCCTGGAGTGTTTCACTTAAACCATCTCATCAGAGTTAATGTGACTGACCATCCTCCTTACTGCCATCAAGTAGGATGGCAGCCTTGAACTGTGTGTACCAACATAATATCATTACCTTCCTTTGCCCCCTCCTCCAAATGGCATCATCGCTGTCTTATCAAAGCTAGGTAAAACAGCACCATCATAGCAAGGAGGAAATCACGATCTGATTTTAGAGTGAGGACCGAGGGACATACAGATTGATTTAATATAGCCTTCTTCTTCAGAGGAACCATGTAGACCCCTGGTACAGACTTTGTTTTGAAACATAAAGCACACAGTGGTACTCTTTCTTATTCCCAAGAGGAGCAGGCTGCCCATGCAGAATAGTGTGAAGTGTGGTCCCATGACCACACTTCACAAGCATCACAGGGCATTTCTCTGCTTTTTATCCAGCTAACTTGAGATTGTTTCCCACAGTATGGAATAATGTTTTTAAAAGTGTTTTATCATGATACTAGAAACTCTAGCTTTGATGGCCTCCAGGGGCAAGGAGTGGAGATGACGGAAGCAAGCTATCCAGTGATACATTATTTTCCGATTTTTAATGTAGTTTGGAAATATGTAAATAGATGCAAAAAGGTAAGACTATGTACTAAATTTAGTACCAGCAATTATGAAATTATATACATTGAAGTCCTGAGATTTTTGTCTCCTCTGCAATTTTGTGTAGGTGTGTGTGTGTGTGTGTGCACGTGTGCATAAATGTACATGTACACTACAGTTAGGGCAGAAATAATGGTTAATCAATTAATGACTAATACTCCAGAGTGTACCTGTTCACTCTCACCGTATTAGCTGAAGCTTCTTTTCCCCTTCTGTATTTCAGTTACAATTTCAACAAGCACCTTCTTTGATGGCTTGCTGGTGACGGGACTGTACACCTCAACAAGCATCCAGTCTTCTCAGAGCATTGGAGGCTCCAGTGCCTTTGGATTTGGTAAGCTATCCTATTAGAAGGTGCCAGGAATTGTCAAGATTTTATACAGTTATGTCATCTGTTTTGTTTTGGAAACAGTTTTAAAAGTATTCAGCTTTTGATATTAAAAGGGAAAATAATATAAAATCATTTGTGCATGTTTGTGCTTGAAATCAGGTGGATTGAACTGCTGTGTAAATGCTCAGTTAACTATGGTCTTGGTAGGCAATTCTTGCCCTCTTTAGCTCTCTCCTCTCCCTGCCCCTCCCTCCCTCCCTCCCTCCCTCCCTTCCTTCCCTCCCTCCCTCCCTCCCTTCCTTCCTTCCCTCCCTCCCTCCCTCCCTTCCTTCCCTCCCTCCCTCCCTCCCTTCCTTCCCTCCCTCCCTCCCTCCCTTCTTCCCTCCCTTCTTCCCTCCCTCCCTCCCTCCTTCCCTCCCTCTTTCCCTCCTTTCTTCCCTCCCTTCCTACCCCCTTTCTTCCCTCCCTTCCTACCCCCTTTCTTCCTCCCTCCCTCCCTTTCTCCCTCCCTTCCTCCTTCCCTCCCTCCCTTCCTAACCCCCTTTCTTCCTCCCTCCCTTTCTCCCTCCCTTCCTTCTTCCCTCCCTCCCTTCCTACCTCCCTTCCTTCCTCCCTCCCTTCCTTCTACCCTCCCTTCCTTCCACCCTCTTTCCTTTCCTTCCTTCCTCCCCGACCTCTTTAGCATAGATGGCTTCTTGACCTGTATTTATTATATTATTCCACTCTTTCTCCTCCCTCACTATCCTCCCTTGTGCCCTCTGGTGTTCTGAGATTTCCCCCCTCCCCTATTTATTCTCCCTCTGCCTTCTTTCATGTACATTCCACGAGTGTCTAGTCTCCTGCTTCTGTCAAGGTGTCTTCCTCCTCCCTCCTGATCTGCTGTCTACTTTCATGGCATATAAACAAACCCACAGTTTTAAGTCTAGGTTCTGCATATCTGAGGAAACATAGTTATTGTTTTTTGAACCTAACTTGTTTCACTAAACATAATGCTTTTTAGTTGCATCCATTTTCCCAGATAGGTCACAATTTCTCTTTACAGCCTGCATAAAACCCCATTGTGTATATGTGCCTTTTTTTTTTTTTTTTCATTTCACTGTTAATGAGCATCTAGGCTGGCTCTGTTTCCTGTGTTGTGACTAGTGCAGACATCACCGTGGGTGCCCATATATCTCTGTGGTGTGCTGACCCAGAGCTATTCTGGTATATATGGAGGAGTGAATATATGACAGTTCTGTTTCAGGGTTTCCAGGAACTACCATACTGATGTCTGCAGTGGCTTCATGTGTTGACATTCCCACCAACATCAAATGATAGTTATGCTTTCTTGACATTCTTTCTGTCTGTCTTCTGTCCCTCTGTCTGTCTACTGACATGGTTATTAGACTGGGTCCTGTGGGGATTATGTAAACTTCTGAGCTTTTTACTCAATTTGATAGACTTTGACATTGTGCATCATTCACTTTTCACAAATAGCTATTCCAGTCCTGAAGTGAATGAAAAGTTTTAACAAGGAAGCATTGCAGAGTGAGCCATGGTAGTTGTTAAAATAATTTAATTCTATGGGTAGTTATAAAAGCATGTCACTTAATACTTAAATTACTCAAGTGTAGTGCTTTTCCTTAACTAGAGACCTGAAAGAATACTTATGTGGAGAGGCAGAAGGCTACATGAGGGTCACTAATCCCCGAGGATTCCCAATATGGAAATCTCTGTGTTACCCATATGCTGCATTCACATCAACATGGAATTAAATAGAGTATTCAGAATCAAAATGCAAATTTAATATCTGTTTATGTAAGACCTAAAATCATTGGTCTTATGCTAAATTCATAAAACTATAAAGTGCTTTCTTTGCTGGGGGGAGGGCAAAGATAGAATCGCATTATTCAAAGCCACCTGTGCTCATGTTATTTATTACGTAAGTATTTCCCTCTGCAGAAGCCTGTGTCCAGAGCACCAGGGCTGAAGCTCCATCACTACTCTGCTTGCTTGGTCTTGGGGTTTAAAGGAACACAGAAGGCAATTCACTGTCATGCTAGATTTAATACTGGGAATGTGATCAATAGAAAAGATCCCAGGCAAAATTTTAATCTGCTGACATCTACTGTTTTAAAAATTGATTATTTGGGAATCTCACATCATGCATTTAGATCAAGGTTACCTCCTACTGTGTATCATCTCCCCCCCTAAAAAACCCCCACAAGTTTATTTTGTGTTGATCATGTACTCACTGGGGCATGGTCAAACTCCTAGTGGACCATGGACTCCTAGCCCCCCAAAGGAAGATGGGTATTTCTCCACCTTCACTCCTACCAGAAGCCATCAACAGTGGAGAGCAGGTCAGCTTGCCCATGCCCATGTTACCACAGGTGCTGCTGGTGAGGGTCAGGGCCAGCTCTTCTGTGCCCACAGACATCAACATGCCTTCAGTGAACAGTACAGACCATATGGCAACATGGGCCACAGAAATCAACATGGCCCTTTCACTGTATCAGGACTATCCACCCACTTATGGCCCTCAGAGGCTACATGGGCCATGGGCTTCATTGTAGCCTCAGGTATTTAGACATGCCACTCATATCCAGATGGCTCCTTTAGGCAGCAAAGCCTGAGGACATCACCAAGGCATCAGGCAGTGGCACAGAATGCATACATCCACATGGATCTCAGGATTCCTCATGGCCAGGGGCAGCAGAATGGGCCGAAGATACCAACATGGCCTCCAGTGGCCTCACAGACCACAGTGGTTCTTCAAAGAGGTTTAATCCAGAAAGTGAACCTTTCCTCATCTAGGTCCCCATTTCTGCGGTGTTGGGACAGTACCACAGTGTGGTTGGTGTGTTCAGAGTCTGCGTCTGCATCTGCATAAGCTCAAGGCTGCTGCTGCCACTTCACCAACACCGTGCTCAGTTTTCCTACTGTCTCCTTCTCTCCATCATGCGTTCATTCATTGTAATTGTGCTCACAGCCTGCGCTGTGAGGGCAGGTGGCCTGGTTAGCTTCTGCTGCCAGTGCTGCGAAGGCAGCAACCTCTGATACCTACTTTTAAGGTTACTTTTAAGGCTATACATGGGTAGAAATACTCTTCTTAAGTATAAATAGTTCACTAATTAGCCCCAGCCTTTCTGTGGTGTGCAGAGATAAAGGGTCTACTTATAATTGCATCTATAACTTGTACATAAATGTTACCATTTTTTTATAGCAGAACTCATAAGCGTGGCTGCCAAATTGAGCTGATAAAAATTTAAGACATCCAGTTCAATGAATTTTAGAATAATATTTATTTTAAGTATGCAATCTTTGCATTCTAGGTTGTACCTTAGAACTCCTGAGCTCCTTAGATGATTCTTCTTAATTTTTAAGTTAATTAAAAATGTTTCTGTGGTCACAGTTAGCTTTCTTAGTTACTTTCACTTCACTGTGATAAAAAAAAAAAAAACAAAGAAACAAAGGAACAAACAAACCAACCCACCCATTATGAAAGCAACTCAAGAGAGGAAGAGTTTCTTTGGGGTTATGATATGGAGGAAGTCCTGGTGCAAGACTCTAAGGTATCCAGATGTTGTATCAGTAGTCAGGAAGCAGGTAAGGACAAGTGCTGTGTTCAACATGCTTTCTCTGTCTAGTGTCATCTAAGACCCAACAGCATGGGATGATTCAGTCTGTCTAAGACCCAATCCCATAGGATGATGTGGTCCACTTTTAGGTTGGCCCCTCTACCTCAGTTTACCTAATTAAGAGAGTCCCTCACAAGTATGCCCAGAAGCTTGCCTTCCATGTGATGCTAGGTTCCATCAAGTTGACAGTATTAAACATCACAGTTACCCAGGTTGTTCTTGACTCCTGGCAATGCTCCTTAGCATCCCAAGCACTGAGAGTTCAGTGTGAGTGGCCAAGCTGGAATGACACACTGCTGGACCTACACACACACACACACACACACACACACACACACAGAGAGACACTTACATATACCGTATATGTGTGTGTTATATGTGTGTATGCATATTACACACACACACACACACAGACACTTACATATACCATATATATGTGTGTTATATGTATGTATGCATATTATACACACACACACACACACACACACACATATGATACAGAAGACATCTGCATAGTTCTAGGATTACTCCAGATAGGGTGTAACAGAAACTAGGAGAGGGTGGAGTAGGGGACAGTCATTTTTCAAAAACAAATGTCCTGGGTAAATTTAATGACTATTTTCACTACTCTAGGGGACAGACAGTGGTTAAATGACCAAGAAAAATATAAGAGCAAGTACAGGGAATTTATAGAATATGAAATTCAAGAGAATTTCTGTTTTGGAGTAGCTGAGAGATTGTGGCAGGATGAGGCTGCCACAATAAAGAAGTAATATGCTATTCTTTGATGCAGAACAAAAGAGTAAGAAATTATACTGAATGCATAATTTGTCATTAGTCTCTGACTGTTTTGATGGAATGATAAGTGTGGTTTGCTTTGCATTTCCAACGTATCCTAGGATTAGCCTCGGATATGTTTAACTAGCTGTGACAAATAAGGCAAAGCCTATAGTTGAGTTTAAATAGATATTCAGGCAGTCTTTTTTCTACTTAGAGCTAATTTTAATTGTATTAATTGCACTAAAGTTCCAGCTACTCTCTTGAATATCAAATGCACATCAGAACAGTCCAAATTAGGCCATAATTATTCTTCAGATAGTGTTGTAGAAACATAATTCTTCTAACATAACTACAGCCTTTTATGTAAAACCAGGATTCTTTAAATAAAATGCATGCCTCACTGACCAAAAATAGACAAATGCCTAATAACCAGAAATATATTAAAACAATAGCCACGCAGAGACGCAGTAGCACAGTGGTGCCTGGTTTGAAATGCCTCCTTTTGCTTGTCAGCCAAAGAAAGCACACTGCCCTGGGGAAGTGTGATGCTTAATTATGGATTTCTCTTTGTGTATCCCAGAAAAAAAAATAAGAAAAGCATTTCCCTCTTGTCTTTGGCTTTGAATTCCAGCGCAATCATGTAAATCTTCAAGCCTTATTGTAGTTGCTCAATGAAGGGATATTTGAATATCCTTTCATGTAAAATTGTTCCTTTGCCAGAACCAAAATTCATTTCATTCAATATTTAATATTCTGGTTCTAAAAGCTAGAGATTTTACTCAATTTTTGATATTCTGGCTCTAGGATCAGAGAATCAGTCTGGCACATCTGACACAGAGTGACTACACTTGTAGCTAAGCCTCTATAAACTTACCCTGCTCAGCCAAACCATCTGACATGTTAGCAGTTGTTCTATTAAATGTTTAGAGTTCCTAGAATCTTTTATTACTCTCTGGTTTGGGGGATACTAATTAGGCATCTAATCATTTAAGTTATACAACTTTTAAAATGGTAAGATTTGATGAAATTCAAGTTTGGGGGTTAAGGGCTATAGTGAACAGATTCTGAAGTATCTTCTTAGGTTTCTTCTTTCAAAAATTTTTTTGGATCATTTTATGGATATTAATTGACAATTATAATACTACCTTTAAAATCTTAGCACTGGTAAAGCCCAGGCATGCCAGGAAGCACTGAAACATAACTGGGTGTACCACTTAAGCCAGGCAGGGTGGTTCAGGAAGCAAGCAAGTAGGTGGTGGATAAGGGAGAAAGAAATGAGCAGATAGATGGTGGAGAGATGGAAGAGGAAGAGAAGCCAAGCTGTCTGTGTGCTATGAAGAGAGATGGAACTAGAAATGCTAAAGCTACTGCAGTTTTTGCTCCCTGGGAAATGGTGAATTACAGTGTCCATCAACAGAGCCAGTAACAAACAGAAGTGCCTGTTGTCCCATGCCTCCTTCCTTTGAGAAAACCAATACTGTGTGAGTTGCTGTGCCTCCCAGAGCTGCATCGTTGCCCAGGAAGAACAGGACCTGCAGAGTGAAGACCACAGCTGACTGACAGCCCTGTTGTGTTTACTTCCCATCACTGGCCTATCTGGCCACCTCTCTAGTTGGTTGTGGTTCAACCATGAGACGGGTCAGACAACTCCAAATTGAATTACATGTGCCTTGTTGAATTCTTTACTGTGTTTAACTTTGGCCAGGAATTTATTTCCTTTGGAATCTTTGGGTTGGACAAACATTTAACCATTCACCTTTTAAAAGATGCCATCGCTGACACAGCACATGTAGGCACCATTGTGATGAGCAAGTATGAGACAGAGAGATGAGAGAGAGAGAGAAGTGGAATGATCTGTAAACTATGAAGAAAGGCAGAACTGGAGATGTGAGTGTGTTAAAGAACCTCCTGATGTGAGTACTCCAGGGCACATGAGGCCATGAAGAAGTCCCAGCCCAGGTTGCTTCTGCCCAGCTGGGTCCATGGCCCTGTAGTAACAGGGTTCTGTGTCAATGTCTGTTACATGTTGCTCACCACCAAAGGACATACATATGGCTATGTAGATGTCTGGAGGCTGAGCAAAGCTGGTTCCACCCCTTACCAGCAGTGGCACTCAGGTAAGCTGGCCCTACCCCTCACTAGGGACAGATAATCTTTGTGGGCTGCCACAGACAGGAGTGCTGGCCCTGCCCTTTGCCTGGGCAAAGTGGGAGCGTGGCCTTGGTTGCACAAGTATGGGAGAGCTGTCAGGCAGACCAACTAAGCTACCATCTTGGCCCAGATCCAGGGCTTTGAGTTGCCCCACCCCAATATCTACCTCATCTGTGAATGGCTGGACCCTGTGAAGGGGCAGTTCCTGTGGAATTAAAGCTGTAGGATCTCCATGATGCAGGGTAACAATAGAAAATCTGAGAAGAGTCCCGGTGAGGATCCAGTATTGATAGTGTAGCAGAAGCCAGAGGCCTCGAGCCAGACCAATGACTCATTGCAACGAACATTTCTGTGTGAAGGTATTTGAACAACAGGGTGTACTGTGTGGCACATTGTGACATACTACAGCTCCCATGATGAGTTTTTTGTTTTGATTTGTTTTCTTTAGGGAGAAGGTCATAAGGATACAGGGTAAATATGGAGAAGCAAGGAAATGATTAAGATTAGGGTCCATGATGTGAAATTCACAAAGAGTCAAAAAGTATTAAAATATTAGATTAAATGTTCTTAGCTTTAGCCTGGCAGTGATGGTACATTCCATTAATCCCAGTCCTCAGGAGGCAGAGGCAGGCAGATCACCGAGTTTGAGGCCAATCTGGTCTATAGTGTGAGTTCCAGGATGGCTGGGGCTATACAGAGACCCTATCTTAAAAAAAAAAAATAACTTCATTGCTTAACTTTAAAAAAAAATATGATTTGATACTAAGTTATATTTACAAAGCAAAATATCTGTTTTAAGACAGCCTTTGGATCTAATACATCCATCTCTGGTTAATATAAATATGTGCTTCATTGGTGGATTTAGATTTAATGCCAAGGTTTATTGCTACAATGCAAACTTTTGTTACTGTTAAATACAGAAGGCTGTGTTAAGCTGACTTATGGTCCTGCTTCATAAGAGGAAGAAGGAGAACTCTGTTACAACTTTACAAATGTCCCCATGGAAGCCCTTCTTCTACCAACCATTAGATCAAATCAGTCAGGCCTAGCTGTTTTGTCTGGGTCTGTGAACTACACAAATTCTGGAAATGGACAGACAGATATTCAGGGTCTATTATTTATCTATACAAACAAAATAGCCACTAGCAATTTTATTAGGTAGGGTCCTCTGTGGTGGGCATATTCATTCGCTAGACAAAACTAAGGTAATACTTTACTCAGAAAGATTTGGTTAAGTTTACTTTGTCTGTATTATTATAAAGTGATACAAAATAAATGTAAGTATCATTGTGTAATTCAAAGGCATGACCTTTTATTGGGTATGGTAAGTCATCTGTAATTAACAAGAAAACTCTAGGTTAATTAAACAAATTAGCCAGTGGGACAAGGAGCAGTACTGACAAGAGTCGGCACCACAATTAATTTTCCCTGCTTGTTGGGTATTAATCCAAGCATGGGTTTACTCATTACAGATGAGTATGGCAGGGGCTATTACCATCATTAAGGAAAGAAAAGGGAAAATAAAAACCTTATCTGGTTAGTATTTCACATATTTAAAGGAATTCAGAGACAATCCCCAAGTCCTACATAACTGGGAAGTCATTTACTATAGGCAGGTGTGACAAATTTAAAGTGGAATAGTTAATGAACACTTTGCCAATACAAATGAGGAAGGGCGTAAGAACTGAACTGAGATGGAGGAGTTGAGAAGAGTGGTTTCCTGTGGTAGCTTATTACATGATCTCTGGTGTCGGCAGCTCAGCTGCTCTACTGTTTATGTTCTTGTGTGTGTGTTTGCTTGCTAACTCAGGTGGCATGTTCACCTTCCACGGATTCTGGTGTTTGCTGCATTCGAAAAATTAGAATAACAGAGTGTTCCATGTAGGCTTATATTTTTAAAAAGCTACTTTAATACGGGTTCTTAAATGCTTTAACCTCCTTCTCACCCACTGACCAAAGATAGGGGAAGATGGCTAATAGGACAAGGGAGATATACATGGACTTGTTTAGAAATAGTTCTTTGGGGCGACCCCAATTTTCCTTGTTAACAGTATAGTCCTCTGGCAAAACACCAAACAAGACCTAGCAGCAGCCACTCGATCCAGAAGAAGCCACTGCCAGTCGATCTGCATGAGTTCACTGAAGTGGCAAGAAGCAGCCAGAACACCACCAGAAGTTCTTTGGAGCATTTCTCTCTATGAAGTCACAACAGGCAATGATCAGTGAAGAAAGCAAGACAAACCAATGCCAAATCATCATCAGTGAAGACCAGCAAGGCAACCCAACACCAGAGAGTCATCCACTGTCTGTTGGGTTATACTCTTTCTAAACATCATGTGTTCTCTCAAAGTGTCTGCTCCAGCAAAACATCACATGCCTTTCATCAGACAGCCTCCAGAAAAACACCACATCTGTTCTCAGCGAGACACCCTCTCATGTGTCTGCTTCAGCAAAACATCCTCTCCTAAGACAGCTTCCAGAAAAACATCACATGACATAACTAAGTTTCCAATGAAACCAGAAATTCCCACTTTAGCCTCATAATTCACACAGTTATTGTGTAGATTAAATGAGATTATCCATTCAAGTGCCTGGTATATATTCCATGCAGAAAGTAGACATTATTTAAAGACATTAGAAGTGAGAATTATTTCTCTGAGAAAGGCAGCAGATGTTGACTGTAACTGCATGTTTTCTTACCTGATGCGTTTGGGGCAGGAGTGGACATCTGAGAGAGCCAGGCTCATCCAGCTGACATGTACATGTGAGGAAAGAAGGTGAGAGAGCTCAAGTGGCATCCGTGACATGAGGCAGAGCAAGTGTGAGGTCTAAGGCCAGGTGTTCTGGCCTCAGTTCTCAGCTGCTCTGAAAGAATAGAATTCAGGAGCTGACAAGACGGCTCAGTGAGTGAAGACTCCTGTCGTTAACCCTGACAGCCTCAGTTCTATCTCCAGGACTCACATGTGGAGAGAACTGAGCTTTATAAATTGTCCTCTGAGTACCATATGCACAGTAGTACAGACCTGCCACAAACAAACAAACAAACAAATAAATGTATGTATGTATGTATGTATATATGTATGTATGTATGTGTTATGCTGAAAACCAGAATCCACATACATAAGTCCACATAAAATGATACAAGTATCATTTTAAAATATACATTTTTATTGCTTTCCAATGTTGTTACAAGATTTTTCAGTTGATATCACTATCTGGAGTCCTCCATAATAGTCCAAAAGAAAAAAAAATGTATCCACAGGAGTCACTCTTCACTTCCTTTAATAGGAATGCAAATGTTATGATGTCCTGTGCAAATAGGAAGTAGTTTAAATCCCAAGGACAAATTAAACACAGTCCCTTCTCCATAGGAATGAATGAGTCTATTACAGTCCCAAGGTCCAGTCATAAGCACAGAGCCATTAGTAAAGATAGCAGGAGCTGGATCCATCCAGTTTACAAGTTCAAGCAAAGGAGTTTGAGGAACATAACATGTTCAGAGGCACGCCCTGCACAGGTCAAAGCAGATAGCGTCTCTAAAAAGAGATTCTCAGGTGACATAGGCTCTGTGTGTTTCACACAGTATCTGCTCTTTTGCTGCATTGGGCCTTAACTCGGCCCCAGGCAGACAGACTTCACTTCTGATGATGTATAGTCACTACCTCCTTCTGCTTTTCAGCTGGAGGTTTGCCATCTTTCTGGTAACTTCCAGTGCCCTTTTGCCCTCTGCCATTGTCCTAGGTGGCCTGGGGCTTGAGGAACTAAAGAGGAATCCATAGTGTTTCAGTGGATCTATCTGCAATGATGGCTGCAGATCCCTTCCCAACCTTCCTCTGGAAAAGCAGCCTTGGCCAGCCAATGCATCAGCTTGCTTACTTCCTTCTGTAACGCAGCCAGGGAGGAGGAGAGCATGCCTGAGCACGAGCCTGTTGCTTGAAATACTCCTACAGCATAAGCAGAATCTGAAATTGTATTTAAGGGTTTATGAATTAACCGTAATAGATGACTCAGTCAGTTGGGCTGAGGAAAAAGAAGTATTAATAAATTGATGAATATCTGGACCATGAATCCCTCCTATACCATTAGATGAGCCATCAGTAAAATACAGGTGTCTTTCTGTGGGATGGGAGAAGACTGAGTAATTTTGTAATAACAAATTTAGTTCTTCCAAAAAAAATCCCATAGTTTACTAGTCTGAAAATGAAATTTGAAAATTGTGGAATTCTATAATGTCCTTAAAAAATGATTGTTAGTTAAGGGTAGTGTAATGCAGCAAGGATCAAACCTCATAGGTTGTTGACATTGGGTCCTCCCCGATTTACTAATTGAGCAAGAAGAGAAAGGGAAGCAGGTAGTATTTTCTGACCCTTATGGTATAAATAAGTCCATTCCA
Source organism: Arvicanthis niloticus (assembly GCF_011762505.2). NCBI lineage: Eukaryota > Metazoa > Chordata > Mammalia > Rodentia > Muridae > Arvicanthis > Arvicanthis niloticus. The sequence goes on from NC_047672.1 coordinate 73,014,789, forward strand.
GAGGTTTGTCCTCTTATGTGTTACAGTGCTTGTAGGAGACAGTTTAGTGAGGAAAATAAAATGTAAAGACAGGGAAGGATCCCCTTGATACACAAAGGCCTCCTTTAGTCTAGAGTCAAATAATTGCAGGTTTGGGGGATGGGAGGCTGCTGTTTTGGTTTGGATTTTCAAGAAGGGTTTCTCTATGTATCCCTGCTTATCCTGGGATCCATTCTGTAGCCCAAGCTGGTCCTGAGCTCAGACATCCACCTGCTTCTGCTTCTCAAGTGCTGTGATTAAAGGCTTGCAACACCATTACTTGGCAATAATTCTTTTCTTGCCTTCGGTATGCAATGACTGCCCAATGCAGGCTTTCCTTCCAGAGTTTTAAATAAATTGGTTCATGCATAATTAAAGATCCCTCACCCTACATTTCAGGATCATGTTCAGGTAATGGAGGATATGTATCTAAAGCAGATTGCAGTAAGGAAGCTGAGGGAGTTGTCACTGACAGTCGCTAGTGTGTTTACTTGATTTTTCCTGAGTGGGGGAAATCTCAAACAAACTCACTCCCTTACCCCCACCTCTCTCTTCTTTCACCAATTTTAAGGTTTGGTCATTCAGTTTATATTCATTCCAGAAAGTACCCACCCCTTCCTCATGATTAAGATCTTCCTTAATTAATTATTTTGATAATAGTCCAAATTAATGCACAAGTAAGCCAAACTTGAATGGGGTTTTCCCCCTCATTTATATGCTTTTTAGTACTCCTTTGGACTCTCAGACTTCATATAAAGTTCCTTCTTCTGGAAACCAGAGATTATAATTATAAACAACTTGCAAGCAATCTAATAGTTTTGATTTTAATACTGTGCTCCTCCTTTCTTTAAAAAATGATGCACAAGCTAGACATGAGGCAAAGCCTTCCTTGGTTTCCACGCCACTTTTCTCGTGCACTCCTCTGAGGTCCCCATGCTCTCAGTTCGTAGCTGAGTTCACTTCCCTGTTCATGTGCCACTTGTTTACTGCTCCAGTTGGCAGTGGAACCTGGAAGAGTGGAGCCTAAAAATGAGGCAGACTAAAGGCTCATGTGCCAGCCAACTTTATTCAGAACACTAGACAATTTATACTCTGAGGGCTAAAAACAATCCCATGAGTAATGTGTACAATCACAAGGACAAGCCACATATAGCAAAAACATGTTTTTCCATAGGGGCATATTAACATTTAATTGAATCTGTTACATCTGGGAGGAGCATGACAACATATTTCATGTTTCAGGATTTTGTGTCTTGAAGAAACTGAGGTCACAAGACTCTTGTCTTGCTTTCTTGGTATTTTCTCACAAGTACTCAGAATTCCCACACAGGACTCCATTCTTGGACCGTGTTCTGACAGTGAATGACTTAAGTATTCTTGGATGAATTTGGCTACTTCTTTACTAGCAGTTGAATTTAAGAAAAGTAGATTTTATAATGTTATTAATTCCTACAAATTCTAGAATTATCTTTGAAATAAATATGGGCGTGTGTGAAAGTAAAACCTTGGCACCAACTAGAAATTATTTCTGGGTGCAATGCTAGGATTTGAAAATAGGGGCGCACAATAAAGTCACCTCAGCAAATGGGTGTCTGCCTCCTACCCTGTCACCCATTTTGCAGTTCTTATTCATCCCTCTGTTGCTCATTTTTGCATTTAGCCAAACAGAATAGACATGTAGGCGAATACACAGCTAAATTACTGTTTTCAGGACTTGGATTGTCTGAGTGGAAAGATACTTGTTAATGTGGGAGTTGCCATTTTGGAAACAGAAAAGCAGAAATTGTTAATGTCTTGGTTGAAGTTCAGATGGTGCTGCCCCACCCACTCCTCTTCCTACATGTTTTCATACATCAGAACCATACTGTTGCTGTTATCTTGTTAATTGTGTAATTTCTGGTTGTCTTGCAGCAATATCTCTCTCCACAGAAACTCTGGTAAATAGCAAATTAAAGGTGAAATAAATGTGGCATCTGGAAGGTGTTTTGTTGGACCTTTATCTTCATTATAAAATAGTTATTTGCATCATGGGAAGAATCTTTTGAATTGTGAATGACCCAATGGCATTTCTAACAGTAACAACAAAAGTAGAAAAATCTGTTCCTAATAGAAGAAGGATTTCAGCTGGGATTTTGGATTTCTGTTTCTGGAGAAAAGGGCTGATGACCAGGTCTAGAAAAATTGTGAGGCTGATGAAGTTGACCCCTACTCCTCTACCCTGGCCCTGTTTCTTTCCTCCTCCTCCTCCTCCTCCTCCTCCTCCTCCTCCTCCTCCTCCTCCTCCTCTTCTTCTTCTTCTTCTTCTTCTTCTTCTTCTTCTTCTTCTTCTTCTCTCTCTCTCTCTCTCTCTCTCTCTCTCTCTCTCTCTCTCTCTCTCTCTCTCTCTTGAGATAGGGTTTCTCTGTGTAGCTCTGGCTGTCCTGGAACTCATTCTGTAGACCAGGCTGGCCTTGAACTCAGAAATCCACCTGCCTCTGCCTGCCTGGCTCTTGTCTCCTTTTCAAGGACACACTTGCAGTTTATCATATCTTACAACAGACTTTAAAGTGATGTGTAAGCAGTAGCTTTCCCTATACAGTGCTTCTTGCAACCATCAATGTCTTGTGATATATTCATAGGACCTTTGTGGGAAGAAGGTGATTACTGCTTTCAAAATCTTGGGGTATTGTAAATTAATAACTTAACCAGGAATCCTTTATCATGTTTTTGCTTCAATAAATCATCTCATAAGGTAAAATTCACTGTTCTGTGTCGAATTCAGTGGTTTATGATGAAGTCGTTGTTGTATAACTGTCATCCCTAGTTTGAAAACATTACAGACATTCTGGAAAGAAATTCTGTATTCCTTAGCAGACAGTTCTTCAACAGCCCAACCCTCAGTCCTTGGCAGCCACTAATATCCTTTCGGTTTATGAATTTGCTTCATCTGGACAGTCCTGTAAGTTCATGCAAATGAGGTGTTTCAGGACTGACTGATCCACTCACATGTTTTCAAGGTTCATCTACATTGATATTTAAGTACTTCATTTTTACTTATGACTGAATAATATTTTATCCTTAGATATTCCTTATTTATTTATTTATTTACTTATTTATCTAGTTTGTTAATGTATGTTTTGACTAATGTGAATAATAATACTCCTATGAACCTTCATGTACAAGTATTTGTGGTATGAACGTATGTTTTGAATCCTATTGGATGCATGGCTATGGCTGGGATTGAACTTCCAGGTCAGTAATTCTGTGTTATTTTAAAGCACTTTCCAGCTGTTTTCCATATCAACTATGTCTTCCTTTAAAAACAACAACAACAACAACAAAAAACTTGTCCAGCGGTTGCCTATAGCAACTGCATCTCTTTACCTTCCTACCAGCAGTGTGTGCATACAAGCTGCATCTTGCCTGCATCCTTGCCAGCACTTGCTATTTTCTGGGCTTTGGTTTGATTTGGTTTTTAGTCACCGCAGTTCTCATAGTTGTGGAATGGTATTGTGCTGTGGTTGGTTTCATTTTGTCAGTGATGTTAGGCTTAGCATCTCATCCGTATGTCTTTGGAGAAAACTCTATTCAGGTCCACAAACCACTGTCTAATTGGTCCTTTTACTGATTTTTGCTAGCATGAACTTCTTTTTATCTCCACAAAGACATCTGTTTATAACACACAGAACCACTTTTTCATGCAACATGTCAACTGTTGTTTTAAAAGGAGATGAGTTGTGGTGAATTGGTTAGTTTGTAACTAACTGGACTGTAAGGATGGCTCAATATTAGAAGGTTAATACTTTTCTGTTTTCTGGGTTCTGAACAGTCAGGACTGTGAATACAATCTGAGAAAATTATTCTCTATAGAGGTGAAGAAAGTTCAAGGCTGGGCTAAAGAGACTTTTACTCGCTTTTCCCCTTTACACAACCAAATGAGCAACCAGGGCCCAGAGCAACACAGGAGTCTCAAAGGCACAGAATATAAGACAAATACCCAACACATAAGAACAAATATTCAAGTTTCTAACAAAACCACACACTTAAAATAGTATTAGATATAATTTTAAAACTACCATGGATGAGTAAAATCACGTGCATTTCACATGAATGCCAATGCTAGAAAATGATTGTTTTTGCTTTTTTGCTGATCTGAGTATATTGGCTTTGTTATCTAAAAAAGAAATATAAAGATTTTAGATTTTAATTTGTGTGTGTGTGTGTGTGTCTGTGTGTGTCCATGTGTATGTGCATTCACACAAAGGAGTATAGGTGACCATGGAGACCAGAAGAGGGCCTCAGATCCTCTGGAGCTATCTGGTGCAATTGTTGGGAAATGAACTTTGGTCATTTTCAAGTGCAAGTTTCCAGTCTTACCTACTGGACTGTTTCTTCAAGACCCACAGAAAAGCAATCTAGATCATGTACATATGATGTTACAATGCTCAGTTACTATGACAGAGTTCTTTTACCTTGGAGTATCTAGTATAAATTTAAGTTAAACAAAGCCATAAATGTTTTTATTGCTTGTCAAGGCATTGTTATGATATTTATGAAATTTAAAAGCACCACGACCAGGGGAAGAGTAAGTCATGGCAGTAAGTACACTGCCATGAACGTTTTGTTTTTTAATAACAGCTAATTGTATGAGGGAATGATTTAAAATATAACTGAAATCAAAATGAAATCAAAATCAAAATGCAAACACACAAGATTCCCAACTTGTAGAATGAATGACTGTTGGAAAGCCTGGAAGTATGAGTGTTATGGATGAGGTCCTTGGACAGTGTATGCATGTGTTCAGTTATACTCAGTTATATTGTGAAGACACACGGTCTGAGTCAGGAAAATACCCAAGAGCGTGGAGTTCACTCCACTATAACAAATGCTTACAAACTTTCTCTGTACTCATCCACCATCAAAGAGCTGGAGAAAGCTTGTTGTCTGATATGGCCATAACTGGTGTATCAGCTGAAACAAACTGGATAAACATGCTTAGTGTCAATCTTTTTATAAGTAATTAAACGTTGGTTTAATTCACTTGTTTAAAGCAATCAGTCCAGTAGGGTTGAGAGGGCTGGTGGGAGCCCTCTGTCAGGTTTTTATAGTAAACAGGGCTAGGCAATATATTTCAAATGTCAGTTTTCAAATGTCAGCCGAGAGTTCTTCAAACATGAGCGTTCTCAGTGGACTCAGTGCCTGTTTTCTCCTGTTTCACTTAAACCACACTTCAACTTCTGACTTCAACAGAACAAGAAGAATGTAATCAGACTTGTGAGGTCTGAAGTAGTGGATCTCAACCTCCCTAATGCTCTGACCCTTTAATACAGCTGCTCATGGTCCGGTGACCCACAACCAGAAAATTATTTTCATTGCTCCTTCATAACTGTAATTTTGCTGCTGTTATGAATTGTAATATAAATATCTGACTTATAGGGTATCCTGTATCCAACCTCTGTGGGGATCAAATCCCACAGGTTAAGAACTGCCTGAGTAAGGGATCTCAGACTTATGATTTTTATTTTTCAACATTTAACAGTTTCCTTTTACATTGTACTTTAAAATCAGAATTTTTTTTGCGTATGTTTTGCATGTATATCCTTATTCATATGCAGTATATGTGCATATGTGTTCAGTTGGGCTGTATATTTCTTAAGCTTCCTTTCATCAAGTGAGTCTGGAACATTCTGTTAGACAGTATGCAAACAAATATATGCATTCCCACCAGTTTATTCTCTGAAGTTATGTTAGGGAAGAGTAAAACTTTTAAACTAAATAAACAGATTTTAACTATGAAGGCACACAGGCTCAGACCACTGGGGCACAAATTGAATACAAAGGCTCTGGGACCCATCCCTGGATACAAGACTGATGAGACCAACTGAATGGGTAAAGTAAATGCTGGGGTGGGTGTAGGGGTAGGGTAGTCTAATGCCTATGTATGAGTACTCATCTAAGGAATTGTTATTTTAAACTTTTTATTCATTTTTACGAACATGGGTGTTTTGCCTGCTTGTGTGTCTGTGTACCACATGAATACCTAGTGACCACAGAGGACAGAAGAGAGCATTCGATCCCTTGGGACTGGGGCTAGAGAAGGTTGCGAGCTATCATGTGGGTGTTTGAAATTGAACTTGGGTCCTCTGCAAGAGAGCTAGCTAGTACTCTCAACTGATGGTCCATTTCTCTTTGTTTTATAAAGTAATTTAAGATACTGAGGTTTGATTGAGCCCATGCCACTTTACAATTTTGAAATTTTGTTATGAAAAGAATCACACTTCATAATTAAATTTACAGCAAATAAACATGGTGTGGAGTTTATGTGCAGTGGTATAGATATGATGGATATGAGGTGTAACTGTGTAGACAAAAAGATAATATGAATTCCTATCAACATATGTATTAGCATAACCTCTAGAAAGTTCTTTTATGCCCCTCTCCTATTGGGTTGCCACAACTCTTCCAAGAGTCAGTTGCTGTTTTGATTTTATTCTTTTGTAGATTAGTGGTTTTTTTTTTTTTTTGAACTTTAAATAAGTGCATTCATTCAATATATACTATTTTACATATTTTACCAACAGTCATTTGCTTTTGTGATCGACCGATGTTATGTTGCATGTAGCAATAGCTTGTACTGTTTTGCTGGTGGGTAGTCTGTTGTTTGTTTTTATATGCTTGCATTGCATACCTAGACTGCTCTAGTTTTAGTTGTTATACATACAGCTACTGTGAACCTTCTTATACATTTTTGGCAGATACTGGTTTAATTTTATTGACTATTTAGTAGGCATTGATAGACTGTTCTATAAGAAGCCATCAGACTTTTCCTCTGAAACAGCTGTGTCCACCTTCACCACCATTTTGTCAGAATTGTGGTTCTTCTGCATTTGATATTGTCACTGTTTGTTTTAATTTTGGTCACTTGGTGGGTACTTGTTGGTATCTCATTGTTGGGAGAATTTCTTCCTTGTCAGACTAACAGTCTACCTTTCCTATCCAAGGCCACAATGACATTCCCAGAAAGCCTAACTGGTAGTCAGTGAGCTTCTTGGTCTTACATGAGGGGCTACTTACAGGGTCAAGGGAGATCCTAAAGCAACCTCAGCAGAAAGTCTTCTCGAGGTGTGGATGATGCCCGCTCTGTTGCCACATGCACGCTTTCCCCACTTTGTCCCCCTAGCCTGTGTACTCTCTGTGCATGAACTGCATGCAGTTAGGCTTAAGGAGCAGCTGGAATCTTGGTTGATGTCTGATGACCCTCCCCTTTCACTCCCCTTCTGAAGGAAAATGAGCAGCTAATAGCTGGGATCTTGTTGGGCTCTTGCAAGCAGCTGTAGCTGTAGCTGTAGCTGTAGCTGTAGCTGTAGCTGTAGCTGTAGCTGTAGCTGTAGCTGTAGCTGTAGCTGTAGCTGTAGCTGTAGCTGTAGCTGTAGCTGTAGCTGTAGCTGTAGCTGTAGCTGTGGCTGATGAAGGTGATCAACCTTTGCTACAACACTCATTGAGTTTTAATTCATGTTTTCCAACTGATTAAAAATGTTGAGCACCTTTTCAGGTGCTTGTTGGCAATTTCTGTTAAACGTCCGCTTCTTGTGTCTTTGGGTGGGTAGAGAATGAAAAGAAAGTGCATTTATTTTCTGCAGTTGCTGACTGTCCCACACAGGTGTTAGCATGGTCCTACTCAGCAAGAAAGGCTTGAGAGACCTTTTCCAGCTCCCTTCCTGGTCAATATTCTTGGCCAGCACTCCAGGCCGTACACCCTCAGCCTATTCTTTTACACAAGTGTCTGTTTTTACTGTCCTTTCCTTTAAAAATGACTCACAAAACACAATGAACTTCATCGGGACATTTTCATGTATAGTTAGAGCATATTCTGTTCATATTTGCCCTCCTTACTGTCTTGTGCTGCCCCTTCTTCCCAAATAATCTTCCTTCTACTCTCATGCACGTTAAAAGAAATACCAAAGCTTTAGATTCCATGTAGGAGAAAAATTGTGATGCTCTTCCTGAGGCTATTGTAGTTAAAATAGTCCAAATAGCCAAATTCATCTGTTTTCTGCAAATGATATAGTTTAATTTTGCTTTATGGCTGCATAATACTCCAGTTTCACTCCTTCAACCAGGACTGACATATAGTTCTACTTTTAAATTAAGTACTGTTTCTGGCTATTTAGTTATGATATTTTTAAAATACAACTTGATGTCCTGTTTGGCTTCAGCAGTCAAACTTGACACAAAGCCAGAGTCACCTGGTAACAGGGATTGTCTCAGCCAGCTTGGCCTATGTGTTTTCTTAATTGCCAATTGGTGTAGGAGGACCTAGGCCATGATGGGTGCTGTCAGCTCTGGCAGATGGGCCTGGTCTATGTAAGAAACTGCACATTAGCCTGAAAGTAAGCCAGCAAGCATGTTCCTCCATGGTTTCTTCCCCAGTTTCCTGTCCTGGCTTTCCTAGATTATGGACTGTAATCTCCTCCTCCATAAATTGTTTTTTGTTTTGGTGTTTATTACCATGACAGAAATCAAACTAGGACCCCTGGGTACTGGTCTAGCATGTGTTTAGTTTGGCAGTGAATTTTACCATTTATGCTTGCCTATTCTTTGTCTCAACAGTATCCTAAGATTCACAGGAGTTTTCATATTTTATAAATTCTAACCTACCAGTTTTTTTTCAGAGTTATGTCTGTGTGTGTCTTGTTCATGACACCATGGCTTATATCAATATAAATAATTGTTATTGATAACATGTGACCTGGATGGTATGGTCTAACTGTTGAAATGTAGTTAACTTTAATTATCGGAACCTGTGGGGGAGTAAAACCCAGGGACTGAGCCTCACATGCACTATTATTGTAGGCTTCCTTTTAAGCATTCTTGTCTTCATAAACATATATAGCCAGTGCCCTTTTCATTCTATGGCATTAGATGCTTACATGTAAAAGTTTTTCATCCCACGTGTGTAAGCTTCTAACTTTAGTGCCACTTTATGAACTGAAATTGCTTCAGACCCTAGGACTACTCTGTGGTGAGCCAAAAGGGCTTCAGGACATTTGCTTCACACCAGAGCTACATGCCAGAAGCCAAACAGATGGTAAACTAGGCAGAGATGACCCTTGGTGTTCTCATTAGAGCAGTTGGGGAGATTTTAATGGGCCTCCGTTTGCCTTATGCTGTATTTAATAGCGTTGAACCACCACCTCCCCTCTCCGCCCCATTACAAGTCAACAGCTACCATGTATATTTGAGTAAGGATTATCAAACACGATTTGCCCAGAAGATGTACAAGCATCTAAAGCTAATTAGCCAAGTTTAAATAATCACAGAGTCCTGCTATAATTGGAAAGAAACACTGTTTTGCTTGCCAGTACATAATCACTAATTAACAAGACGATAAAACAACCATGCAGTAGTCATATCTAGAAGACTCTATTAGTTAATTAACAGATGAATTGGTGCCAAGTTGACATTGGTCTCAAAGTTCACAGATGAAGTTCTTCTGTCACATAAATATATAAATATGCACAGTTCGTAAGGATGATACTGTTAAGCTGGAGCAGAGCATGGGTGGGGTGAGCCTTTGTGGTTTGGCTTAGCCTTCCTATGGTTAAGGTCATGGTCATTATATTAAAGAAAGAGTGCTTCTTTGGGTCTGTGTACTTGAGACACCAACTACTGGTTGCTGCAGAGTTATTTACACACAGCATTGGAAGCTTTGTTAATTTGCTTTTCTCTTGATCCTAATAATTGTCTGGGCCATCTTATTCTTGAATTTTCCTCATAGAATTGGGCTGTGAGCTCTGCATTTCTCTTTTTATTAGAGTCAGGCTTGACTGCATAAAACAGGTAGCAAAAGAAAGATTGCTAAGGAGACTGTGAAAGCTTGGTGGCCAGCTTTCCTTGCTTTTGTTAATTCAGGAGGGCAAGGCCTTGTTTTTCAATTTGAAAATATGCATTTGAAAACATGCATTATTTGAAACATGCAGTATTTGAAAACATGCATTAAGCCTTTGTGCATGACACAGAGAGATAGTCTCATGTAGCCCAGGCTGGCCTCACACTTGCTGTGAAGTTGAAGACTCCCTTAAGCTTCTGATCCCCTTACCTCCACCTCCCAAGAGCTGGGAGTACAAGTCTGTCCCACCACGCCCTGTGCAAGACATTTTTGAAAGTTAATATTGTACCTAGAGTAGCAGACCTTTATGTTTTTAATAAAATCCCTTTAACTTTCCATTTATGCTAATGGATGAATTTGATTTGTTATTCACTGTATGAATGAACATGTGAGAGTATTAAAAGTTTCATTAGTTTAGGAAGTCTTTTACTGGCTGGGCAGAGACTTAAACTTCAATTGTTTTTTATCCTATTAGTGTAAAATATTCACTGCAGTGAAGAATCAAAGACTGCTGTAGATTTAGATGCTTTTTGAATAAGAAGATACTAAGTTGCTCAGGAGAGAAGAGGTAGTGTACTCAGAGCGGTGACTGGAAAATGCACACACTCATCCTTTTTTTTTGTGAAATAAGGGTGACGCATAGGAAGAGTTTGTAGCTGGAGCACATTGTCAGTTATACACACAGTTAACACATGGAGAGTTCTGGAAGAATTATTGAAGTGGTGGTACTTAGTCAACCATAATGTATTGTTTTATAGTCAGTTCTCAGCTATATCTGAGGGTGGTTTTTTTTTTTTTTTTTTTTAAATTATAGCATGAAAAACTGTGGAGTGACAGGAAGTTGGTTCTCTGCTATCAGGTGGGTTCAGGGGAACAGAGCTCAAGCTGACATGCTTAGCAGCGAGTTCCCTTTAGCCACTGAGCCACCTTACCAGCACCGGTGTACAGTTTCTTCAAAGGATGAAGGAAGGAGAAACCTGCCATGTGAAAGTTTCACTTCATGAGTTTACTCCTCAGACGGATGTGGGGAAACAGCCAAATGCACTGACACATCTGTCCTTCTTTGTTTTAGGGACAGTGTACTGTTCTGTCATTTCCACTTAGACGTGTCAACGTGTCGGGCGTTGTTCCATGAACTTTGTTGCTCATGTGCGTGTGTGTTTGTGGCTCTTGAGTGCACAGTAGTGGGATATGCCGTGCTCTGCATAGTGCCCTTAAACATCCTCCTCATCAAGTCCATGCAGCACCGAGGATTTGCACACATTGGTGTGCATCTGTGTTCAGATAATCTGTGTGAATTAGATCTTCGTTAGGTAAGCTTTCACCTTCCTCAAGAACAAAGCTATGCATTAATTTGTTTGGCCACAACACAGATAGGATGGAAGCAAGGTTCCATCTCTGTGCCACAGTGCAGCCTTGTGTTTGCTAGCCGATCCTGCTCATTGAGGGCATGTGACACTTCCTATGGAGGTGACCAACTGGTAGATCTGGAGATAGACAAAGAAGGGTGAAGGGTCTTCAGCCTGGTGCTCAGCTTCCTGGAATTCTAACCCTGTGGGTTAACTTTAAGCAGTCTGTATGTTTTCAGAATCACACAGCAGACTCTTGCCAGCTGCATGTTGCACTCCTATATTCTACCTTCCTGTAGGGAAGGGCCATCTTTGCACTCAGCTTAAGGGAATAGAAAGTAGACTCCCTACTTGCTTCTTCTGCTCCCATGGCTGCATCTTTCTCCTCTCTCTGCCCATGAATAAGTTGTACACCAAGTTCCTTCCTGTCTGTCCCCTTTCTACAAAGGCAGTCACAGAAACCTGTCTCCAGTTGTCTCTTCCAAAATTCTTTTAGTTAGGCTCAAAACTAAAGACATTTTTGGGTAATCTTTTCTTTCTTGTTACCTGTCTAAATATAGGTTAATGACTGGTCAGAAGGCTATTCTGAAATACATTGTTTCCCTTGAGCCTGCCTTTCTAGATATGCCGGTGCCATGGGAAAATGTAGTAATTTTAATTTTAAACTTCATACCTCTGCATTATCATGCCTAGGCATGCAAAAGAACAAGTTGTGATACTTTGGGAGACTTGTCTTTTTATTTATTTATTTATTTTGAAGCAGAGTCTCACTGCATACCTATGCTGGTCCTGAACTCAGAGATAGCATAGAGATTCTTCTGCTTTAGCTTCCTAAATGCTGGGTCTAAACTACTCCTAAAGAGTTATGGAGTGAAACTATTTAAACAATTGTATTACATTTGTTACTTGTTATTATTTGTGAGTGTGAGAGTGTGTGTGTATGCGCATGCATGCATGCATATATACGTACCATGAATTTTGTGTGTCAGTCAGTTAAAGTTGTGGATATTCCTTCTGCCATTCTACAAGGTTTCAAGATTAAGTTGAGGTCCTCAGGCTTGACTGGTAACAAATGCCTTTACCTGCTGAACCATCTTGCTAGCTCCTTGAAATTATTTTTTTTAATGTATTCTAACATAAACTTTTAAAAAGCTGTTTGGTTCCAGAAATCTAAAAAATTCTGATATTAAATTCTTTCATGAATAACAGAAATATGTTAATGAAATTTTAATATAGAAAAGTAGATTATTTCTGAGGTGATTATATAGGCCTTTATCCACAGAGTCTGAGCATATGGATAGAGGAGACACTGGTCAGCAAGGAATGACAGGTGTAAGTGACACTTAGTTCACAATGAAAGTAATGAAGGCATTTTGTGAATCTTTATGTGTCCATTGGAGATTAATCTCCTGCCTCATGATGGACACTTGTAACAGATGCAATCAAAGTAAAGAAAGGTATCAAAGACAATGGGGGATGGGAAAGTCAGGGGAAGGGTATCTTGGAGGGGCTGGAGGAAGGGAAAGGATGGAAGAGACATAATTATGCTTCAATAAAAACATTAAAAGTTAAAATTTAAAAAGTATATTAAAGTATTTAGAAGAATATTTTAAATTATGGAATGAGACTTTATTCAACCTAGTTATAATTTTTCTTTTCTAATACTGTAAGATTATAAATTCCATTTTTAGAATTCAGAATATACATATATAATGTATAATTTAAAAATAATAACCTTAGCAGAAATTGGTTATGATTTCATAAGTGTTATTCTGTTAGCCTCATATAAATTTGGAAATTGAATTTATTATATTGATCCAGATACACAAATGTGGAAATACCATTTCTTATGGGTATACAGGCTGAGGGAAAGTATTTATGGACTGCATGCTTTGCATGTAAGGTACTTTCTCCTCTGTGATTTACCTAGTTATCAACATAAGCCTCTCATGAATAAATGAAAACAAGGGCTCAGTGCATCAATATGGGAAGCCAGACATTTGTTGAATATATGTATAGGTATACGTATATGTATATGATGTATATGTATATATATATATATATATATATATATATATATATATATATATATATATGCATACATGATAGACAGGTACGATACACACTGTGGTATGATAGATAGTTAGGTATGATACACACTGTGGTGTGATAGACAGTAAGGTCCAGATCTTAAGGACTTGACAGATAGGAGCATTTGTTCAGAGTTGGGATGGAGGAGCTTCCAGCCATAAAACTCTAGGTGAAGAAATGTCAGCCTTTCTTGTGAAGTGTTGATCAGGAATTGGAGAAAAGGCAGCTGGAGGATCTCTCATCTAAATGTGAAGCACACACAAGTGTGGGAGGAGTTGGCTGAGCCAATGTGGTCATTTTTTTGTGCCCACTGGAGATTAGTCTTGTGCCTCATAAGGCACAGGACATACACAGTCAGCTTAGTAAGACAGGAGGCCTGCATCCTAAAGAGAACGGCTGTGGGATGCGCTGTACTGTACAAACCAGGGCCATGCACGTAAGCCCTCAGAACGCAAGATGTAAGCTATATAAATGAACAGTGTTGTTGTCATCCAAAACGGGTGTGTGTGCTCTGGTTCAGGTATAATGGCTGAGGAAGACTCCAGGAAATAAATAAAGGATGTTTCAGTTAGATACCAGCTCTTAGTCTCTTTTCTAGCAAATTGACTTTGAAGGAATTCTATGTGCAATTGCTACTGTCCACTTTTTGACTCAGAAACAATGGGACAAAAGAGTCACATCGTGTTTTTTTTTATTGTTCCATTCGCTAAATATAGATCTTGGTTGCTCCTGTGCTACAAGAGCCTTGGTGTCTTCCCATGTCAGCATAGCATGATGTAGGACAGACCAAGGACAGCTGTTTTCTGTTTGGTAGATGCACTATACTAGAGGCACAGAGAAAATGGCAGTCTTGCTTTACTACATAGGGCATTTAACATAATTATCAGAGATGGAGAGATGGCTCTGTGGTTATGAACACTATTTGCCCTTGCAGATGACCCTGGTTCAATTCCTAGCACTCACATGGTGGCTTACAACCATCTGCAATTCCATTTTCAGGGGATCCTAAGTCTGTTCCCCAGGCATGCATGTGGTACACTTACATACAGGCCAACATTAATACACATAAAGTAAAAAAATAAATCTAAAATAGTTCTTGGTACTTGAGCACAGCCAGGACATAGGTATACTGTAGTACTCAAGGGGACCTGAGGCATACAAGCAGCAGTGGATCACGTCAACAACATGTCACAGAACTGAAGACACAATTGCAGTAGCTACCAGCTTGGAGGAGACTGTTCCCCAGTGTTTGCAGTGCCTGCCCTTTATCAGAATCTTTGCTGTTCTCATTTGTAGTTCACTGTCCCTCTCTCATTCCCTGCCCCATGGAAAGAGTAATACAGTCAGTCCTGAGAGGATTTTCTGCCTCCACCCATGCCTGGTTCTATTAGCAGTGACAGACATGAGAAGGGTCTTGCCTCTAGTCCTGCACCAATCTTTCTTCACTAAACCCTCTTTACTCTTAGAAGCACAACATTTTACAGACCTTTTTGCACTTTCTAGGAGTCTTGTACTTCAGCTCTCCCATTCTAAGTTACATTCATGGTAGCATACTCCAACAAGGATGGCAAAGCTCCAGCCTTCTGCTGGTGCTCTTGTGAGTGGGATTGGCAGCACTCTTTCTATGAGCATTCCCATGTAGATTAAGGGTAGCTGGCCAAGCTGATCTCCTCCTAAGATGTTAGATCAGACAGGGTTTTACTTGTCTGACCTCAGATAAAGATTGTCTTCACCTTCTAATGCTCTGTGGGATCTGAGTCTTCGGGCCGTTTAAAGATAGCGTGAACTGCTTGTGTCCTGACTTATCACCCAGGATAAGTAGGAATTTGTATAATTGGCTGGTTCGACTTCTGTCTTTTCTCTCTTGTTGGAAACAGGGCTGGTGATAAGATATTAGAACAAGGGGGATGTAACTCCCTCATACTTGGTATGCAAGTGTCGTGGGTTAAAGGTCTATGGCCAGTATGCCAAATGGAGAAGTCAGGATTCTCCCAGGATCTGAGAGAGCCAGGATGAAGATGGTGGGTCAGTAGAACAAGTCACAGAGGCTGCAGAGCAGTACCCCACAGCACAGATGCAAGTCCACAGAGAGCCTCATGGGGGAGCGCTACTGGCATCAGGTCCTGTGCTGCCCCCCCAGCCCTGTGCTTTTGTTCAGGACTGTGTTTGCTGGGAGAGTTCATGGATTTCTTAGCTCCGGGGTTACAAGGCTTCACCCTTCCTGAGCTTAATGGCTCTACTGAAGCCAAGAATAGGATGGTAGGTAATTTTCAAAAAATTAACTATGTTGTAAGGCTATCTAAATGTTTTAAATTTAAGCAACATGTTAAAGAAATGGTCTTTAGAAAACATGTTAAATATTAAATACAAAGAATTAAGCAAAGCTGAATGTTTTTATAAGTATATGACCATCAAGGAAATGCAAACTATAAGACAGTTTTGTTTCAGCTTTTGGGAATTTTTTTGTGATTTCAGTAGCTAGTCTCCGGTTCTTGGTCTAAGTCCCATCTACAAAAAGAGGCTAATGAAAAATGTCTGGGGAGGTGTAGCCGCCAGCGGCTACGGGCAACCGGGTTCACCTGAGAGGAAGGCTGGGAATGAAGGGAATGGAGGGCAAGAGAAAATGTGGGTCCAAGACAACTATTCTGATCAAAGCCTGAAGTTTAATATTTTGCTTTCACATATAAAGGGGAAGCCCCACCCCCCAGAGTCTCTTCTCCTTTCGGCTCAGGGGCTGGGTGAGGGGATAGCAGCCCGAAGGTGTCAAGGCAAGCTCAGCAGGCGGTCCATTCTTCTTAGCTCCTGTAGCAGACTGCTGGCCAAGGCCAGCAATGCAATGCCTCCTAGGTCCCATAGTTTTGGTCTACTGTGGTAAATGACTCAAAGGCCAGCTCAAGGCTGTGGGGGAGGGCACAGGGAGGCAAGAATCGGCCCCCTTCTGTACATGTGTACCTTTAATTCGAGTGTGCGTGTGTATGGTGTGTGTGGTGTGTGTGTGTGTGTGTGTGGTGTGCGTGTGTATGGTGTGTGTGTGTGTGGTGTGTGTGTGTGGTGTGTGTGTGTGTGTGTGGGATGTGTGTAAGTGCATGCAGTGTATATTTCTTTGTATATTATATGTCTGTTTACATATTGTATGTGTGTGTACATGCATGTGAGTCTGGAGGTGACACTGAGAGTTTTCCTCAATTGCCTTCTATTGTATTTTAAAATATATTTTACATGTATTTACTTGTGTGTATATGCCTGTTATGGTACACACAAGGAGGTGAGAGGACAGCATGCAAAGTAAGTTCTTTCCTTCCTTTAGGTGGATCCCATAGATTCAACACTGGTAAACAGGCTTGGTAGCAGGCATCCTGCTGGCCCAACCATATCAATATCACTGGGCCTGTTATATATATATATATATATATATATATATATATATATATATATTTTTTTTTTTTTTTTTTTTTTTTTTTTTTTTTTTGAGACAGGATCTCTCACTCACCTTGGAGCATGAAAATTTGACAAGGTTAGCTAGCCAGCGAGCCCCTGATATTCTCCTGTTTCTACTTTCCTAGCATTGGGATTATACCATAAAACCACACATGGCTTTTTACTTCTTATGTGGGGTCTGAGGAATCCAGATTAAGGCCCTCAAGCTTGTACTCCAAGGAAGCACTTTACCAACAGAGCAGTCTCCTTGGCGTATATCTATATTCTTAAGTGCTCAGGTATAGGAGTGTTCTCATCAACATTCCAGTTTTGTGTAGTTTCAGGAAAGAACAGAGGTGATGGAACTGTCTCAATGCCCCTGATATCTGGATACAGTAGAGAATCCATGGGACAGGAGAATTGAGGATGCAGGTAGTTGATTGCTAGCGACTGTCTCCCTGTGATGTTGGCATGTAAAAGCATAGTGATTCATGCCTTGGTTAGTCTTCCCTAGAAGGCACTGGGGTAGTGACTTGTACTTATGATCTATGTTTATGCCTGTGTATGATGAAGGGTAAATACAGTTTTCTTACGACGCTGCTGAAGATGTCAAAATAGGGACAAGCTCCAGTGCTTGTCAGTAAGTTCAGCCAGCACTCATCTTCCTCTTCACTGAAGATACGACAATATATCCTAATAAGAGAAAACATAGACTTCCCCATCCCGAGCACCACTTCTTGAATGTCCTTGTCTAGACTGTGTTGATCTCATGTCTGACCACAGACGTCTCTTATTCAGCCAACATCCAGCTCTTACTTTCCCATCCCTCTGCCCATCCAGTCTGTCCAGCCAGCGGAGACCACAGAGCCTGAGATGCTATACCCATTTTTTAATTTTTTTTTCCTTGGGAGTTCTGGTCTTCTCACAGCATTTTGGATGTTCATTGTATATAATTCTGTGTGTCTCCTTTCAGTTTGGTATCATGCCAGGAACAGGCTGCTGTATAAACCTTTTAGGCTGTCTCACGCTGCTTCATCTGACTAACACTTATCCTGGTACAGGAGTTGAACAAGAAAGACTTTTGTTCAGCTCATAGTTTGGGAGGCTGGGATGCCCAGCGGTAGGACTGACATGTTTTTGACTCTTGGCAAGAGTTTTAGGGTACTTCATTCACAGCAGAAAGCTGAAGAGCCGGGGGGTGTGGGGGGGTAGATAATAAGAGAGAGCTGTGCATGGGGAGAGTCCTCAGAGGTGGCTGATTGTGAAGGGAACAGTTTTCACTTGGTCATGTCTTTCATCTTACCCACTTATTTTATGTTGATGTGGAGACAGCATGATAGCGTGCTAGGAGCCCGTATAAGAGTCCTCTCACAGTAACCAATCAAGTTGGCAGCAAAGGGAGCTCACTTCCTCTCGAGGACTTCATCACGTCTCAGTTCTGATACTGCAAACAAAATCCTGTTGTGACTTTTGGTAGTGACAGGCTACATTAAAGCTATAGCACAGCTGAAAGGTCCAGGTAGGCTGCCTCTGTTATGGCTCATCACAGGGTATTCACCAAGTCCCTCCTTGTTGAGATTTGTGTACATGGTTCGGTAGGGTGTAAATGCTCTAAGTAAAATGGACGTAGATTCTGAATCCCACCCATTTCCATGCCAGCTCTTCAGCATCTGTCTTGTGTTGATGGCTGTAGAGTGAAAAATTATAAAGGCCATCTTATGAAATATGTGTAAATTTTCCGCCTTAGACCTTGGGCAGAAAAGCACCTGCCAGCAGGTTTGGGTCCATCTAATTAGTTACAGAGGAGGGGGAGTTACAAGACAAAGGCCTGTTAAGAACATCCCAGAAACTGACTGGCCAAGAGAGGAACTACACCCTGCCCCCATGGTACGGCCTGCTAGTGTTCAAAAAAAAAAGTAAAACAACCAATCCTGTGCACCCCCGCGAAAGTTCACTTTTTCCCCACCCCGCCCATATATAAGCGCTAGACCACTGAGCCACGAGGTCAGTCCCTCTATCCCCTATGTGAGATATGGGGATATGGGCTGGCCCAGAGCTCTGATTTAATAAACCACCTCATGTACTTTACAGCAAGACGGTCTCTCGTGTGTCCTTTGGGTGCGTGCTATCCTGTGACTCAAGTGGGGTCCCCTTCTGGGAAGTCCTGGACCTTTCAGTATGAAGGAAGCTACATCATGATCAAGAGTTATCAGCAGTACACATACATCTTTACAGAGCCTAGAAAATTATGATGTTTTACTGCAGACTGATAAGTCTCTGGTGACCTTAATTGTTACCACAATTGTTGGTTCACAAACATCTATAGCTGATTGTAACATTATGGGATTTGCTTAATTAGAATTACTTTTTCTGGTCTGAATATCAAAATGACTTTCATGATTCCACAAAACAAATAAGTCACCATAGCTTAAAATCAAGATGTGCATTAATTTGTACATGAAAGATAATCCCCCTGATTGAAAGAGGCTAATTGGGGTTAGCTTCTGTTAGTGCAGAATCATGAATGGCTTTGATAGATTTTTTTAGCATATGGATAAATCCCTTTTTCTAACTTCCCATGACGAAGACTGTCTGTAGTTGATATCCTTTCAAGAATTTAACGAATAGCAGAGAAATCTTATCGGACCTAAATGTTTGTTCATTCCCTCTTGATAGGGATAATGAATTTCCTCCATCATTAAAGACGGGTGAACACATGCATACTACAGGAACAGTTTAGAGCTGCTGTTTCTCCCCTTTCTCCTCATTCCACTTATTTCCTTTTGCTTTTAAGAGTGACACAAACAAAGGACATTGCTTTGTCATCTACTTATTCTTTTGGTGCTGCTCATGAATAAAATTCATCAAGTAACACACTCTAATATTGTTGGAAAGAAGAATCAGTCTTTCCATTTTCTTTAAAGGCCTGGTTAGTGTGACATTGAATATTGTATACAAAGAATTTAATGCGTTTGGATTGGACACATTGTAATGTAGATATGTAACCATATTTTCTTAAAGCTGCAATTTTATCTGACAGAAAGCTGCTACAATACAGAAATGAGAGTAACAAAAGAGGAATTAAGATGAGGACAGGGGTCTGGCTTAGGATTAGGGGCTGGTGAAGGGGCTGGAGATGCCATGTCGGGCTGGGAAGGTGGCAAAAAGAAGCCCCCGAAACAGCCCAAGAAGCAAGCCAAGGAGATGGACGAGGAAGATAAAGCTTTCAAGCAGAAACAAAAGGAGGAACAGAAGAAATTCGAGGAGCTAAAAGCCAAGGCCATGGGGAAAGGCCTCCTGGCCACAGGCAAAAAGTAAGCTGTTCCTCACATCAGAGGTGATGGTGACCCTCCTGTTCCATTCCTATGTAAACATCTGGATTCCCTGCCATAACACCTTTGCCACCTAATAGCTAGAATGAAGTGTTACCCTGGAGCCTGTTGTTGTACGTTGTAATAAACTTTTGTAAAAAAAACAATAAATAAAGTGAACAATGCAATGTATGTTGTCTCTACTGTTCAGCAGTTCCTACCTCAGCTGTGAATTTAAAGTGAACCCAGTCTAGAATCCCAGCAGAGCCTACTGTTCCATCCTCATTGTATTCTGAATTCTGTACCACTTTGGATTAAACCATCTCATTTAAAAGCCAAAAAAAAAAAAAAAAAAAAAAAAAAAGATGAGGGCAGGGGAACTTAAAGAGGGGAACATGGAAAAGATCATCCAATCAGTTAGAGGAGAGGGGAAAGTGGGAAGTTGAAGGTGTAGTCAGGATAACAGAGGAGATTTTTAGAATGACTGTTGATGTTCACACAGTCACAGTGACCATGCTTGGCTCAGAGCTTTGTAAATGTGTAATTAGGGATAGTAGAAGTGGACACATTTAAAAGAAAACCATTTGTAGGATGGACAGGCAAGACCTTAGCAGACAGATCAGAAGTAAAGCTGTAGGTTGTGAGGCCCTCTGGGGCATAGACTTCACAGATAGGCCTTTCTATGTAGGCTTCCCTTGCTTCCGTTTTTGGGGTTCTCTATATTTTGGTTTATATAAAAATATTTAATTAAAATAAAAGGTTTATTTAGAGAGCCATGATTGATGGCCTGGATGATTGGTTGGTTCATCACTGGTTCATTCGTGAGATTTTCACAAGGGAATGCTCTGAATACAGAATTCTATGAAACATGGTTCTGACTTTGCAAAGTCCAGCTTCTAGTGTATCAGAGTGTGTTTAGCATGCCTGTTGCTATCTACAAACCACTGAACAGTTGTTTACCACAATACTGGTTGCTTATGTGACCATGGGGCCACAGCTTCATGAGAAATCTTATCTAAGAGGACTTAATCACTCATAAATCCATGCCTCTTCTGGGATAGCTGAGGCATAGCTGATGCTCGAATTGACTTCTGAAGGACAAATATGAATGCCAAGTAGGTAGGGGAAGAAAAGGAACATAGATGAGGAGGGTACCCTGTGAAAGGCCAAGACACAGGATACCATAGGATATATTCCAGGGATTTGGAGTAGGCCAGCAACATTTGGGAAAAGGGAGTGAGGAGCAGAAATAGATGTGGTTAATTGCAAAAATGATGTTTATAGAAATAAGCAGGCGCCAGATCACAAAGGGTCATGTTTATTGATCCAGAAAATACCCAAAGCCTTTTCTCTTTTGAACAAGATACCAACAGCTAATGATGTTGAGAAGGAACATTTACAGGAAGTGAGAAGGATCAGATAAAACAATGCAAATCAGAAGAGGGATATTCCCCAGCAATCACAGTTGTGGAGCTGCTTCTGAGCAGCACAAAACCAACAGGGTCCAATAGTTTATTGAGGTAAGGAAAGGTAAGGAAAGAAAGGGGCCCATTAGGTTCAGCCATGAAGACAGATGGCTAATGACCTTGGTAAGACCTGTGTGAGTAGAAGCAGGAACTGGATGATGGTGGACTGGTCACAACAGGAAGTGATGCACTGGAAGAGAAAGGAAAGGGAACAGTCAGAAGGATACTGAGGCAAACTCACCAATCTATTCATGGTGGAGAAACCTTGGCTTAGTTAAAATAGCCAGTCCATATGGTCTGAATACTAAGGACTACTAAATATCTGGAATGGTAAACATACCAGTTACCCTGATATGATCATTACACATCATACATGTATTAGCATATCACACTGTGCTCCATAAATGGATAAAGCTACTGTGTATTATAAATATAAGTGCAGTCTGGTAACTTTTATCTCAGGAGGATTGGAAGTTCAGGGTCATTCTTGGGTAAACAGGAAGTGTAAGGTCAGCCAGAGAGACATGGAATCCTATATCAAAATAAGTAAAGAAATAATAATGTTTTAAGAGTAACTGATAAGCAATGAGCAAGACATAGTCATCATGTATTACATTCCAAGGTGAATAACTTGGAGCCTAAGAAGTTAGTATCTTATCTCAGGTCAATAAGTTTGAATAGGAAGGAATGAAGCCTTAAACTTAATTAGTTCCACATCCGCAGAACTTATGCTTTCTCTTGACCACTCTGTGTGTGATGCTAATGATGACTATGATGAGCAAGAGAGTATTTCCCAATGAAATGGACACTAGGTATCTGTAGCCTGTAATTACATCATCCTACTTTTACTACATTGTGGCAGTGAGTCATAATTTGTATCACAGATGAGCTATAAATAAAAACATAGCTAAAAAAAAGCTTTACAAATGAGAGTTGGGGGGGACAGCATCCATAGGGTCTTCCCTTTCTCAGAGGAGAAGGGAAGGTGAGAATGGGGGATCTGTGTAAGGGGGATCTGGGAGGAGATGGGTGGCTGATAATTGGGATGTAAAGTGAATAAATAAATTAACAAATATTTGAGTTCCTTTTCATGTTTAATGGTCTAGCCAATGCTTTAAACCTACAGTTACTCACAAATTACACCTAAATGTGCAAGTTTTCCTCCCAGAATGTATTAATGCCCCCTTTCTGATGTGTGGGCAGAACGTATAATCACCTGCTTCTTAAGCTAACTGTCATCTAGTAGAAACACAGATGAAGACAAAGGGTCTCAGTGTTGGTTACCATTAGGAAAAAGTATCTTTATATTTCTGTAGGTTTTTATTTCAGTGGGGGCGGGGTGAGGGGAGGTCTCATCTAAACAAGCTGTTGTGTTGGATTCAGCTTGTGGAAAGTGCGCACAAAGCAATTTTAGGTTCTTTCTTTTTCTTTTTTTTAAACTTTGATGATACATAGGTGAGAAAAGTGGCTCAAGGGAAAGGGGGTTAACGGCTGAGCTGGAGCCATTATATGTGGAGAAGATTAGGTTTTAGAAAGATGTTTCATTTTTCCTACCAATGTCCTTGGTTGTCAAACACTGAACATCAGAAACACATCCAAACTAAAATTGGCCTGTGGGAAAGACAGCAGTCAAGGTTATGAAAACATCAGAAAACAGTGAGTTATCCCACCCCGTTGCAGCACCTATGAGAAGCTGCAAAGAGATGAAAGCATCCATGTTGCCAGCTGGGCCATCTGTTCAAGTTGCTGCCAGCCCGGTCAGTGTTGGGAGGGAGACACCTGTCGTATGCATTCACATGTTGCAGGAAGCATAGTTGTTGGTGTTTGGCAGGTCAGACCCTTCTCAGAATCAGAATGAGACAAGCACTTTGGCACTGGATGACTGCATATGGTACACCATCCTTCCAGGGGGCAGTAGACATGTGGTTGGGATCTCTCACTGTGGTGGACAGTGTCAACGACCCTTGAAAGGTCACACCATAAAGAACTAAGTGATGCTGTCCCCACCTTTACAACAGTTGGAGCTTCCTGGTGTGTAAAACATGAGTGAAAGGTGTAGTGCCAATAGATAGGTAGATAATACTGACCTGTATGTTTACCTGTTTTTAGGTACTTGCATGTGTTGTCTCTATTCTATAAGTCATACTTTGAAAGAGAAACAATGTATGGAAATTAAAACTAGAATTATTCGAGTGATTTACTCCACATCTCACAGGCAGTAAACTAACATCACACCTGTAGCTCTTAATCTCATGGTCCCAAGAGTGCCATCTTCACTCCAAAGAGGATGTAGTTGATTGCATTTTGTATATTCTTTAAGTTCAAGGTTATTTAGACATTATTAACCACTGTTAGTGGACATTAAGATCTCAGCCTCAGGTGTATTTGGTTATTAAAAGCCTGCATTTTGTCTGGATTTCAAATCTAGTGTCTGTAAATAGAAACAAGCCCTGGATCATTTGTCTGTTTCCTTGGAAAGAAAAATAATAGAAGATCAATCTCAGATTGATCCACAGTCAGAAGCATAGATTAGACAGGAGAGCAAATTTGATACCATTTATTTGTTGAATGCTAGTATTTAAATACCCCATCCTGGGTAGCAATGTCTGTATTCTTTTGATATATATGTTATAACTAACTTTTTTCTTCTTTTGGGGATGGGGTGGAATTGAGACTGATTTGCAGTATAGCCTAGGTTTGCCTCAAAGTGGTAAACTTTAGCTGCCCAGCTCTTGGGATTATAGATAGGCAGGCATCACAATACCCAAAGAGCCAGCATTTTTAAGTGAGGCATGATATGTAGTCTACAGGGTGTTCAGAAGCCTGCA
The DNA here is from genome assembly GCF_011762505.2 of Arvicanthis niloticus. Lineage (NCBI taxonomy): Eukaryota > Metazoa > Chordata > Mammalia > Rodentia > Muridae > Arvicanthis > Arvicanthis niloticus. The sequence goes on from NC_047672.1 coordinate 73,039,137, forward strand.
GTGGGAGATGCTCCTTGCACCCACGTCTAGTTAAAGCCACTTAGGCAGTGACTCTGTTGTATTACAGGGTGGCACTTCTCAGGAGCAAATATGAGATATGCATACCTGGAAGTCCGGAGAAGGGGTCAACACCCCTCCCTTATTTGATATATACATACAGGTTTTAAATTTATCAAAGCAGATAACAAAGATACAATGTTGAAGAAATCTTATTTACAAAGAACAGGGTAACTATAAATGCCAGGGACGCATAGGAGAGGGCTAGGGTTTGTAAGCTAAGTCAGGAAGGATGCTGATTTTATAGTAATGAAATTTGGGGTCCAGGAAATAAAAGAACCAACATGTGGCAGGGCTGGGGTACAGAGGAAAGTGTGGCCTTTTTCAGTAAGTAAAAGACATTTAATATGGCTAGGGAAGAAACCAAATATGAGATACGAAGTAGAGGGCTGGGCTCAGCTCTGAGCTCACAGACTGTGATGGGAGTGGAAGTTTGAAATTATTTTAATTGGTAAGTCATACAATCAAACTATAATTATAATGACCCTTCTGGACTCAGAGCATAGGGAAGCGAGGAGACTTGGATAGAAGTGATTAAGAATGGAGGAAGAAGACCAGGTCATAATCCAGGGAGAAATGGCAAAGCCTGAGCCAAGATGGTGACCAAGGGACTAGATGGGGCTTCAAATTTACAAGTGATCAATTGTGATTCAGGCAAGATGATCCTGAAAGATAATGCTTAGGTCTCTGATCTGAGTGTACAACCCTCACTCTGAGAGGGAAGACATTGGGAATAACAACAATCCAGAGAAGACAGGTTAGGATCTTCATGTGGAATTGTGTGCTAATCAACAGAAGTAGCTCCAAAAGCTTGTGGCTTAAGACACATTTAGGAATGATCTATTGAAGCTGCAAAGGGAGTACATGAGATCCCTTTTCAGGGAAAAGGGAGAAGAGGATTGCAGTAAACTGGGGCTTCCTGATATCCAGGGAACAGCAGATGGATTAGCAAATGACCTCTGAAAAAGGCAAGGGAAAGGTGTGGTGGGGCATTTGGTGGAAGGGCCCCTAAGGGCAAGAGAGAACAGCTCCAAAAAGGGCAGAGTTAACAGGTTGAAGTATATAGAAGTCTAAACAAAGTCTGAGAAGCACTTGTTGGACTTAGCAACCTTGAGGCTGCTGGAATCCTAGTTAGATAATCCAACTCTAAAGCAGTAAGTGGAAATGACTAATTTTAAAATTAAAATTTAAAGCTTGAAAGAATTGATTTTAACTAAAATTATTGCATGAGTTCCAGTATGTGATTTGATTATTTTTCATATTTCGAGCCAATTTTCAAAAGGCATTAGGATCTTATGGTATGTATTTGAGAAGTGTTTCTAGATGAACATTTTAGATGAAGATTAGTAGGTCACATATTCACACAGTAGAAATAAAACCAGCCATGCATCAGGCTTTATCCTATTAACACTCCATGTAATTATAATATGAAGGATTACTAGTGTCAATAGAAGGAACAAAAGTAGTAAGACCTTAATGATAGTAATCATTTATATGTCATAGCATTTTGTGCTTCCATGTACAAAGATGAACAAAACAATACACTCTGGTAAGTACTTTTGGAAAGAGAGGTAGTAACTGATTAAAGAAAGCAACACTGTATATACTTGGTGTTCAGTGCTTACAATAGTAAATCCCCCAATTAACACTCCATGACTTTATCCTTTCTGACTTCTCCCTGTCTAGAGCTTTTCACAGCTTTCAATAGTAAACTCCCCGCCCCCAACACACAAACCTTGTTTTTTTTTTTTTTTTTTTCTTGATGGTAAAACAAACATATCTTTGGAAGCTTAAAATGACATAACAATCTATCTTAAATTGGCTCAGTGGATTGCATTTCTTCCCTTCTCTCTGTATAAGTTAGTCTATGGAGATGTCTGTAATGGTCAGTTGCTAGGCAAAGTGAAGAGCTGAAGCCAGGGCCATCAGTCCCTTAGGATGCATAATCAAACAGCAGAATCTGACCCTGTCCCAGCAGCAGCATGACCACTGTGTGAATTCATTTGCTGTTTTCTTTTGAAAGCTGCCTCAAGAATATGTGCTGGAAAGTGGCTTTTATGTGATTCTGTGTTGACTCTTGGGGCTTGTCTCTCATATGTACTTAAAATATGAATTATGCCCCAAGTCTCTTGAATCTCTTCAGAATCATTCTACTCCAAGGAAATTTCATTTAGCAAGTCCCAGAGTGATTTCTGTTCATCAATTATGGAAGAGAGATTCAGGGTTTTGAGTTTTAACTGGTTGTAATTTTTGACATTTCCAGACTATGCTGGGCAAAAAATTCCCAAGTCCGTGTATATTCTTTTCAGAGAAGGTCAGCTAAGAAGTTGGGGATTTTGTAACTTTAACAAGGCATTTTAAATTTGCTTGAGAGATGATTAATATCTAGCATCTTTTTGGAGTAACAACATTAAATCTTTGTTTTGTGTAGTACTAGCCTATAGTCAGTTCTGCAATGATGTTTCAAAATATAGTCTGTGTCTACTTAGAATAATTGATTGCTAAAATACACTCCTGTGTGCTCCTGTGTGCCATGGCCAGAGGTTTAAGTGATATTGTGAGCAATTACTGGTACATGTTGCAAGTCTAATTTCTAATAATAGGAAAGTGGTTGCAACGTTTCTGATACAGGCGGCAGCATGTAAAGCCTCTGGTAGAAATGCTGTATACACTGGTGAGTAAAGCCAACTCCACACTGGAAATCCATTTCCTTCTCAAAAGGAGCTGATGCTGTGTTCTCTGTGACAGGGATTACTAATGTGTTTGTCCTTTTCACTGTCTTCCTAGTCATACCAATTCTGAGATTGATTGGCTTATGATTATGAGATCATTCCAGTGTCTGAAATCTATTTGTATACTCAGCTTAGGTACCAAGAAGTCCAGAAAGGCTTTTCCTTGGGAATAAAGACCCAACTTCGAAGGTCTTTAGCAGAGATATAGGATGGTAGTTTGGATGTTGAGTCTGGCTGTATTCCACAGACCCATAACCTCACTGGCTATGTACAAATCTGTCCTAAAAGGTTTTAGTATTTAAGACAAATGCTACAGAAGTTCAAGGTGATTAGCCACTAATTGAATTTCTTAGTAGGCAGAAAATAGCCAAAACTCTCAGAGAAAAGTAAGACAAAGTATATTTCTGTATTTTAAAGTCAAGAACCATGACAGAAATGCAGTGTAATATGGTTATAATATATGTATATATTTAAATAAATAGATGTTAGTAACCTATTCAGAGTTCACCACATAACACAAATATGTATGGCTATGTATATTATTTATGGTATATAAACATATGCCAATGTCTATATAAAAACAATAAAAATAAAATACAGGCTTAAAATATTTATTGTACCATGTCATACCTAGCAGTTTACAATTCTTGCTTCAACACTTTAAGGTCTATACTTTATACATCGCAAAATGTATGTTATTTAGTAGTTTCTATACATTGAAAGGGCAAGTAAAAAGTGGTTAACTTAAACCCAAATATATAAAATTACATTAAATATAAGTACATTAAATACTCTTAAAAAGAGAGATATTTAATAACTTAAAAAATGATCTAAAAGTCAGGACCCAACTATATCCTGTCACACAGAAAAATACAGGTTGTAAGTAAAGTGCTGGGAAATGATTTCCATGTAAATTTCCAAGCTCCTAATGAGCTTGTAATTAATAATAGCCAGAATGTCAAAGCAAAGATAGTGATAGAAGTTAAAAGGAAAGTCAACCAAGCAGGACAGGGGCAAATCAGAGAGAGTAGTATCGATCATAGTAACATGAAAGAACTATTCAGCAGAACCCGGAAATTCATAAAGACACAGAACAAATGAAAAAACCCAAACCAGAGATTTAAAATTGAACAGAGTTCCATCATATGCCAAGCAAACATAGAAACAGCTGTTAATTATCTGTGTGGTCAGGATAGCTGTCAGATTTTATTTTTCTGAGAAAATATTCTGGGATGACATAGTGTAGATTCTTAAGCTACACACAGGGACTTAGAAGCAGTCTTTAGTCTGGTTTCTGTATATTTTTTAATAACAAGATTTAGTATAATTGGCTTGGTTTATTTTGATGTGAACGTAGATTTAGGTAACATTATTTTGTCTTTTAAATCTTTTTGTATATACTCAAGTAGTTTGTGAATTGTAAAAGTACCAACATTGGCCTTAAATCTTTCTTTGCATGGCCAATAATTCTACCAAACCTTTATTGTGAGCAGTTTGAGGATGATTTTTCAGTTGGTTGCTGGCTTCTACTTGACTGATTAGAAAGAGCTCCGTGTGCTTAGGCTACAGATGCAGGTGGCATCTCCTGGTGAAGAAGTGGGCTCTGCTCCCTATTTGTGTCCCTGTGTGGCACATTGTCACTTATGCGTGAAGGTGGCCTTGGGGTGCCTTTAGGGAGGTCCTTTTTTCCCCCTCAAAACAGAGCTTTGAATTTTGTCCGGAGCTTGGACAGAGCAGGAGGGCACTTGGCGCCAGGAGAAAAAAAAGGCTTTGAAAGGGGAGGAGGGAGGACAGCAGATGGGTTTGGCCGACTTCATGGCTTTGCCCAGGGTTGACTCTGGTTCAGAATATGAATTAGGCATCTGCTGATTGGTGCACATTGTTTTGTCACAAAAGAAGGGAATTTGGAAAGTTGTTGTGTTTTTGTCTTGCTACTCTGTGGAATAAAATTGAGAACAAATATGCTTGTTTGATATGATAAACGTATCGTAACTGCTCCCTCCATGCCAAGGCACAGACTGAATTCCTTGATGGCCCAGAGGAAAACTGTTACAACTTGGGAGCACCACCAGGGGTGTTTGGTTTGTTGTTACTGTTTTTGTTTGTTTTTTTTTTTTTTTTATAACATTAAGAGATAAGAATTATAAGTCAGAAATGAACTTGGACATTGAAGTCAAAGAAGCACAGATATCTTTGTAGGGTTTTTGGGTTTTCCTAGTTGAATTTTTATTCTTTCCTTATTGAATTTTACTAGTTGCACAGTCAGCTCATACATAGGTCTTGCACATTTTAAATGGCTTATAATATATATTCAAGAATAAAAAAGTAGCACGGAGTCACCATATTGTCTTGCTCAGAGGACACATAACAAACCTATGTGTGAGTTTGTTCATTTTCACCAAGACAATATAATGAACTAATCTTTCTCTTAAGGGCTGACATTTTGGAGGACTATTACCAAACTGGGAAATAGAAATGATCTGGCTTATCGAGTTTCTCTGTTTAAATGAAGGCAATGCCTCATCATTTAAAACCACTGTGTGCTACAATGAATGCCAATAAATAACATTTATTTTCTAACAAGATCCACACAGCAATGTTCAGTTAAGCTGCTCCAGGTAACCATTAGCTGCCATGGCTTCAGTTACTGCCACCTACTAAGGAGCACCCACTCAGGCTGGGTCCTGAGTACTCTCAGTTTGCCTGCTCAGGCCCATTGTCTAGAATACTGTGTTTTAGGCTAGTATATCTCATGTATGTCCTAGTGTTATTTGATTTATGACATTGATATACTAGGGCAAATTCGGCCTAGGCTAATAATTTCTTCTCTAAATAATTAAAGGCAACTTCTAGTTCTTTTGCCTGAGAGGATATGTGTTAGGGATGGGATGAGGCTGTAAATGATAGATAGGAAAATGTGAAGGGAATTTACTTATGTTTGCTTATTTTATCACTATTGCGTCTTCTGTGGTTTCCACTGGAAGATATATTTTATGTTTTGTGTAATGAGTGCACTCTCTTATAGAATAATGAATGATACATGTACTAGGGCACATGTTTTGCTACTAGCTATGCTTGATCAGTGTATTTCCCAGTGCCTGTGGGGGCTACAATTGCATTTACTTTTATTTAAAATATGAAAAATAAAATGAAACCAATGACTTAGTAAAATATTCATTTTGGTTATATAAAGGATTTAGCTGGATTTGAATAATTTTAGGAATAGAATTGCAAGTCTTAAGAAAATATAATTTATACAGTGAATACGTTGGGTTGTTACCAAAGCTGTACCTGTCCTGAGAGAGAAGCAAGATTGTATTTGCTGACAAATCTGCTAGTAAGCAGTTCTGTAACCACACCACAGCTGGGTTTGGGGAAGACACACAAAGGCAGATCTAGAATATTTTTTTCTCAACTTCATCAGCCTGTTACTGTTTTAAACATGTAGTGCTCTCTTGAATGTGCTGAAATAGTACTCAACACATTAGGCAGAATAGCCTGACCTTATTCCATTCCCAGCACCAATTTCGAGAGAGAGATGTATTTTAAAACAACAGCGATTTTTTGCATTGTTGTGGATTTCTGTTTATGAAGTATTTATTTTGAATCCATGATTCATATTACATACTACCAGTAAAAATTGGTGATATTAATTGGCTTGCTCCACATATCTTGCTCTTACAGAACCCAGGACCACCAGCCCAGGGATGACACCAACCACAATGGGCTGGGCCCTCCCCCATAAATCACTACTTAAAGAAAATGCCCTACAGTTTTGCCTACAAACTGATTTTATGGAGACATTTTCTTAATTGAGATTCCCTCCTTTCAGATGACTTTACTGTGTATCAAGCTGACATAGAACTGCCCAGCAGAGGTTTCCATGGACTGGTGGAACTCACCTGCGAAGCATCTGCATCTGAGCTTTGTTTTTATATTGTCAATGATTGCTCCTTCCTTCCTACTGTTCTCTTTAAGTCACACATTTCTTCATGATCTGGAAGTGTGTGTGTCTGTGTGTCTGTGTGTCTGTCTGTGTGTCTGTCTGTGCGTGCACATGTGTGTGCACTTTTAAGAATTCATTTGGTTTTGGTTATTCAATTTGTTAGCGTTTGATTCTTCATGAACAGTCTCATCTTTTTATATATGTATATTCATAGCAGACTTATTTGTGATAGCCAAAAACTGGGAACAACCCAGATGCCCCTCACCAAAGAATGGGAAAATATGGTTAATTTATACAGTGGAGTACTACTCAGCCAGCAAAACAACGACATCATGAGTTTTACAGGCAAACGGACAGAACTAGAAAATATTTTAAAATTTCAACTCAGTTTTTGTTGACTTTTTTCTATTTTCTTCTGCTAGTTTTAGCTTGGTTTGTGCTTTTGCTACTCTTTACTTAAAATAAATAAGTAATTTACCTAGAGAAACTCTATCTCCTTCAGTAGTTCAGGTAAACCTGAAGAACGTTATGCTAAGGAAAGTAAGTCAGTGTCAGAGGGAGGGCAGTGCCTCCATAGTCCTAGTATATGCAGAATCTAAAATCGCAAAACTCACTGAAACAGAGATTGATTCAAGTGGTGGTGGTGCCAGGATGGGGGTGAACGGTTGTGAAGTTTTCAGAATGCAAGCTGATCTCTGGTAGGTTCTAGTGATCTGCTGTCCATCAGTGTTCACCCTATAGGAAACAGTGCCACATGACGTAATTAATAGTACTGTACCAGCCTTAGCTGTTTTGCAAAATAGTAATGTTATCATGGGTGTTCTTATTGTAGTATAAAGTAAGGCCTTTTTTCTGATGCCACATGAGTGTGGGCTTAAGATGTCAATAGAGTAAGACTGGACTAGTTGCTTTAAATTGTACCATATATGCGTGTAAATTAAGAGAGTTCAACTATGCTCAAGAGAGACAGAAGAATAAAATGAAGTAGTTCTAATGGGTCTTCCCATATATGCATCAGAGAGCATGTATGTGCGCGAGCACACACACACACAAAACCACATACATTCACCACACAACACCACACACACACACACACACACAACCACATACATTCACACACACACACACACACACAAAACCACATACATTCACCACACATAATCCACACACACACACACACACACACACACACACACACACACACACACAAAACCACCCAACCATGTGGAGGAGTAAATTTTGTGGCAAATAAATTATATTTTAATAAAGTTACTTAAGAACTAAAAGAGAGCCAGTCAGATTGCTCAGTGAACAAAGGTACTTGGTACCAAGCCCGGTGACCAGAGTTCAATTCCAGGAACCCTACAGCTGAAGGAGGGACTGAGTCTCACATGCCATGGTATACAGGACACATAAGTACATGAACAAATAAATGTCAAGATATTTTAAAGACAGAAAATAGAAATGTGGAGGAAAGGCATTTTGGATTTTAGGGAAGCCTGCAGTATGTTGGCACCTCAGCTTTAGTTTCAGTTGTCACACTTGGTTGAATTCAGTTCATTGCATTTCTATAATATTTGTAGGAAACTGGCCCATAATGTAGATCAGAAGTAGAGTGCAAGGCCCTGTCCTTGTAACACGACATGGAGGTATTTGTTCATAGCATTACATAGTATGACCCATATTTGCTTACCAGTCTCTAATATTGGATCTCTGAGGTAGTTCTAGTTTGTTGTCTTCTTTCTGTAAGTAAATAGCATTTATAAAGGAGTTAGTAAATTTATCAAAACAGGCTGTTGAACTCCATCTGCTACTTCTGGTCCAGTGACTATTAGGTGTATCCATCCTTGTATCTAGTGGCAGATACTGAGGGCAGAGCTTTAAGATCCAGATTTCCAGTAGGAAAACAAGCCCTGAGCTGCAGTGTCTGCCAGTTTCTGTGGGGTGAGTCTTCCCATTGTGGCTGAATTCCAACTGCTAATATGATGCCACTAATTCAGACTTGGAGAGAGATGTGTGCTTGGCCCTCAGGACTGGCCAACCCTCCAGTCCAGTGGAGCTGCTTCATAAAGTTGTTATGAAGATTTATTGGGGGGTAGGCAAAGTATAGGCCATAGAATATACCTCAAAACTGGTAGTCTTTATTGATTTTATTTCTCTGGGTCTCCCTCTCACCTGAGAGTTCTTTATGTTCTTCACTTGCCAGCGTCTAAGCACTTAGACCTCAGTGCTATCAGCAGACCCATAAAACAGTGTGACTCTGTTCACTGCCTTAATCCACATAATAACTGGCTGGCTACAAACTGTAATTAAATAAAACTTAAATACCTTGAGTCCCTAGGGAGCACAGTGTAGAAGTGTTAAAGCCTTTGCTTTTCACAGAATACATGATAGGATGAATATTAACTGTTTTGCAAGTTGAGTATGAAGTTGTTTGGAGGCTTTCTCTAGTCTTGTAATCATTAATTGCCTACAACTATTGCTAGAAACATCTGGGTAATATTAAATTTTTCCATTTATAGTTATGATATAATGAATGACATACGCCCACTTCATTTTATTACAGCTAGGCATGCATATTTAAAGACAATAAGACAAGTGGTTGCATGCATGCCTTAGGAGAACAGGGTTTAACCATTTATTTACATAGATTTGATATTTTGTTCATGGGAATTTGAGGAATATTTATTGCTGCCACTGTACACATTTAAAAACTTCAAGTACTCTTAGCTTCTTATGTTACTTCTGGGCCCTCAATGTGATACTTATATAATTTTTTTGTTTTTTAGATTTTATAGTTCCCCAAAACTTCTTCTACTATGTTTTGTCTGCTCAAATTTAGAGACGTTCCCTAAATATTTTATATATAATAGCACAGTTAGGAATATAACTTAGGTTTTATTAATAGTTCAAGTTGCTTCATTATGGGGAATGTAAAGAAATTAAATGTACTGTGTGCCAGTTGTTTAAAAAAAATACGTAGTCAGCTTGAATTGTATTTAATCATGAGATCAGATGTGACACTTACATAGATTCCGAATGAGCAGAGAATCCTAATAAAGAATCGGGTAGACTCACCAACCTCATCAACACAGACCTGCAGTCAGTGTGCAAAGTGTGCACCATTGACTCATGAGAACAAAGCATTTAATTTCAGTTGTTTTTCTATACTTTCTTAAAAAAAAAAAACCCACCTTTTTAAGGGAACAAAAATTTCCCATAGTTTTCAGTGGCTATCACACAGTCATGAAACGTTGAGGCTATCAAATAGAGGCATTTCTTACAGTTACTTTTCTGTATTCTCTAAGTAAGCCTATGCTCAGCCCTTCATTGTAGACAGTAAAGTATACAAAGCTCCTTCCCCTCTAGGGCTAGCATTCATTGCTAAGGCTAGTTAGCTACCACATCATTATTCATTAGTAAATAAGATGTTCAGCCCATTGCTGGCATCTGCTCTAATAAAGCGTACTAGCTGCCGGAGTATCGCTCCCATAGTGTCTCATTTATTACAGTGGTAAATAAGCGCGGTGATTAAACAAGGTGTACCACCAACAGCTCTGATGTAGGTGTGGAAGGAAATGTCCTTATGACAATCAGCCATCATTTACCAATATCAGGAGAAGCCAGTTATCATATGCTGAAGCTTAGAATTTGCAAGTAAAGTTTGGTCCCCGACCAAAGCAAACTTTTGCAGTACCCCTGTGAAAATGTTATAGGAAATGCAGGCTTGTAGAATCTATTTTATAACCATGCCAAGGACACTCAGCCATGCAAAGAGGCAGAGATAGAGGCTACCAAGGTCCCATCACAGGAGCATATTCTGTAGTCATATTGAAAACTAACCAGGCCAACACACATGTACGTGTGCATGCGCAGACACACACACACACAGACACACACACACACAACCAAGTTAATGACAGGTGACATAGAAAGATGTTTAAGGAATTCCCAAAGGAAGAGAGTAGCTAGGTCAAATGTTACTTTGTTTTCAGTATGTTAGAAATATCGCTGAAGTTGTTGCTAGAGATAAATGTAAAACATTAAATCAAAAGCTCAGTGGAGCCTTGAAGAAGTAGATTTTCCCTCTTCTGACCCTGGTGACTGGCCTTCCTGGAGCAGAACAAATGGCTGCTGTATTTCTCCCTCTTGGTACTTCAAAGCCTGTTTACCATCCTTGGATCTGCCTGATGAGGTGATATTTAGTGATCTGCTTGTAGGTTCTCTACGGAACTCTTGATATCAGTCATAAATCCCTATTCAGTGTCCTGGCAATGTGGCCATACTTTCTATCTGTGCCACAGACTAGCCTCATGGCTGACACATGCTCAGCCTCTGAGAACAGCTCCACAAACTAGGAACTGAATTCCCAGCTCTCTGTAGAACCGGTTGTTCACTATTGGAATTAAGTTTGTTTGCAAATCCCTACACACTCCAGTGAGGCTGTTTTTGCATGTTTGACCACTGGATGGAAAAAAAAAGACAAATCTATTTAAAAGGCAATTTAACATTCTTTAAAAGCTGGATGACATGAATAAGCTACCCATACAGACTTTCAGTGGAATGTCCCTCTTTTCCTTTAGGTAAAAATCTATATTCATATATTTAAACAGTGGTATCTCCTAGCTATGCATTTAAATTTTAGAAAGTCAACCTCTTGCACATAGTTATAACACACACACACATAGTATAAATATACATCTATAAAATATATGTCATATATATATATGATATATATATTCCGTAATATATGCCTAGGCATTTTTCTTATCAATGATTTGTTGCACAGAGGGGGTATCACAGCTAATAGGGCTTCCAAATTACCAGGGTAAATGACTGTCACTCTTGATAGTTCTAGGCATAAGAACTTCTTCCCATATGAAAATCGTGTGTGCCTATGGATACACATACATGTGGGAACAGGGGCCTGTGTGTGCATGTGCTAGCCAGACGTCATCCTTGGGTGTCATTTCTCAGGCACCATCTACCTTATATGTTGAGATAGTCCTATTCCTCTTTTCAAAACATCTCAAATTTCATCTAATAGTTTATTGAACCCACAAAATAGTGTATACATCCTTTCATGATGCTTTTGCTTTTTCAGTATCTGTGCATTAACTAGCTTCCCATTGTCTTAAGTCCCCTAAGACATCATTAATACTTATTGGCAGAAACCCAGCATTCTGTCCAGGCTAGACCAACCTTGAAAGTCGCTTGGCCAGACACCTGACACATTCTTTGACCCTCCCTGGATAGGTACAGTGGAGAGCTGAGGCCATTAAACCTTTCATTCTCGGGTTATCATGGTTATTCTTGCTGTCTTCTTACTGACCCTGGGGGATAAATTAAGGACCTGACAGTTGTGTGTCATGGAATCTCTTAGTCCCATAATCCATCTCTGGCCTGCTAAAGACCCTCAGATATCTATAACCACATTTTTTTTCTTTAACTCTGTCCTCTATTAGTAACATTTCTTTTCAAAGAGCTTATCAGGTTCTGTTTGTTTTTATTATTACTTTTGTTGTGACACTTGTAAAATTATGTTGTTTTTATTTTTCTAAACTGACAGATAAAGATATATGTATTAGATTTTCAGAGTGTATACATGTTTATTTTTACTTTGCAAATATACTAATATTCTAACATAGTACCTATAAATTTGATATTAAAAATTAAATTTTCTAAAGGACTAAGAATAACTCTTTTAAAAATGAATTGATTGTCTTCTTAATTGTACACTGTAAAATAATTCCAAACCTATGCCTAAATTTACTTTTCTTAAAGTATATGTAGAAATTATGTTAATATCTTAGTTACTTCTTAATTGCTGTGACAAACACAATGAGCCCAGAAACTCCTGGAAGTGTTTATTGAGGTTTGGGAGGATGAGGTCATGGTCATCATCACAGGGATCCTGGTAGCAAGCAGGCAGGCATGGTGTCGGGGTACTAGCCTTGACCTTACATCCTGACACACTGATAAAGTTTAAGCGTGCTAACTGAGAGTGACAAGTACTTTTGACACCTCAAAGCCTGCCCCCAGTGACACACATCCTCTAACAAGGCCATGCCTCTAAATCATTCGCAAACAGTTAGACCTGCTAGGTACCAACTCCTTAAACATCCAAGTCTATGGGGGCCCTTCTCATTGAAATCACCATGCTTTACCAATAACAAAAAGAGGTGTGGTATACGGTAATAAAATTACATTAAAGATAAAATGTTGATAATGCTTAAAAGAAGCCATGTTATAAAATATGATAATTTTGATTAATGCAAAGAATTGAGTCAGAAATAAGCTTCAAAAAACAGTCATTATTAAAAGAAACTGAGGTTTTTGTGACCTGACATGGCTGCTGCAATTTTGAACTAATCACATCTGTGGTTACCTGCTCAAGACCTATACAAGTTCATGCTAGCCAAAACTCTGACACAGTGAGGATAATCTCCAGGCCCTGCCTATTACAGGGAAACTGTTGTCAGTGGATAGCTGTAGGTGGGAGAAGAATCATTCTTTTCTTTTTCCTTTGGATTTAATGACTGTTTTCCCATGCTCCCGTGCACATCTGGGTAGGCAGCACTAGCTGAACTAGTGGGTTACTAGAAAACATGAAGCAGGCAGGGAGCTGTTGGATAGAACATGGGAAGAATTAGAATGAAAAATAAGGATAGGTGTGGTCATTTCTCATTACATAGAGTATTGAATTTAAAAAAACTTAAAGAAAATAAAATATAGTAGGGAGAAAAATTAAATTTACCTCTAACAAATAGTTTACCTGTAAAAAAAATGGAGGAGGAGTGGCTCTGGGTTCCCAGGGGATGTGGGACGAGACTGGAAGTTGGGAGGGGAAACTGTAATTGGGATGCATGGAAAAAATAATTAGCACTGCAGGTTTCAAATGACTACCTAGTCAAATAACACCCCAAGCAGTTTAGTTCAAATCGTTACTCTCTGCGTAACTTCAGCTTGTAGAGTACTACAGTTTTTAAAAGATATATGCCTCATTCCTAATTTTCTAATCTATTTTACATCTGAAAACTAAGAATATATGTGTAATCATTTAGATTCAAATGGAAAAATACATATTTTTGAGATTTATTATTCTAATTATTGACATAGTGGAGCATGAATTTTAATAAAACTTAAATGAAAATAGTTAAAAGTGTTCTTCATGTGAAAAGCATTTTTTTTCCCTTAAAGTGGTATTGTCTCACTCAGGAAATACTTAGGTACTGAGGGTCTGGAAAACATAAAAACTGAAAAATGAATGGAACGTATTTTTTTCATAAATCTTCATTCATTGTTACTGCTTTCTTTCTCAGTTCTGGATTGAATCCAGGGTTCCCTGTCCATATAGTCACGTGCTCAACCACTGACCTACATCCCCAGCCCTGCTAATACTTTCTTTGGTTCATATTCTGCTACCATGATGTATAATATTTTAAGCTACACTTCTTAGTATTATGTGTGATTTACTGTGCTAATCTAATATTTTTAATGTATCCATAATTCTATATGAAAGCAAATATGAGGTATTGAATGAATGTCTTCACCAAAAAAAAAAAAAGATCTCCTAAGTCATTAAGAAATTGATAGAAATGGGTAAATGCATGACACACATATACACTCTATGTTCAGTTGTTTTCTTGAGAAGCGGCTTAATTAGACCCATTTATTTTAGTACTTTTCTTTTTACAAGCATGATGTAGTAATCACCCAACATTTTTGTAGTGCTTGATGTATGCTGGGCATTGTTCTAAACATTTTATATATGTTAGCTTTGTAACCCAACTAAGGACGTAGTGTTACTCTACATCTACCTTTTCTGAAACACATAATTATCATGTAATTTAGCAAAGACAAGGTGTATAGAAGGACAGAAATGCAAACCCAGGATGTTTGGCTTTAGAATCTTGTTACTGATTAGTTCTGTACAGTCTAACCTTGTTACAGTTTTGCTTTGACTGCTCTAAAGTATATGGGTCTTTCTGAAAATACATAGCATGATACAGAATACAAAAACAGGCTACAGAGTTTGGTTATTCACCTACCAAATGATGATTTTAGAGGTGGTATTCAAAATTAGTAAGATCAAATCATTTGTCTTAAGAACTAACATAGCAAGGAAATGAATTCATATTTAAAAGATGCTGTAGCAAGGTAAGTCTGACTTTGCTGTTGGAGCAAATTAGCTTGATTAAGGCCACATAAACTAGGTGGGTTGTTCTTCATGCTGCTCCTCAGCGGTGGAGGCTGTTTTCAAGCTTGGCTCAGGACTGTCTTGAAATCAAGAGAAGAAAGGAACATATATGTCACCTATCCTTTTCCATTGCTTCATCTAGGAAACAGTACATTGCAGCTCCTTTCATATTCTATCTATGAATGGTTATGACAGCAAAGAGATAGAAATTGTAGGGAACATATTAATTGAGCTATAATGCCTTTAGTAAAGGCAGGTACATTCTGGGTACCCAGCAGGAATGAGCTTCAGCACCATGGACAGCTCCTATCATTAAATTACCTCGACAGTGTGTGATGTAAGTCCTAATACTTTCTCAGAAGTGACTTATCTCAAAAATATATTATAGTCTTATAATAGATTTTGTCAGCAGAAGGATTCAGAACACATAATTAATGGCAGAAAACAATTACCTGTTATGTGAAGAGTAGATTCAAAGGCTTTTGGAGGTGATTTATGGTTTCTTATGTATAGTATTTGTGTTCTCTCGCATTCAAGTTTATCTGGCCCTTCTAGATCAGCTGTATTTTGTTTCTATGATTTTTTTTCAATTAGATTGAATTCTCTGGTTCATAGGTGAGGACAGCAGCAGACTATATCCAGGATTTTGTTTAGATAACATATTTTATGTGACTTCTTTTTCTTTTTTAAAAAAATTATTTAATCTTTTTTTACACTCCAGATTTTACTCCCCTCCCAGTCCATTCCTCTGACTGTTCCACATCCCATCTCTCCTGCCCTCCTCCCTCCACCCTGTCTCCACAAGTATATCTCCACTCCCACCAGACCTCTCCACTCCCTGGGGCCTCCAGTCTCTTGAGGGTTCATTGCATCTTTTCTGACTGAACCCAGACCCGGCAGTCCTCTGCTGTATATGTGTTTGGGGCCTCATGTCAGCTGGTGTATGCTACCTGGTTGGTGGTTAAGTGTCTGAGAGAGCCTAGGGGTCCAGGTTAATTGAGACTGCTGGTCCTCATACAAGGGTCACCCTAATTCAACCACAGAGTCAGCAGCTTCTGTCCATTGGTTTGGTGAAAATATCTGCATCTGACTCTTTCAGCTGCTTGTTGGGTCTTTTGGAGGACAGTCATGATAGGTCCCTTTTTGAGCACTCTATAGCATTAGTAATAGTGTCAGGTCTTGAGGCCTTCCCTTGAGCTGAATCCCACTTTGGGCCTGTAGCTGGACCTTCTTTTCTTCAGGCTCTTCTCCATTTTTGTCCCTGCAGTTATTTTAGACAGGAACAAGGGGTCAGAATTTTTGACTGTGTGATGGCAACCCCATTTCTTATTTGATGCTCTGTCTTTTTGCTGGAGGTTGGCTCTCCAAGTTTCTTCTCTCTACTGTACCTACTATAGGGCATTTCATCTAAGGTCCTTCCCTTTGAGTCCTGAGAATGTCTCACCTCCCAGGTCTCTGGTACATTCTGGAGGGTCCACCCACCTTCTACTTCTTGAGGTTGCCTGTTTCCATTCTTTTTGCTGGCCCTCAGGGCTTCAGTCCTTTTCCCCCACCCAATACCAAATCATGTTCCCCTCTTCCCCTCCCTGACTTCTTTCCTACCCAGGACCCTCCCTCTCTCCCCCTCCTATGATTGCTTTCTTCTCCCTTTCAAGTGGGATTGAGGCGTCCTCATTTGGGCCCTTCAGCTTGTTAACCTTTTTGAGTTCTGTGGATTGTATCTTGGGTATTCTGTACTTTTTGGCTAATATCCCACTTATTAGTGAATACATACCATGCATGTCCTTTTGGATCTGAGTTACCTTGCTCAAAGGGACTTAGAAAAGACTGGTTTAGAAAGTTTACTGAGAAATGGTACTAATGCAGAGAAGGAAGTTTTAATGACACAACTTTTCACAAGCACTAGAGAAGAAGTCTCTGTGCCTTGGAGACTTTGCATGTTTACAGATAAAACACCATGGGATTATTAGTTTTATTAAAGGCAAATTATTTGATAAAGCAGTTTGTTGTAGAGCTATTCTAATGTAGCAGCAGTTATAGGTATTTAGAATTAGGGACATTTTTAGGGCTGCCAGTATGAAGGCACAGTTAAGATAACTAAATTCTACGTTTACACGTAGAGCCTTTGGGGCGTAACAAGAGTTACACTGCCTCTGACTTATCATTTTAGCTCAGAATTCATACTTAGCTTGAATGATCTGCAGCCCGTTCCAAGGGGAATTTTATGTGAGTCTAATAGAGACAGAGAAAGACTGAAATATAATTTTCAATTCTGTAAATAAAGTTTCGGCCCCTCTTGGATACTATCCTAGTGACTTTATGTGAAACTTGGCATATAAATATGGGAATTGCCTCATGTAATCACTTCTATGTTTCATTGATCTTATTATCCATGTTACTAGGACTTGGAGAGTTTATTTAACTTGCTTTAAAGTCACTCCACCAAAAAGTGACAGGGCTGTGATACAAAAGTCAAGCAAATAGTTGACTAATGTGAAAAACTCAGCAGGCCGAGCTTTTCTAGAAGACAGGAAAAACAAGGTGTTTTAAAGGACAAATGAGCAAGTCTTTGTGAAAAAAATGTGAAGTAAGAACTTTGTAACATTACATATGAAGCAAATATTAGCTATTACTTTTTGTTCTGTGATTGCATCCTTTTCTGTTTTTGAAATCAGGAAGTGCAGAAGTAGAAAGATGTTGTATTCTAATTACTGCTGTAAACATCATGTGGGTCAAATGGACATTCCTTTCATAGTAAAGAGGGGAGACTTGCAAAGTAAAAGGAGGTTCCCTGGAGCTGGTGTTGCTCCACCATGGCTGCAGTTTTGAGTCTGCTACTCTCTCAAAGAAAGTCTTATAGAGGTTCTTTTCTGTCCCAGGCTGCCTTAGGTTTATATTTCAAAACCCTCCTTTTTAATTATTTCTTTGGCCTAATGTGAAATACAACTCCTTACCTGGGTAAAATGCAACTTCAATCATTTGTAAACAAAATGAGATCAGAAGAATAAGTTGGCCCCAGTAGTAAAATGAAATGTTATTGTGGACAGGTAGCTAGTGTGATGTGGCTAGATTAGTGCCTGCTGGGCAGGCAGCATATCCTAGCTGTCCATCAGCACACAGCTATTCAGGAAAGAGCCTGTGTGATGTTAGGAAAGAAGGCAACAGAGACGAGCTTTGGTGAAGCAGCTCAGCATCAGTAAAGATGGTGCACACACTACTTGATCTTTGAAAAGGATGCTGGTCTGTAAACTCAGCAGCTATAAACATCTAAGTGTAACTGGTTGGTTTTGCTGCACAGGGGAGCAACTGTGTCTTAAAGCTGTCAGAACTGGGATCTCTCTCAGAATGAGGCATTACCATATAAGCATGCAGGAAGGAAACCAACAGACAGTGCAAGACAGAAGCTAAACCCACCTTCAGACACTATTTACCAGCTCTGCTGTGATTGACAAGTCACTGACACTGTGTCTTGATTTCTGAGTCTCTAAGATGGAAATTATAAGAACAGCTAGCACACATAGCACCGTGAGCTATCCAGTCATTTCGCCTTCACAGCCACCCAGTTATTCTCCTCCCTGTTTTCTTGATGAAGAACTGAGTGACTCTCAAGAATCCATGGTTTCTCTGTGGTGGAGCACAGGTTTGTATAGGAGCAGCTTGTCTCCAGAGTCAAGTGTTCTCAGTTTGACCTTTTCCCTACTGCCTCTCAAATAAAAATAAGGTAATACTATTTGTCAAAAGACACAGAGAAGGCAGTTAGGGACTGACAGTGTTAGGAGGAGCAGAAACTCAGCTTGGTTACCCTCATAAATGAGGAAAGGACCAAGCTGATTTAGAATAGGCTCTATTTACATAATTGATGAAGGTTGTGGAAGCAGTGTACTTCCCCAGGCAACCTCACCAATCCCATCATCATACAGTTCCAGAATGATTTTATTATAGTTTCTAATGCTTTTACTTCTTAGGCTGAAATCTGAAAGCAAAAGCCTTCAGTGCTTTAGAAAATAAATGTGCAGTGCATACCTGTTGAGTCTTCGTGTGTACTGTCTACCTCCTGCTACTTCACAGATACATGGCAACAATGGGTGTTTCAGTGAGTTTTTGATTACTTTTCAGTGTATGAAATTATGGCTGACTTTGTTGAAGTGCTTTGTATATTGAGCCAGAAAATATTGCAGGCAAGCCAATGTTGAGCTTTGAATTAATAGGCTATACAATGACTGGAGGGAACTATGTAATTCATTTTTCTCCTCTTCTTTAAAGTTTAGGACCAACTTCCCAAACTCGGTTTTCAGAACACCATATTTCCTTAACCAATGAATATTTTTTTACAGAGTGAGCAAGAGATGGAAACAGAGAAGAGAAATGAAAGTTTACATCCTCAGACAGTCGAGTCTTAAACTTCTTAAGTAGTTGTAAGGCAGTAACTTTTCTGAGCTTTGTAGAAAACATTCTATCAACTGCTCTTCAGGTCTTCAAAATAGCAAATAACACTCTCAGAATTTTATCAGTTTGATTGGCAGCTACAGTTTTCATATAAGACTTTGAAGGATTAATATACTTTCTCTGTGTTTCTTCATGCACATGCACAGTTTTCATCTGAAATGTGAAAAAAAAAAAAAAAAAAAAAAAAAAAACCAAACCAGTACATGTTCCTGGCTCCTGATACTAACCGTGGGAAATCACAAACTAAACAGACTTGAGTAAACCGTATTTTTAATCCACAAAGCCTGACATGAGTATAATTTCCTCACAAGACTGTTATTTTGGGTTCTAAAGTCTTCAGTATGGTTTTTAAG
This sequence comes from Arvicanthis niloticus, assembly GCF_011762505.2. Classification (NCBI taxonomy): domain Eukaryota; kingdom Metazoa; phylum Chordata; class Mammalia; order Rodentia; family Muridae; genus Arvicanthis; species Arvicanthis niloticus. Next base: position 73,058,871 of record NC_047672.1, read on the forward strand.
AAGTAAATAAGCTATGTCTTATGAGACTATGGGCATTCTATTTTAGGCAGGGGAAGTCTTAGAACTCCTGGTTACAGCTTTGAGGACCCCACAGTGTGCACACTCTAAGATAGAGAAACACTCCTCATGGGAAATGGGTTCATACAAGGTTTAGTCACAAACTTAAAATAACTGAAGACTTGTCAGGGAAAATGACATCCTGGAAGGCACAGAGATGTGTGTCATTGCCTTAAAAAGGGATCATGGAGGCAAGTTTAGAATAATTAGAGATATCATGAGATGAACCTTGCAGAGGTGTGATATGGATAATGGAAACTGCTCTTGGTTCCTCTCATACCACAGCTTTCAGAAGACGAATATTGGATAGTAATAAATTAGTAATCTAATGGTTTGTATGGCAATGAACTTGAAACACCAGATTTCATAAAAGGAATGGGCATATTAAAGTTCTACTGATTGCTGATATGGAAATTATAAGTAGTCTGTGAATATTTTGTTTTTCAGATATTCGTATAAAACATCCAAAAGAAAAGTGTTTTAAATGACATGGAAAAATCATAACCGCTATGTCACTTTGTAGAACTTCAGAATTTCTATAGTTTAGTTTCCTTGTCCCAAGTCAGATCAGGAGACCCACACATGTTTACTTTTGCTGAGAGCCAAGTTCTCTTCCAAATGTTTCCTCGAGGGAATAAGTTTCATGTAAAATGTTTTTTTTTTTTTTTTTTTGTGAAAGTTTCTATATAACCACAATAGTGAACATAAAAGTGGATGCCACATATGTAAATGCATGACACACATGTACACTCTATGTTCACTTGTTTTCTTGATAAACAGCTTAATTAGACCCATTTTTTTAGTTCTTTTCTTTTTACAAGCATGATTAAAACTCAATATGTCTTGTTTCCCTGCATGACCATAGTCAGATTTTAGATCCTTAAGAATATGATTCTAAGTCTCAGGCAGGAATCACGTCTGTCTGTCGTGACATGGGCATTGAGGAGATGGTGGTGACTGCAGTAACCTGTGTCCTGTGGGACAACGGAAGCCATTCTGGCTGCTGTCATTCACTTTCTGTCATCTTCTGGGTGCACCCTGATCATGATGTCTGTGTCTGTGCAAAATCCTCTCTTCTTTTGGTTTATTCAAATAGTGCTCAGAACACCCTGGAGCTGAAGGAGCTCTTGGTGCTCAGGATCAGTATTTCTCAGATATCAGAATAAGGCTGGACAGGGACAAAGCTGACAGTGGCTACACATCTGTGTTTGAAAAGCTGAGGGGACTGTTTCATGTCCTTGATGCTTCATGTAAAAAGGGGGAAAACTGTAACTTTCCTATCAAGACTCAGTACAACCGTTCTGGCTGCTCACTGAATGCCCTGGTTAGAATCTAGGCTCCATTGCTTACTGCCTTTTGATTGTGAGCAATTTTTTTTGTTTCTTGTTCATTTTCTTGATATCCCAACTGGCATCAGAATCATGGTTTTAGGTCATAGGAAGTGTTTCTGTTGACATTCATTTCCACTGTTTTATTTGTACATATGAATTTCTTTCATAGTTTTAATATGTATTTTTATCAGTAGCATCCAGTTAGCACATACTTATTTTCTAGATAATTTATTTATAAGGTTAGTTTATTCCTTACTCAAGTCATTTCGGGTAGAGTCTGTCATTTATTTTATGTGCAAAATAAGGTTTCTGTGAATACCAGATTATTCCCCTCCGGTTTCTGTTTAAGTAAATACATTTCTGATGGTTGTAGCTCTGTTCAGTGCTAGAGAAATATATACAGGAAGATCCCTGGTCCTTGCTAGCTAGCCAGTCTCAAAGGAGGTGGACAGCCTTCAGGAGGAATGATACCCAAGGCTTTCTTCTTGCCTTCATATGCATCATATGGACCCCATCACATACATCCACAGACACAAGGGTCTGGAAGACACATGTGGGATCATTTTTGGAGTAATGGACAAAAATATAGAATATTTTACATTATTACTACTAAGGCCATTTGGTAAGACTCTGTTGAATACTTTTAAATTGTGTTGAAATTTTGATAATGTGAATAGTTTCAACCCTACGCTTAGAATTTTATATAATGTTAATGATAATGATACTAATGTTATAATCACTGTATATAATTATATAACATGCACTAATTTAATTTATAACTATATAGTTATACCATTTATAATATAATTATTTAATAATACTCAATAATAGTAATAATAATTTTCAAGTACTGGCTACAAATAATACTCAGTGGGTAAGCTTTTAAAACTCCCTCTACTCAGGTTAGATGTACCAGTGGACAGTCAGGATGGAGAACTACTTTCCTAGACATATATATATATATATATATATATATATATATATATATATATAATTGTCAGCCATATATATGGCATGTACATGTATGTCAGCAGCTTATAAATTTCAGTAAGGTAGTATATGACCTAGACATTGACTCAGTCCCTAAGAGAAATTTTAAGGAAAGAGAAGCTACTTGACCATGAATCACATTACAAAGGTTTGAAATCCTAGCTTGTTCCATTAATTCCCTTCCCACGTGATTGTAGCTGGAGCACTTGTCTTCTATGTGGCCAGACTGACTTGCAGATGTCTCATTTCCACACACTGGGTCCCTGCTTCATACTTAACCAGAAGGGGAGTGGCAACTTCTGAGTCGTGGCTCTTGAGTCTGCTCTGAGAACGCCATCTTTCTAGGAGTCTCATTTTCGCTCTAACCTCATGGTTTCTTTGACTCGATGACTTTTGTCTTAGATGTAGCTTAAAGGTTTTAATCAGTATACTGAGGTCAAGACCTATAGCCCACGCAGGGGCAATGGGGTCTGACCCCAGGGCTTTGGAGACAGAGAGAATTTAAAGCCCAAAACCACAACTGGGGGGGGGGACCACAACCCAGGGGGAGTAAGGGAGGGCTATTGGAGAGCACCTGTGGAAAGTTCCAGCCCATTATTCAGTTTGTGACAGGGCACAAGGAACAGGCTATTCTCTAAGAGCCTATATGTAATCAGCCAATTTCCTGGTATCCAGGATGTATGGGCATGCTGAGAACTCCCAACTCAAACTCTCCTGGTATCCAGGGTGCACAGGAACGCTAACTTGAACTCTCAGCTCAAACCCTATTCAATCTATTTTATGGTCAGTTTTTAGTTCCTGGTAAGCATAGCACTTGGTCACCTGATCTTGAATTCCCAGCTCTGAACTCTATTCAATCTATCATCTATTTTGTCTTGTGGATAGCTAGTTTCCTAGGACCCAGAACGCAGAACAAGCTGATCTGTACTCTTGACTCCATCTATGAAAAGTTTAAAAGATTTTTAACTCTTTCAATAGTACATCCTGACATAGGGTTTGTGAGGTGATGGAGAACAGTTGAAGACTGTATTTTAATTTAATTTTAATTTAATTATTTAATTAGAGGGCATCTTTGTGTTAACACAGCAGAGGGACCCACTTGATATTTGAGGTGTTCAGTGTGGAAGGGCATGGGAAAGACTTACAGGCCAACAGTGCTGAAGCTGAAGCTAAAATAAGATCAGTGGTAAATCCAGAGAAGCTGAGTTTTGCTTTGTGCATTGGCCATCTTTTTTTCTTTTTTTTCCGGTTTTTTCGAGACAGGGTTTCTCTGTGTAGCCCTGGCTGTCCTGGAACTCACTCTGTAGACCAGGCTGGCCTCAAACTCAGAAATCCGCCTGCCTCTGCCTCCCAAGTGCTGGGATTAAAGGCGTGCGCCACCACCGCCGGGTGTGCATTGGCCATCTTATAGGGATCTCTACCTTGGAAGGAAGCGTCCGTGTCTGCTGCCGAGTGCATGCTGACCTGCGGCTGCATCGTTAGCACTTGTAATATGATTAGTGCAGCTGAAGAACTGAGGTTTTTGTTTTTCTGTGAATTTAAACTTGTCTTAAATAAAAACACATAGTAACTAAAAAGCTAAAACTTTGCCAAGAATAGGAAAATAAGTTTCAAAACTCTCATTTATTAAAGCTGTCGTTTTGAGCAAATAAAAGTAAATATTTCTGCTTTTAATCAAATTATATTTAAGTAGCCACTTTAGGTGGCAGAGGTATAGGCAGTGTGAATGAACTGAGGTTTTGTGGGGAAATACTTAGAATTAGACAGGAAGAAAAATCAGTATTTATCATGGACAATCAGCTAGATGCATCATGGTATATTGATTTGTGTGTTGTTTGTTATGAGAATCAAGCACTGCATGTTTTACATGTGAAATCTAAATTTTTGTGTCCATTCACCAAAGCAGTAGTGGATCCACCCCTAGAGACTGACCTCCCTAAACATGGATCCTTGGCTGCATTTGTAGTACCAAATGCATTTTCTCCCATCTCACAACAAATTTAGTGTATTTTAGATATAGGGGACACAGAATTTCCCATTTGTTTTTATTTGAGAGAGTATAAAACATTTGCTCAAAACCACAACTTCAATAAATGAGAGAATTTTGAAACTGACTTTCCTATTCCTAGGAATGTTTTAATTTTTTTAGTTAATATGTGTTTTTTTTTTAACAAGTTTAAATTCACAGCAAAATTGAGTTTAAAAGTTACCCATATAGCCCTTGCCTCTACACACTGAGAAAAAAAGAGCAAAAAACCACCTCTGTAGCTGACATCCTGCCCACAATGGCACATTTGTCAGGATCAGTGACCCTGCACTTGGCACATCATTGTCACCCAGAGCACATAGCCTCTATTAGGCGCTACTCTGAGTATTTCATGTCCTATGAGGTTTCAGCATTTACATAATGAGTCTGGTCCATTATTAAAGCCCTGTACAGAGTAGCCCCTCTGCCCTCAGACCCTTTCCTCAGCCTCTTCCCTTCTCCCTCGCCAGGCCCCAGTGAGCACTCATCTTTGAATTGATTCTCTAGTTTTCCCTTTTTAAAGTGTGATATCCAGCTGGAATCAGGCATGCTGTAGCTTTTGCGATTGGCTACTGTTACATAGTACTACATGTATTTCAGCTTTCTTTGCATCCCTACACAGCTTGTTCATTATTTTTCCATTTTAGCTAAACTAGGCTCCATTGCCTAGATAGATCACAGTTCATTTATTCATCCTTCTCCTGAAAGACCTTCTAGTTACTCCTGAGTGTTAGAAATTATTGACAAGTCTACTTTAAACATTTGTGTGTATGTGTGTATGTGTGTGTGTATGTGTGTGTATGTGCGTATGTATGTATGTGTGTGTGTATGTGTGTGTATGTGTGTGTGTATATATGTGGGTATGTGTGTGTGTATGTGTGTGTATGTGTGTATGTGTGTGTATATGTGTGTATGTGTGTGTATGTGTGTGTGTATATATGTGTATGTGTGTGTATGTGTGTGTATATGTGTGTATGTGTGTGTGTGTGTAAGTTTTCATTTCATATGAGTCCATGGCAAGGATAACCATTGCTATTATGTTATGGTAAAAATATTTTTAGTCTTATAAGAAAATTGTCCTTCAAAGAGGCTAAAGAGTTTTGTGAACTCAGTGTATATGTGCACCAGAAGGTGGTATTGTCTGTGTTTGGGATTTGGGCTGTTCTGATAGACAGAGGGTTGCTATGTTGTTGTTGATGTTTAATTTGCAGTTTGGAGTAGTGTATATGGTCGAACACTTTTGTACCTTATTTGTCATATATACTTTCTTTGACACAAAATCTCTCCAGGTATTTTGTTTATTTTCTAAATAGGTTTTTTTTCCTTATTTAGTTTTTCATTCTCCTCTGTGTTAAAATTAAGAGAACTGCTCTGTTAAAAGGGATCAGAGGCATCTCCTGATACTCCAGTAGTGCTGACTCACCGAGGATATGCCATAGTGTTCTCATATTGAACATAAGCAAGGTCACAGAACACAGCATCAGGCAACTCCATCTAAGAGTGATGTCACTCTGGATAGTCCCAAACATAGACAAAAGCTGGCACATGGCACAAACTACAAAATGACCAGCACCATTCTTTCTGTTAATACGATTTCTGTTATACCAACCAAGTCACTAACTTACACCCACTCTGTCCTCATACTGCCAACATGAAAATTAAAACAGAAATACCATTATCTCCAATTTTGTGAGACCTGTATTCTAGAAGTCAAACCATGTTTTCCTGAGAGTGAACTAAGCCTGGAGTACTGCTCCCCAGGTTGTAAGATCTCCAGTACAAAAAATGGTGGCAGTGGCAGGCAAACCTGATGTCCTCTGAAATAGCCCAATAGAAGTCCAAGTTCTGTATTTATCCCCAAGAGCATATCTGTGTGAACATCCCTCCCAGTCTACTGTGCTGTGTGGTCTCCCATATCACTGAGAGCTCCAAGAAATCCAGACTTGTTGGTTCATGCTCCTCTGAGGGGATTTGGTGATCAGTAGAGAAACCTACAAAGGCAAAGCACATTCCCTAGTGATGGCTTTTGTAGGTCATTTCATGATAATGATGTTTTAAATGATCAATTTACCTCTATCAGGGAAAAGAGAAAATTGCATAACTTATGGGAAGCCACTTATCTTAATGAACATTGGTATAAAGTAAAAATGTTTACAAAATATCATCATGCCTTAGTGGGTAGATAGGAGTTGATTTTGTTTTCTTTGTAACACCCCTCCTTTCCTGTCTCACAGGGATCATGTCGGACTACCAGTTTGGTAATCAGTTCATGTGCAGCGTGGTGGCCTCTCATGTGAGTCACCTACCTACAACCAACCTTAGCTTTGTCTGGATTGCTCCACCAGCTGGCACGGGATGTGTGAATTTCATGTAAGTACCTAGTATGTGTGCGGCAAACGTGGGATGCAAATACTGCCTTTCGTGGGGTTACACAGAGTGATTACTTAAGTGTATTATGTCAGTAGGTCTGACTTTAATTGAAACCAGTAACTGCAGTGTTAAAAGAAGTCGAAGCTGGCTTTTAAAGGAGTCACTTTTCAGTCAGAATTTTATTTTGCATATTTATGTGTAAGTACCATACTTGTAAACTAAATTCCAGCTGACAACAATGCTGGTGTAAAGGGGAGAGGGGAGAGATGTCTCACTGAAGGTTGCATTGAAGAAGGGTGTTCTGTCTTTCAGTGTTGCAACAGTGTAAACCCCAGAGAATGTGGTTCCTCAGTCTTCAGGGAGTTGAGTCCAAAGCTGGTTGCTCTGTGTTTGGGTGGAGCTCAGTAAGAGGAGACTGTAAGTCTCTCTTACTGTAAGTAAGAGGTCAAGTGCATGTTCTTCAACAGGGCAAATACCACACTGGTTCAAAGGCCTTGACACCTCTCAACACTGACTGCACCTCCCCCTACCCCTCAGCCACCAATCCTCTTCCTTCTTACCTAGCTTTTACTCATGGCTCTCACTGCATTTGTCTTTATCTCTAACTTGTTCTTGTTCATTTAATTACTTTTTTTACCACTAAATTCAAATTCCTTGGAGGCAAGAATTATTTTAGTGATTTGCCCCAAGAGTTCTTGGCACACAGTAGTTGCTCACCAAATATCTGTCAAGTGTAATAACTCATAGTTAGAAACAGCTGTTCAGTAGACAGGCAAAGCAGAGGTAGAGGATGTCATTAATATTTCTGTTCTAATCTCATGCTTAGGCAACACAATGCATAACACTTATATATACCAATTTTATCACTAACTCTCTAGCCCTGACAGGGTCAGGGTTTCCTATGGCCACGCCCCTTCCCCCCTCCCCCCCCCCCCCCGCACTGACTGCACACACTTCCTGCCTGTCTGTGTTCTTTGTGACTCAGCTGATAATACCACACTCATCCCATAGAGCTGGTCAACATTTAATCTCATTGCCTTCTTCCTGGGAAAGTTTCTGTATCTGAGACTTTTTCTTCAGGACCACTGTTGAAGTTTTCCACTTCTCCCCTCTCTGTCCTATCCATGATGACCAGCTAATCTTCTTAGGCACAATGAACATTCACTTAGAATTGGGAGAAGCCTGAATGCTCTCCTGAAGCCAGGCATTTGGCAAGGATCTCTAGTCTAGGCTAGCTAATGGATAAGTCCTAGGGAACCATCTTGTTGAATGTATATTTTCCCTCCTAGCCCCAGGCTCCTGGAATAATGACTCTGAGAATCACATATATTTACAAATACCTAGGTCATATGCTTTGACTGTTCCCTGATAAGATCATAGCTTAATATCCTGTTTATTCTAAGTTCTGCCACATGGATGGTTACCTTTACTCATCTTCCATGTTACAGAGCTCCTCCATGTTCCTGGGTGAAATCTCCTAAGCTTGGCTCTGTCCCAGAATCTCTGCTTCCTACTGGAACTCCCACCTTTTATTTCCTGCCTCAGCTACAGGCTAATTAACTTTATTTGACAAGTGAAGTATCCAAACAGACATAGGAGATTTCTTCTACACCACCTGTCCTTGCCTTCCTAGAGATGGGATTACAAACCATCATGCCCATGCCTTAGTTTTTACAACTCTACATGGACGGTGGGGAGGCAAACATAAGTCCTAGTGCTAGTGTGGTGAGCACTTTCCCAACTGAGCCTTCTCCCCAGCCCCGTTTCTGACTTCTTTTAATTTGTTTTTATTAGTCAACTATATAACCTTGCTAGACAGGTTTGAGGGTTTTTTTAAATATATTTTTTAATATTTTAATGTATTTATTATTTTTTCTCTATGTAAATTCAGTGAGGTTTTTATTACCAATTATCTCAAAGCAGACCAAAAATAAGATTTAAGGACAATTATGCTAATTTTTTCCTGCAAATTCCTCGAAGAATTATGATACAAGATTAATTATGCATTAGAATTAAATATATAGTTATAAAATAAAATATTAATTTTTATTTTTTTTGTTTTTATTTGATTGGCTATTTTATTTATTTACAGTACAGATGTCATCCCCTTTCCCCATTTTCCCTCCCTAGAATCCCCTATCCTATACTCTCTCTTCCTTTATGCTTTTATACCATTTTGATTACATGTATGTATTAAGGTCAGTTCTAGGTTGAGGGTCTAGCAATACAATAAATGCAAATAGTCGAGGAATAAGCAATACAATAAACACAAATAGTCAAAGAAAAGCAAGGCATTAAATCCAGCTACATGAACACTCCTGAGCTCACTGTTTCTAAAGGCTTATCAGGATGACCAAAGTATCTGAACCTACTTCCTTATCCTAGCCCAAGGTCATTTTCATGTCTGAAGCCTACTTCCTTGTTCTAGCCTAAAATTTAGATTCCTGCCTGAGAATACTTCTTTGTTGAAGCCTACGATTTAGACTCCTACTTGAAATTACTTCTTTGTTCTAGTCTAATGTCAGATTCCTGCCTGAAGCCTACTTCCTTGTCCTTGGCCAATGTTATCTTCCTGCCAAGCAACCCCTTTCCTTGTCCTTGGCCCACGTCAGCTTCTTGCCAATCAGCCCCAAAGGCTCTCCACCTCTCCCCATTTTTTATTTCATTAACAAGACTGAGCCTGTCTTAGGTCATTCTGACAAGAATGCCTTGCATATCTGTCATGGAATATACATTATCAAAGGCAATGCATTTCTGTCTTAGGTTGGTAAGGCTCTGTGCAGACTTTTACCCATCCTTGGCTTGCCAACTTGTCAATTTAATAACTCTGTCGGGGGATCTATTTTCAGGTTTAAGCTATGTACTTTGGCTGCTAACATGTTGATATTGTTAAAGATAAGATTTAACATGATGAGCAAGAATAAAAGAATTCCAGGACAAGAAAAGGTAGCCTGATCAAACTATATATGTCATTCCTGAGAATTGACCAAAATGGAAATACTGACCTCAGGCATCAAAGATTAACAGAGCAGCATTCTTTAAATTCATAATCTCACAATGCAAAGTTAACACACCCAGAGAGGTGTTAGGATTATGCCAAATATCCTACAGGTGTCTTTAAACTTTTTTCTAATTGTAATGACAGTCATTGTGAATTTCAAATGTTACACTGCTCCAATGATATTTGTCATGACACTTGGGATGGCTCCTAACTCTTGGACCCTGAACCTCCATCAGATAATTTGAACGGGTTATAGAGCATCATTCATTGTTCCAGAAACCTATATAAATTACTTTGTATATTTAATAGTAATATTTTTTTGCTAGATGGTTAACAAAAATAGTTGTCTTAACTCCTTGTGTCAATGCTATTGCAGAAGCAGTGGTGCTAGCAATTAATGGAATTAAAGCTGTTATACCAGCAATAATCAAGCCCGCTACCCTCTTGCTTCTGCCTAAAGCCTAACTCACTTCTTTCAGCACTCTCAAGCTTTTTTCAGGAAATCGAGGTTTTCTAATACTCAGGGCAGTGAGACAAAAGTTGGTTGTTAGACCCTCGTAACAGACATGCCAGGTTGCAACACTCCAGCTTGTTTCTTAGGACTATTTGCTTGAAAAATTGTTTTCCAGCCTTTTACTTAAAGGTAGTCTGCCTTTGTCACTGAGGTGGGTTTCCTGTATGCATCATAATGCTGGGTCCTGTTTACAGACCCAGCATTATCTTTTTATTGGGGAATTGAGTCCATTGATGTTAAGAGATATTAAAGAGAGGAAATTGTTGCTTCCTGTTATTTTTGTTATTAGTGGTGGCATTGTTTGTGTGGCTATCTTCTTTTGGATTTGTTGGAAGATGATTACTTTCTTGCTCTTTCTAGGGTATAATTTCCCTCCTTGTATTTGAGCTTTCCCACTATTATCCTTTGTACTGCTGGGTTTGTGGAAAGATATTGTGTAAATTTGGTTTTGTTGTAGAATATCTTGGTTTCTGAGAGTTATGGTAATTGAGAGTTTTACTGGGTATAGTAGCCTAGGCTGGCATTTGTGTTCTCTTAGGGTCTGTATGACATCTTTCCAGGATCTTCTGGCTTTTATAGTATCTGGTGAGAAGTCTGGTGTAATTCTGATAGGTCTGCCTTTATATGTTACTTGGCCTTTTTCCCTTAATGCTTTTAATATTTTTTCTTTGTTTTGTGCATTTGGTGTTTTGATTATTATGTGACAGGAGGAATTTCTTTTCTGTTCTAGTCTATTTGGTGTTCTATAGGCTTCTTGTATGTGTATGGGCATCTCTTTCTTTAGATTAGGGAAGTTTTCTTCTATAATTTTGTTGAAGATATTTATTGGCCCTTTAAGTTGGGAATCTTCACACTCTTTTATACCTATTATCCTTAGGTTTGGTCTTCTCATTGTGTCCTGGATTTTCTGGATGCTTTGTGCTAAGAACTTTTCTATTTTGCATTTTTGTTGACAGTTGTGTCAATATTTTCTATGGTATCTTCTGCATTTGAGATTCTTCTATGTCTTGTATTCAATTGGTGATGCTTGCATCTATGACTCTTGATTTCCTTCCTGGGTTTTCTATCTCCAGAGTAGTCTCCCTTTGTGATTTCTTCATTGTTTCTACTTCCATTTTTGTGTCCTGAATGGTTTTGTTCAATTCCTTCACCTGTTTGGCTGTGTTGTCTTGTAATTCTTTAAGGGATTTTTGTGTTTCTTCTTTAAGGGCTTCTACCTGTTTACCTGTGTTCTCCTTAATTTCTTTGAGAGTGTTATTTATGTCCTTCATAAAGTCCTCTATCATCATCATTAGAAGTGATTTTAAATCCAAATCTTGCTTTTCTTGTGATATGTGGAATTCAGGACTTTCTAGTGTGGGAGAATTAAGTTCTAATGATGCCAAGTACCCTGGGTTGCTGATGCTTATGTTCTTGCACTTGCCTTTTGCCATCTGGATCTCCTTAGTGCTACCTGCCCTGTCTCTGACTGGAACCTCTCTTTCCTATTATCTTGGTTATATCTGAACTTTGTGGGGTGGGTGTTCCTACTGGGGTTAGAGCTGAGGCCCAAGATCTGCTCAGTGCTCGGGGCTCAGACTGCAAGGATCCAGTGCTGCAGGCCAGGGGTGAATTCCAGGGTTCCAGTGGGTCCCAGTTACTCCCTGGCTGTGGCGGGTGTTGCTGTCTCACTTACCTAAGATACTGCCCGGGTTAGAGCTCCTGGGAGCCCTGCCTCCTCTGGGTTCTGTGAGATTGGGTCCGGAGCTGCTGCCTGGGATCTTCTCAATGCTCAGGCCCAGACCAGAATGACTAAAATATATTTTTTTAATTTTAAAATTACGTTTACTTACTTATTTGTTGGAATGGTGGAGCATGTACATGCCACAATCTATGTATAGAAGGCACAGAATAGTTTGTAGGAGGCATGTTACCTTCTACTATGTGAGTTTGGGGGTTGGAACTTAGATCATCATGCTTTGCGGCAAGTACTTTACTCATTGAGTCATCTTGCCAGCCCTAAAAATATTTTTAGATAATTAAAGTCGTAGGTTCCCATTCCACTTTCTCCCTTTATTGTTTTAATATGTTACTTAATGTCTTATAAAATATGGTGTGCTAGCTTTGACGAAATCCAGTGACTAATATATAACATTAGCCTGTGCATGGTGTATGTAAGGCTGGCAATTAATTGATAGTACACTAAGTCTTCTTTTTAAACATCAGTATAGCCAATTCATCGTGAATTTTTTTTGTAATTCTAAATCAAGTGATGTACATGTGAGATTCCAGACAATTCTGTAATTCATTATATGCACCTTCTCAGTAAGGAATAAATGTCTGAAGGTCTGAATACTTACCAAATCATATGGGCTGCATTTACTACCTTCCTTGTTAAAATCCAAGTAGAAGATAGAGGCAAGGGCACTTTAAAGATGAATAGTCTGCTGTCCTGATGCATAGACAAGAAGGCTACAGTTACTTTAGGGTGGCTGTTTGTCCCATGTTGAAACATTATATAATGGTTGCTTGTTGCATGTTGAAATATTGTATAAGTAGCGTTGTCTCAGGTCTTCCTCACGTTCATGTTTTTTGCCTGTAGTCTCTATCTCTAGTTTTATATTGGATTATACTCTTCAGTGACTAGTAAGCCTCAAGTAAAAAGGGAGAAGAGAGGAGAGAAGGGCAAAGACAGGTATGGATAGAGAGGAAAGATGAAGGAGAAATCAAAGGATGGCAGAAAGAAGACATAAGACCTTAAAGCCATTTAAATTCAGACATTATCAATAAAGGGGAAATAATAATGCTTTTTAAACATTTACCATTTGCGTGCCATTTTTCTAAGTGGTTATTGTATTTTAATCTAACAATCCTCATAATAAGGAGACCCACTTTAGAGAATTGGTATCTGCATTAACAGGTAAGCAGGAACAGAGCTGTTAAATAAAAAAAATTACTCTGTGAGAAAAACAACATAGAATAGATAGTCATATTTCCTCACGTCTTCTGCATTTAAACGATCACTTCTATTTTATCATGGAAAATAATGATACTTATACCATTTAAATCAGATAGAGTTTGTAATGTAGCATCAGAATCTTTTCCATGTGGCCAGCAGGCATTTCCTACTGTGTTTGACATGCATGATGATATTAAGAGAAGCAAAATTATCCAGTTCATCCAAATACCAAGAGGCACAAAAAATGAAAATAAAATAAACAATGAGCTGAGATATTTTCTATTTAAGGATGTGAGCACCGAAAGGAACAAAAATCCTTGGCCAGTAAATAGAAACCTGCGAGGGACCATTTTTTGCACATTTAATACTCCAAAGGAAATAACTTCTAGATGAGTTGTTTTTATTTAAGTGCTCTAAACAAGAAGCAAAAAGATGGTTTGAAAAATTGAAGACACTAGCAGTTTCTGGACACCTGACAGGCTTGAAACAGAATGGATGCAGAGTTCTGAATTGCTGCCTGAGTGTATCCCTGGTGCTTTTAATTTTTGATGGGAGCCATTCCAGCTGCCTGGAGAATCTCTTAAGAAAGATGGTAGTTGGTTGTTCATTTATTTCCACTCATCTAAAGGAAACCCCACAATTATATTTGCTTTGTGGAAACATCTGGAATACAATGGGACTCTGCGTGTGTGAGTCTGCTGAGAGTTCATTGTGCCTAAAACCAGGGCATCCGCAGTTGACACATATGAATTCTTCTTGGATCTCAAGATTGCACACCATTTGCTGCAAAACAAAACAAAACAAAACAAAAAACCAAAAAAAAAAAAAAAAAAAAACCCGTAAATTACTTCTCCTGTAAGTTGGAACTGATTGTATCCCTACTGTGAGATAAAACTAGATATGCTGTTTTCTGAATAAGGAATTTCATCTGTAAATCACAATTCTCTTTTTCCCCCTGATGGTCTGATTTTCTTTTTTTAAACACATCCTACAATTTGAGTCAATTATTTTAGTGCTGCTCAAAAATGTGCCTGTGAATGACAAGATAAAAAGTATATTATTCATCCATAGAGGGAAATGTCGAAGCCCTGGCTGCTCGTTCTCACCTCCCGAAGGCCCCTGCTTTTTATCAGTTATACAGCCAATTAGGCTGGACTGGGTGACAGTCTAAGTTCAGGAACTAACATGTACCCTCACAGATCAGTGCCCTGGCTAATGAGGTCAGGATTCTTCTTGGGGATTTAATTTTTAATTGAGAGCAGTAAGGTTGGGATAAAATATATACATCAAACTCCAAGAAGGGTTGAAGGAGCCATAATTTTTACATTAATGATGTGATGTATTTCAAAAGTTTAACAAGTACTCAAAAGACAAAACAGCTGTCCTTATTTTTCTCTTCTTCATTCCTGTATTTCTTTTTTCTTTCTTCCTCCAAAAAAAAAAAAAAAAATCACAAAGTAAGTCTCATTGAGCCTATTGGGATCATCTGTTGGGGTCTCCACAGGACCTTTTTTTGCATGGGCCATGAGATCATCAGAGAAGTATCGGTGTCTCTCAGTGCTGGAGACATAGATACAGAATTCTACCCCAGGGTGAATAGCTGCTTTAGTGAATTTGTTCTTTCTGAAAAGACCTGGTTTTCTGATGATTCTTAGTTTATCCTGATAAATCTAAAAGAGAAGCAGTCTGTGGAAAGCACTCTCATCCTTCTTGCTTAGTTTCCCTTGATGGATGAAAATCTGTGAGGAAGTCAGAGCACTCAGAAGGGCCTAGTGTATGGAGCCAGATCTGCTCTATTCTGCATGCCCTGTGGTGGAGGCAGACTGACACCTGCACTTGACGTATCTTTCTTGGAACCTTGTGGAATGTTTGTGAAGGCAGAAAACCGAAGTCTGTGCACTACAGGCTGTGCTCCAATGAAATGCCTCAGCCTCTAACAGAAACATGATATTTATGGTTTCTCTTATTTTTAGAATTAATTTATCCAGTTTTAAAAGCCCCTAGTGAACTTTCAGCCCAGAGTTGTAACACATTTAAAATTAGAAGTGGCAGGGATGTTGGAGAAGCAGGTAAATACATTTTTTTTCCCAGGGTAGCAGCTATTCAATGCTTTGTTGGTGTCTGGTCACTTATCAAAGAATAATAGGAGTGCTGCAAAGTGCAACCCTAGTGAACTAGATGACCAGTGACCTAGATCAGGTTCCTGCTTCTAAACTTGACTCGGCATAGCTTTGGTGAATTGGTGATCTCCATCTCATCAACCAGGATGGTTTGGCCTGAAAAGCTTGTTACCTAATTACTCACTGTAAATTTGTTTCTAGTGCAGCACTTTCTATGATCTTGAACATGGCTACATAATGCAGTCAGGTCTGAGGGGTGAGCATTGCCTTGGGCTGCCTTCTCTTGTCATTTCCTGTTCCTGCTTCCATTTTACCAATCCTCTGCCACATGTTTTAGGCACTGCACTTTGTAAAATGTGCTCTTAGCCATGAAAACTTACTCTCCTATGCCTGGTATTTAAAGTTAGCTCAACCAGAGGACTAATCGTTATGAATACAAGAGCAGTAATGGGGTCTGGAATGCCATTGGATGGCAGTGGTGGTGATGAACGGTAGTATCGTATTACCAGTAAAAACATTCTCTTTCCTTTCCTGAGTATGTGCATGCCAGGCATCCTAACCTCCCATATGTTCCCCAAGCTAATAGGTCTGGAAGGGATAGCTTGAATAAAATTGACTCAAATTTGGTCCTTTTATTCATCATCCTATACTACCAACTTATGGCACATTGAGAACAGGATCTGTGAAGATAACATAGTAACAGGGGGATGCTTGAAATATGGACTGAAGAGAGCTTAGAAAAATTGTCACTGTGATTAGTTTCAGATTCATTACAAATGTGTTTGTAGAGGACTTCTAGCTGAAGGAAACTTTGAGACCTGTGAGAACAGCAGCACCTGCTACCAGAAGAAAAGAGGAAGACGGAGGTTGACTTATGGGGCAGGAGCTAGGGCTGTCATGTCCAACAGATATTTCAACCCATACTTGGGCCCCAGGCTTGGCTTTCTAACTCCTGTAGACTGGAGATAGGTGAGCTTCTTTAGAGATAGTAGGAGGTAAAAAAAAAAAAAAATTAAGGGAGAGCTGGAAATAGGTCCACCCTCTGAAGCATCCATTTTCTGGAAACACAGAGGGAAAAAATAAAATTTGTTATCAGCTTGGAGTCATCCATAAGGATAAGTTATGTATAAGATGCCAGACCATCAACATGTGAAGGGCAGCTGTGATGGCTAATATTGACTGTCAACTTGACAGGATCTGCTATCACCTAAAAGATACGCCTCTAGCCACGCATAGAAAAATTATTCTAAGGAGAAGATGGTACCATTCCCTGATCTGGGTTTCTGGATTGCATAAAAAGAAAAAAAATAGTTGAACACCAGCATCCATTGCTCTCTTTTTCCTGATGTGAATTGATGTGAAGTGATCTAATGCTACAAGCTCCAGAATTGACTTTTTCACAACAATAGGCTGTGCCTTAACTATGACCCCCAAATAAGTCCTTTCTCCTTCAAGTTGCTTTTTACAGTACATACATACATATATACATACATGTGTGTGCGTTGCCTGCTATGTATATTTGTGTGCCATGTGCATATAGCCCCCTTCAAGGCCAGAAGAGAATGCTAAGTCCCCTACAACTGGAGCTAGAAAAGGTTATGAGCTGCAATGTTGGGACTTGGGATTAAACCTGGGTCGTCTGGAAGAGCAGCCAGGCTTATTAACTACCAAGTCATCTCTTCCGCCCCTTAGGGCAAAGTGACTAATACAACAGACAGTAGATTTGTATTGGTTGCATGCTACAAAACAGTGTTAAGAAACTAGCCTCTAGTGCAAACTTTAGAAGGAGATAATACAAAAGATGAGAAGGGGTAAGCTTAAGGAGACAGTGGGGAAATGTGTTAAAAATAAAGGAAAGGTGATTGTCTTCTATACCTAAGCAAGGTAAAATAAATTAGCAGTGATATAGCCAATAATAAGCCTTCAAAATATTACCATAGAAAATACCAAAGGCAACTAGAGAAAAGGTGAATTACCTGGAAATCAGCTGAACAGTGGTCTTCTTATCTGAAGACAAAGGAAAAATATCTTCAATGAAGTGAAGGAAAACAACCATTATCCTGGTATTCCAGTATACTTGGAGTATGACAAATGTGAAAGCAAGATAAAGATATTTTCAAAACTATAGCTGAAGATTTTTACTACACAGACCATGTTGAAGCAAGACTTTTAGACAATATGCATTAGTTAAAAAGATAAATCCAGAAGAGAGGTGGAAATACAAAACTTTCCAGGGCGTGACACATTCATGAGGAGCAAAGCATGTGGTATCTAGAATTGTATGCATTGAATGTGGATGTAATTGATCAAGTGCACACCAACATCTGTTCTAAGATGGATTTTTAAAGCAATGAATAACTAAGCTACAGGGCAACACTGTGTTTGAATTTGAAGGAGGATAAAATGTTAAATGCCTTCAAAGTCACTTGAAAGACCGTAGCCTCAGTTAAAGATGATTGTTAAACCTATATTTGTTTAAAATGGACATGAAATTATAACTTTCAAAGCAGGAAGAGGATTGAGAAAGGATTAAACACAATGTAGTTAATCCATTGCAGTAAGTGAAAAGGCAAGTTTAAAAATTATTGAAGCATAAAAGGTGGCAGGTCCATTAACAGACTGATTCCATCAATAATGACTACCACCATAAACAGGTGGTGATTTCCATTTGAAAATAACCTGGAGAATGTCACTTCAAAACTGCAGCAATATATTGCTTCTGAAAGTCAAACCTAAGCACAATGCCACAAAAGCAAGGATAAAAGAAGGCCTGCCAGACTAACACTAGCCAACAGTAATCAGGCATTGCTACATTAGTCAGAAAAGAGGTAAAGTGTATAATTGAGTTTAAAGATTACAACTTAAAAATGAGATAGTTTCATGTAAACAGAGCTGAGGGTAACATTTAAAAACGAAAACATGGCAGAGTACTGAAGACGTATTTTCAATATTTAAATTGCAAATACCATTATAAAACTAAAACATATATGTTAAAAAGATGAAAAAAAAAAACTGCTGGAGAAGACACAGAGCTAAGGGAATCCTTACAAACACCTGATGGGAATTTAATTAGTAACTATGGTGGAAAATATTTGGGGATCCCTAAAAGAGAAATCTTAAGTGTAGAACTACCATATGTTCCTGCATCCCTACCTGTGCTTGCACGACCACTGGTAATAAAGTCAATACAGTGAAGGAATGTCTCCATCCTCAGGTTTACTGCAGCATTATTCACCATAGGAAAATGTGGAAAGAACTTATATCCACCAACAGATAGATACTGTGTGAATGCATTCACATTGTGAAATGCATGCACATTGGAATGCTATCCAGTCTTAAAGAACAAAGGTGGTTATGTGTAACGGGAGTGAATCTGGAAGAAATCATAATACAGGCAGTAAGTCGGGATCAGACCCAAGCAGCTCGTGATGACCCTTGTATGTAGAATTGCTGAGCATATAAGGGATCCTGAGAAGAAGAGGGAAGTGGGAGTGGATGTGGAGGGGACAGAGGGTTGTTGATCAAATGACCTAACATTACAGATAAAAGGAATAGGTTTTGTGATCTACAGCAAGATGCGTAAACACAGATAATATTATTATTACATATTTCAAAATAACTGAATTTCCAGTGCTTCATCGAAGAACATAAGCAAGCAATTATTGATTCACTTGATTTACTTATACAACATCATATATATACACCAAGACAATGCCACATAAGTGGATACAATATAATTTATCAATCTAATATAATATTAATCAGAGAATAGTAAATATTCATTGAGTTGATTGTGAATGAGTGATATATCAGAAGATTATGCCAAAGACTTAGAGCCCATACTCCTAGTTTTTCCCTTCAGGCATGTACTGATAACAGTGGGCTGTGTAATACGTTAGTTGTCTTGGGAAATATCAATTTGGTCATTTAATAAAAATCTCTCAGCAGTTTAAAGTTTATGATTTACAGTTTTCCCCTAACAATTCCAAGGATGTTACATAAATTCTTGTAAGTATTAATTCTGATATTTAAACATCTTAGAACACAAATATGTCGATGGTTTACTAAACTGAGCTGAACTCCTGGTTTTGATTGTTATTTAGACTAATGGAAATTTAAAGGTTAATACTATTGACTGTGCTTTTAAATTAAATGGCCTAAGTCTATGGGAAGGGTTGTTATAGAATTTTATTGCTGATTGTTTTATTGTTTTTAGAATTGTGAAGACCTACAACATATAAAGCACAATGTCTAGACATATAAGATATTCAGACAATTAAATCAGTATATTATTAAAGTCCTTTTGCTTATGAAATAAACATTAAACAAAAGCACCAGCTTACAATGCTGATCAGCTCTAAGCTAGAGTCAAGTGTTAGCTCGAGACCATTTCCCCTGGCAGTGCTCACAGTGGGATCATGATGACAGTAGCAGTAGTAAATACTGCATATTTCAAAGAGCAGCATTCTGAGTTTTATAGAAAAGACAAACAGTGGAAAGGCTTCTAATTAAAAATGTAGTTGGGAAGAAAATATGGTGGCAGCTCCCTTAATCAGACCTGTTTTAACTTAAGCAACTATGTTGCAAGAGTGTCTCTAAAGCTAAGCCACGCAAGCCTTTCTTCTAAATGCCCGCAGGCGTTAATGCTCAGCCTGGAGATGGCACCCTTATTTGCTAAGTGCAGGGATGGTTACAAAAGAGCTTTGCTCACTTTGAGGATAAAAGCTAGAGTATACTTTAATTTTGGTGACCGCCTGGCTCATCTTAGCACCATAATAGTGATTTGGCCCAAAACCAAAAGTAACAAGTCAGTACTTACATGTCTATGGATCAAAATTAGATGAAAAATTGCTGTTTCTCATCTCCAAAGCTATTTGCTGCACATTTTATAACCCTCAAGATGCCTTTTGTAATATGTGATAACAGAGCCAACTGCAGCATCTGCCTGGAGCAAGATTACTTTAATTATGGACTCAATGTCCTATTTTCTGCAAGTGATCCCCAGAGACGGACTTCCTGCAGAAGGAGAGGTGCAAGGATGCACATTAAAGCCCAGCATCAGCCCAGAAGACGTGGGTAACCTGTGACAAGGGCAACCATAGACTGCCTGCATTGTCCTAGGCTGCACTGGGATGGAGGAGTCCAGAGTGATAGGTTTTTAATTATTCTAGCATCTGCTGTTATGACTCCACATGGTAAAAGCAAGATGAGCTTATCAGGGAACAAAACCTCAAGACAAGTCTGTACAGGAAACAGACTATATTAAATCAGTGCTGGCATTGTTCAAACTGTTATTTATGTGATTTTTCTTAACAAAAATGGTTTTCTAATCATTCTTAAACTAAAATTATTGGATAAAACAGACTTTTCTCCACAAGCTTAAAAATAAGTATTTTGTTAGTTTACTTGAATATTGTTAGAAGGGAAAGCTAAGTGCATTAGGCAGGTTCTGGGTAGCATCGAATACCTCATTATTAAGACTCCTGTGCCACCCGGAATGAGTTCATTGAGAATCAATGTGGATATCTTGTGTGGGTCCCCAGAAAGTCTTAATAACATTATGAATGGCGGCTGATAGAAAATTGTTACCTTGCTTTTATCCATCCCAGGAGAAACAGACTCCTTGGTGAGTAGCTTCATAGGCAATCTTTTAAAAAAATGTAACCTGCACTCACATTTAGGTTACTTGGGATCCCATCTGACTTCTCAAAGAAGTATAACTTAAAAATGTATATAAGTGTATTTAACATTTTTTAAGGTTGAAGATTATAGAAGACTAAGTATGCGAATTAAGTTTTAGCTTTACAAAAGCATTTAAGAGGATTTGGCATGGAATGATTTTCTGTGAGGGAAGAAAAGTCCAATCCACCACCAACAAACAAATATATCTACCTACAATCACATTAGGTAAAAATGAAATACTATTAATAATTATGCTTTAATAAGAAAAATGAAATCAATATAAGGGAATTTTAAGAATAGTCTAAAGCACTGAAATCAATATTTGGTACTTATCTGTAATATATACATACATTGGAGAAAAATTAAATATGTTGAAATAGTTAGACAGAAACTTTGTCCTGCATTGATTTTGTTTATGGGCAGTTGAATCTGCATCATCTCTATGTATCAGTGGAACTGCTAAGGAGAAAGGGCCAGCCCTGTCTCTGTGTAAGCTCCTGTGTTAGGAAGGAAAACACTTTACATCTATTGGAAACAACTACACAAAGTCATCAGCCAAAGGAAGTAATCTGTAATTTTTTTGCTTTACTGCTGACTGTGGAAATATATATTTCTTTACGTTATGCAGCAGACCCCAGATTTGCTGTGCAGTTAAGTACTCCATGCCAAAGGGGGAGGCTTGCAGCATCTTGCTGTCATTCCTTAAGGATCCAAGAAAATCCTTTTTCTCTGAATATCTGTTCTGTAATTTCAATTTTGTATTACATGTGGTAGCTTCAAATTAAACTTTTAAGTTAAGTTTCTAATCAGGAGTTACATTTGTAATATAAGCTCATTTTTCTTACTGCTGTTTCAGACATAGTGCCCGGGTATTTTATTTTTAACTATTAAGTTATTAGTATGTCTTTTTTGTCTTTTCTATTTGAGTTTAATATAAAATATCTTGACTTTTTAATTTAAAAAGAATAGAAATAAGCAAATATTTTTCAAAAACCACTTTGTTTTGAACATGTATACACATGACACTAAATATCGTTTCCTTACACACATTCTGAGATATTTCTTCTGATTATGAAAACAGTACTTGTATGTTTTAAAATATTACATAATCAGTACTTTCTTATATATAATCACATATGTCTACTTTTGAGAAACCAGAATACAACTCAGGATGTACATATGTGTTTTGTGTGTGTGTGTGTGTGTGTGTGTGTGTGTGTGTGTATGTGTGTGTGTGGTTGTAGTGAATTTGAGGTTCTAACATTCATTTCATTTTCAATATACCATTTTTAAAAAACAGAAAGTAAAATTCACATTATGCATGTCTTCCCCAATAAACATCCAACTACTTTATCATCCAGGTAGTATCCTGTTATGTATCTTTATTATACTGTATTTAATCAATCTTTTATTTTATATGTGGACATTGTGTTTACTTCTGATGTCTCACTGTTTATGATGGACAACCTTGTAGTTAATAATTTTTGCATACTTCTACCTTTGAAGATATATTATTTTTATATTGAACTTAACTATGAATTCATTCTGATAAAAAAGAACTAAGATATTCATAAACTGTATTTTCATTGTTTGCTGACAAACACAAAGAAAAATAATATTGATAATTATTTCTAAGATAAATATCAGCATCCTTACTATAATTATGTAGTTATCACTTTAACATTTTTATCATTTTATAATATTTTCTGTTCCTTTATTATGCAGACACAAATGCACACACACATGCATCACATACAACATTCATAATACACACAGACACATACATGCATGCACACACCCACCCACACATGCACAATCACTCACATGTGCACACACATGTTTAAATATTTGTTAGTTTATTGTTTGATATAATATCCTTTTATATAATAAAATACAAATCTGCCAGTAAATGGGATTTGGCTTTATTATATTGTACAAATACTGACTTTCTAAGTACTCACTTCTGAGTGAATGGCTCCCTTAGCAGAGCCTTTAAAATTGTCACTAACTTATTAATATTCTTTTATGACACCATTATTTTCATTTTTCTTTCCTTCTACATTGTATTTTTGTCTTCTCTGTCAAAGTAAAATTTTAATATCAATATCATTAAGCTTTTTCCAAAAAGCAATCCCACTGCTCTATTCTAGAACACTACAGTTACTATACAGACATGAACCTGACCACAGTTGGTACCAACAGTTTTTTTCTATTGATAAGAATATTCATGCTGAACTTTCTCATCAGTGTGGTAGTCATTTATGTCTTCATCTCTGGTTTTGCTGAAGTCAACGTATATTATTCCTACAGGAAAAGCAGAAGGCTGCCTGTGTGTTTGCATCCTTGGGTATCTGACTGCCCTTGCTCTCAAGTCACTGGTCCATAAATGTCCCAGAAGCATGAATCCATAGAGAAATATGCAAGTGCATTAGTGCCTCTATACTTTCCTGGGAGTAAAATCCTAATTTGCTCTAAATACACATAGGATCAGCTATAGACATGGCTGAGCAGAGTGGCAAAATCAGGGTCTGTATGAAATGTAAGAAATGTAAGCCAGGAAAACAATCTGAGCTGCATTCGACAGTGATGTCTCAGCTACTGCACCAACAGAATCAAAAATGATAAAGGATTAAATCTCTGAGAAGAGAGTACCAGGTGGCTTACCCAGTGCCTGTTCTGACAGGACGGACAATGGTGACCTCACAGGCTACTGTCCTGTAATTAGGAATAATATTAGATAAAGATAATTTCTGTATAAGTTTTATATCCTATTATTGCTAAGAAAAACCTTTGGAAGTGTATATATCAGTGCACATTCTTCTCTCTCTCTCTCTCTCTCTCTCTCTCTCTCTCTCTCTCTCTCTCTCTCTCTCTCTCTGTGTGTGTGTGTGTGTGTGTGTGACCAGAGAAATATAGCTACTGATACCCACTGTAAATCATGCCATTTTCTTTGGGGAAGATGAACTTTCTGCATATTGGATTTTCCACATTTTTATGTAAACTAAAGAATGATTTACATTTACTAGATTCTATTTAAATGTAAGAAACCTTAAAGCTATACCACCTTTCTGCTGAGTCTTCATAGAAAAAAAGGAAATTTTTAAAGTAGACTAATGTATGGTTTTTTTCATTTAAAAATTCATTTTATTTTGCTTTTAAAAATTTTTTTAATTATCAAATTGTAATTTTTACTTTTTAACACAGGGGTTATAAACACAAAAAGGGAGGCTGTGGGGAAGGGGATGATACAGGAGCATAGGTGTTCAGGGGGAGTACAGATATCTTTCAGAACAGGGTATCAGCTGGGTGAAGGTTCAGGGGACAGGTCACTATGACTCTGCCTATGATTCACTTGTCCTTATCTAAGTTGGTACTATCCACCAAGGGTGCCTATTTACAAGGTCTATGACTACTCAGGCTTGTAAATTTCCACAGAAGCTGCCTGTTTACAATAGCTTATAGCCATCTGTTTTATAGTCAGAGAAGGCTTTGAGAAAAGACAGAGAGAGAAAGAGAAAGATGAGAGCTGGTACAAGAGTTGGTTTTCAACCTTTCCATGGTTGTCAACCCTATTTCCTTCCATCTTGGGATTATTAATTGGGTTATTTTGCTTATTTCGTTTGATCCCTGGGCCTTAAATAGGCTGACTAACTTTGTGAAAGAACAGATATATAATTTGATAGCAAAATCTGTTCAGATACGTTATCATAAGCTAGCTATGGAGGACTACGAGACTCAAGATGAGGTTGTTACTCTATCCAGGGTGCTCCCAAAACACATCTCCACTTTACCAAAAAGAGGGGACTCCTGCCCCTAGACCAAGCAGAGAGGGGCCACTCAGAACCCCCTCTGACTGGTGATCTGAATTCTTGCTTAGGCTGCGAGGCTAAGCACTGCAAGGGAATATAAATAAAAATTAAAAATATGTTTCTGGGTTCCCTGAGGGACAAGCCTGACTGCATAGGGGTTGATGTCAAAAGTATCCCCTCTCCAGAAAAAAGTATTGGGATGGGTATGACCCTCATGCCTCACTGGACAACGACAGGAAGACTGGAGCCATTACAAGGTCCCCTTTAATTACTGGAGGTCAGGCCTCTATCCTTGCCTTGGCAAGATTAGAGTCACCATGGCCCTTCTATACTTGGAGAAGGGAGGAGATGTCAGGGGCAGCCCTGCTTATACACTGAAGGCCTAAAATTAGCCATAAGCCTAAAACCAGCAATAGGCCTGACATACATGCCTGTTAACACAAAGTTTTTTCTTAATGTATCATGTAGCAGCTCAATTTAATACTTCTCAAACTGAGAATATAAGTGCTTTTATGAAAGAATTAACCAGAGGGTTTAAGTATCAGCTATATTTGAAATTCCTTCTTATTGTTTTGTACCCATTTATTCAGAACATTCTAGTATAGCAGTTCTGAGGACTGGCTTGTCCTGGACAATTAGTGTGTGTATGACATTGCCAAGCATAGTAGGTCATGCCTAAATCCAGACCACTGCAAGTTCAAGGCCAGCAAAAGATACATAGAAAGACTTTGTCTCAAAGATCAAAAGCAACAGATCAAAATGTATATTAAAGTGCTTCTCATGGAGATTTTCAAAGTAACATACTTGCAGTATATCCCATTTTAAAAGTCTGAGTGTAAACTTGGGCTTTTGGTGACACTTCCACCAGGTCACAAGGATGACTTTGTACAACCTGTTTCCTCATACACGTGTTTTATTTTCCAATTTTGTCACAGTATCCAATAATAGCATTTAGCAAATAAGTCCTCTCTGTGTAAAACTTTGGCTTTTCTAGGCACATTTAGAAAATTGGCTCATATAGAAAAATCTCATTATGAAGCACTATTGTACATATCCATACTGACTTTAGAAATAGTGAGTGCCTTTCTTCCCTTGCATGTCACTGTAGAGATAGCTTCCCAGCCTGTGAACTCTCTCTGTGACTCTCTACCCATCTGAAGGTATGGTTGTCTTTATTTAGCCCCCTTTGTTCAAATTTACTTAAGAGAAAATCAAGATGAGTCGCTCAAGTATACTCCTGAATGTATTTTTCTCATTCAGTTTATTGTGAGACTTCAGATAGGATAAATTGTGGGTATTATTAGCAAACAGAAAAGAATGCCAAGGATCACAAGAGAAAACATGCTCCATATGGAGGAGGAAACATTCTGGTGGCCATTCAAAAAAAAAAAAAAAAAAAAAAAAAAACCATTCACATCTTCATCACCAACCTGAAGCAGAGGAAAGACCACAAAAATGAAATTCTCAGGTAATGGTAAATGGAGAGATGTTTGTGCCATAGTATTAATGAGGAATCACACAAAATTTAAAGGGTCCCTAGAGATAGTTAGAAGGAATAGGAAATAAAGATGTGAGAGGAAGCAATTCAAAATACTGATATTAGATTATCTGAAAGTAGATGACAATAACAGTAATGGAGGCCTAAGGTGATGGTAAACAGGAAATTGGATGCAAGCCTGAAGTAGAATATAGTTCAAAAGTATGTTGGACCGTTGTATGCAGGTGCTATAGAAGGAATCAAGTAAACAGTTTGCTGATGAGAGCTCATTTGTAGTTCCTTGATTACATATTTATTCAGACAAGGAAAATCCTAATAAAGTAAGTACAAAGAAAAAGAAAAAAAAATTAGCCTTTGTCATATGTATGCAAATGCTGTATACCGCAGGGACTCAGACACCAGCCATTCCCCAGCTACAGTAAAGGCCAGTTCCCCTGACCCCTTTCCCCTTACCTTTGTGAAGCAGAGCTTTTGGGTTCTGCTTTTGAACTGTGATCATGGTTAGGTCACTTCTACTGTGATTGGTCCTCTGGGAAGAAGAAAACAAGACTCTGAGGCAAGAAAGAAGTGGGCATGTAACCCAAGCAGTGTTGGGAGAGCACAAAGGAGGCAGATGATGACATAACTGGGCAATACCAAGGGCCCCTGATGGCTGACTGGGGATGGGAGACGAAAGTCTTAGTCACGGAAGAAAGCAACCTAAATGTGGTGCCATTGCTGCCTGCCATAGGTCCTGTGACTACAACAAGCTTCAGCTTCATTTTTTATTATATATTTTTATTGCTTATTTCAAATGTTATCCCCTTTCCTAGTTTCCCCTTTGCAAATTCTCTATCCCATCTCCTGCACCTCTACTTCTATGAGGGAGCTCCCCTACCCATCCACTCCTGCCTCACCTCCCTAGCATTTCCCTATGATGTGGCATCTAGCCCTCACAGGACCAAGGACCTCCCCTCCCACTGATGCCAGATAAGGCCATCCTCTGCTACATATGTGTCTGGAGCCATGGGGTCTGTTTGGTTGATACTGTTATTCTTCCTATGGGATTGCAATCCCCTTCAGTTTTTCAGTCCTTCCCCTAACTCTTCCATTGGGGTCCATGTGCTTAGTCTGAAGGTTGGCTGTGTGTACCCACATCTGTATTGGTCAGGATCTGGCAGAACCTCCCAGGAGACAGTTTTATCAGGCTGCTGTCTGCAAACACTTCTTGGCATCAACAATAGTGTCTGGATTTGGTGTCTGCAGACGGGATGGATCCCTAGGTCAGGCAGTCTCCAGATGGTCTTTCCTTCAGTCTCTGATCTTCTCTTTGTCCCTGCATTTCCTTTAGACAGGAACAATTCCGTGTTAATATTTTTGAGATGAGTGGGTGGCCCCATCTCTGGTATCTCATAAAATGAAAAGCTGCTGTAAGGCAAAGGACACTGTCAACAGGACAAAACGGCAACCTACAGATGGGGAAAAGATCTTTACTAATCCTACATCCAATAGAGGGCTAATATCCAATGTATACAAAGAACTTAAGAAGTTAGACTCCAAAGAACCAAATAACCCTATTAAGAAATGCTGTACAGAGAGAGCTAAACAAAGAATTCTCACCTGAGGGAGACCAAATGGCTGAGAGGCACCTAAAGAAATGTTCAAGCATCCTTAGTCATCAGGGAAGTGCAAATCAAAACAACACTGAGGGTCCACCCCACACCAGTCAGAATGGCTAAAATAAAAAACTCAGCTTCCTTTTCAACATCTCATTCTTTACAAAAGCTCGATTAGCCTATTCAGGGACTTTATGGCAGGACTGTTATCTCACTTTTTGGTTGGATCCATAAGCTGAACATTACAAAAAGTTCCATAGCATTTTATACCTGATATGTATTTTACTCTAAAAAGGAGTTTTATGGGTCCATTAATCAAAATCTGTGTTAGCTTATACTTGCTGAGAGAGATCCATAATGAATTAATTCAGCTCCATGAAAATTTGTCATTATAAAGTATTTTAAAGCCAAATGTTACCTGTTTCAAATACTGGAGAAGGGATGTTTATTTACAGTCTGGTACATATGTAGTTTCAGCTTCTTAGCATAACTTACAGGGAATTAATGACTTGTTATTTATTGCCTAAGCACTCAGCAGAAGTGATTTATAGGGCCATGCTATGCACTAGTGGTTACTCTGCAGTCTCAACGCAGGCTGTCTCATCAATATCACTAAATGAATTCACAGTGACACAACTCTGCTACTGTAGTTTTTGATATGAGGGATAACCGAACATAAATCAGGACTCATGTTTAATTCATAAGATGTACCAATCTCTCGTGGAGGTGTGAGTTAGGTTGGAGATGTCACAAATGTGTTTTACAGTAGCTCTGTGATTACACCCAGGCCCTCCTGCCTGACTTTATACAGCAGGTAAAAATAATAGGTCACTTTTCACTTGGCCACTTCTCAGATAAATGCATTTTATTTTTATTTACAGATGATTGGATTCTGTTGTTGTCCCACAGGATGGACATATTTTGGAAAGCAATGAAAGTACAATGAAAACCAGCGATCTCAAGTTTACAATTTTCATGTGTTCTTTAAGGAAATATTGCTAATAATGTCTGTTTTTTTTTAAAAAAAATCTATTTGCATGTTATTTTAAAAGCTGGAACAATTGGACATTAACACTGGGTCAAAATAGTTGTTATTTTTGAGCCTTAACATTTCAGCAATAGCTTTTTAAAAATACCCTGATTAACTATAGAGAATGGACCTGGTTCTTTCTCCCTGCCAGTCCAGCCAATGGACTATTACAGCTAAAATATCCTGACGAACGTGAGTGTCCTGCTTGTCAGGAAGTAAACACTATACAGAGAAAGGGATTAAGATGTGTGCTTACACTAGCTTTTTCAGAAAAAAAAAAAAAAAAGAGGAACATAAACTCTCCTACTGCCATTTTAACCAGTGCCGTAATAGCCCATAGTTATTCTTTGAATCAAACCCTGTCTGAATACACTGTAATCCATGCAGAAGAGGTAGTTTTTACCGGAGGGATGGATAATCTGCCTCTAGCAGTGTTGCAACAAGGGGTGTTGGAATAATAGCAAGATCTCCAGGTTGTCCAGCCTTGTCAGTGGCCCACTGTGTAGTCCTGTGATCAGCTCTGCTGACTGTCACATAAAGGAATGTGACATGTTACTGCCAAGGAAAATAATTCCACCATATGCAAGAAACTGACAGAAATGTCTTTTCCTCCTTCCTCTGGTTCCGGTTGATTAGACTAAGCTTTGGGTGCTGATGATTGTAAGACCTAGTTATTTAGGCCTTTCGAGGAAAGGAAGATGGATGATCTATTGCTTTCAAGGCTGGAGTGACAAAGAGATGAGAGGAAATGACATTACTTAGTGGTGTAATAAGTAATTGATTTCATAGTGCTTGGGGCAAGGGCACAATGAATATGCGTGTGAGCGTAGAGGACCCCAGGCATGCCAGCAGAGGCAGGGAGAGGAAGAGATCATTGTTCATAGAATAGGTTGCCTTGAAAAAGAAATTACTAAAAAAGGTGATGGTGACAGTGTGACTGAAGTAGTTCCTTTTGATAAGAATTGTGAGCTTAAATGGAAGTAGATAATTCATTAAAAATATAGGCATTCCATAAATTCATCCTTTAGGAAATATGCTTCCTGGAATGTGCACCCAGAAGATTCTACAACATGAAAGAGAAAGACCTGACTTTGGTGTCATAGAAAAACAAAATCCTATCTCTGTTCGCCCAGGACTCAGTAATGTCCATGTGCCTCACTGTGTGTCTCTGATTCACTAGGGCACAGCTGAGGAACAGTGAGCCATTGAGCTCACTGTTGCAGAATTTTCTTTTGTACCCAAGAGAAAATGATGGTCCTGGGTATCTTGGGTTTTCTAGTTTAGGTATCATTTATTGACACTGGACTTGAGAAGCAAGGACAGTCAAACTGTCCTTCTGTAATTTTGTTTGGCTCGGGTTAGTGGTCTGCAGTGTGACTAATGTAAATGCTAAGGTCACATCCTCACACTACTGGTTTTTTTTTTTTTTTTTTTTTTTTTTTTTTTTTTTTTTTTTTTTTTTTTTTTTCCTGTCCAGCTCAAGATTTTGTTTTTCCTGGAGTTCATAGTTGCTTTTTCTTTCATTTGCAAAGAATTTCTCTCAATGTATGAACTTTCTCCAGACCCATTCATACCGCTAGGTTCTCAACAGTTTGAGTCTCAAGGTGAGCCTACTAGAGGACTTGGTTGAACTGCTGCTTTGGCGGCTCTCCAGGCTGTATGACTGGTGGAAGGACTTCTGCTCTGAAGACCTCATTTCCTCAGTCTGACAGTCTTCTCTTTCTTAATGTGCTTCCTACTCATCCCATTCTGCCACTGTTGTTTGGAAGAGAACATCCTTTGAGTAGACAGAAATCCTGTGCTGCTTCCTTGATATGAAAATACCAAGGAAGTTTTTGGTCTTGAAAAAATCGTATGTATATAGAATTCAGAATTGTGAACTGCTCTGAATTTATATACATATGGTAGCATTGTATGGCTAAGCAAATTGTTTTATCTATGTATTTAGGACATGTGTAACAGCTGAAGAAGAGAAGGCCATATCCATGAATTTGTGAAAGACAAAGGGGAAAGGTATAGGGGAAGAGATGAAGGAAGGAAAGGAATGGGAAAATGATATAATTGTATTTCAATTTCAAAAATTAAAATACATGAAAAATTCAGAGTTGGAAATCTGTTTCTCAGATTTTGAAAGCATTGAATATTGATGCCCTTGTTCATCAGGAATCAAGTCTGGAGCTAGAAGTCAACAGAAGTTTGTTCAGAAGTTTGTTTACCTTTGTTTGTTAACCTTTCATTTTTTGAGTTGGAAATCTGAAAATTTCAGTTGTGGTTTGTTGTTATATTTTCATTTTTATGCATATTCTGAAAACCCTGTGGCCCTTCTACCTGCAAACTTGTATTCCTCAGGGCTAGGAATTTTTATTGAGTTCTGTCATTCAGGATTTATGCCGAGTTATGCCGTTTCTCTTTGTGTTCTCTCTTCCTCTCCCTTTCTCTGTGTCCCCCTCGCCCTCCCCTCTCCTCCCCCTCTCCTTCTCTGTCTTTGTTCTGAAATGTCTCTATCCCAATTTTCTATTTTTATGTCTCCCCTTTCATCCTGTTTTTACTTTCTAAGTAATTTCTTTGACTACTTTTCCCAAATCTTCTTGGGTGGGATACTAAACTCTGATAGCCCCTGTTTATGATATAGATTCTTTTCTCCTGATGTTTTCTAACACCTTTTCATATGTTTTAATATTTCAGGTTTTAAACCTTTTGGTTTTATCATTTATGCAGTGTATCTGTGTACGTACACACACATGCAGGGGAGTGCCTAAGTGTAAAGGTCAGAGGTCAGCTTCTGTGGAAGTCAGAAATCTCCGTCCTCAATGAGTTCCCTACTTAGTTCTCCAGGGCTGTGTGGCAGCTGCTTTACTTGTTGGGCCATCTTGCCAGCCCTAACATACAGAATTATTCTTACTGTATTTAATTCCTGTTTGTTTGCATTGTTTTTCTCACTTCATATTTGTGCCACCCTCCCTTTTCATAGCAGGCTGTAAGATTCTACAGATCCTCCTGGAAGCTCTGTGTTGAGGTGCTGGTAATTGTAATGAGTTGTTGATGTTTGTCTTTGTTGTACGTTGACCTGGTGTGGCATATTTCCTGGAATGGCATCTGATTTTAGTGTTCTTTTTTTTTTTTTTTTTTTTTTTCCCCTCTTAGGCCCATCAGAGTTTTCAAAACAGATTTCCCAATCTCTTCAAGGAAGATATAAACCTAGCACCTGCCCCTAAGAGAGCCCAGAGGGGACTGAAGGTTGGGTTTCATTCAGCATGTAATTCCTCATTTATCTCTAGTTTCAGGACAGAGCTGTGGTCTTGATTGTGTCTGGTGTCTAGAGAATAACACCATCACTCCTCTGCCACAGGATTCTGCTGCTGTAATGAGGCCAGTAATAGGAAGTATAGGGTTGCAGCGAGGGAGAGTTTTTAAGACATTTAAACAAACTTTCAACCAGAAGCCTGTTTTTAGTCCCATCCTAGTCCAAAAGCTTTCCAGTGGCACTTTGTTCTGGGTCTCCTTCAGTTTGCTTGACTGCTGGTTACAGGCTATCGAGGTGTATACTGTTAACTAGAATGCATCCACCAGCTTCTCAGTTTCCCAGTTTTTAATGCTGTCATGTCTCCTTGTGTGCTTTCTCCTTTCTTGGTGTTACTCAATCCACCATATACTGAACATTGCAAATTCTCACTTGTCATCTACAGCTCATCACAGGTGCCTCTTCTTCCCATTCAGATCAAGAGTCAGGACATTTGCTGTTGACTGCCATGACCACATCTTTGCTTGGCTCCATTGCTTTGACATGGAGCTTGGAACACAGTACTAGATAGACCTTGTTGACTCAGTGAGCTAGAACTTTGAGACACTAAAGAAGAGGAACTTTTTTTTTTGGCTTAATCAAATTTGGTTACAAATTTGAGTGTGTAATAGTGCCAAGGAGATGAACTGATTTTTAAGGAGAACTCACTTTTGGTTACTCAATTTGACGTTTGTTTTTCTTATTTTTAGAAGATGAAAGATATGTATATATCTTACCAATGTGTGTAAGGAGCTCTATTTCCCTTGTATAATAATAACTGTCTGAATCAAGGACTAGACCCTCTACTCATTGCCTTATATTAATGAGTGAATTCTGCAGTTATCTAGTTCTTAATACATATGAAACTCAACAAAGTTCTTGAGTTTTTTTTTTTCCAATGCATACTATACTATCAATGTCCTCATCTGAAAGATCAAAAATGGTTATTTAGATTTTTCTAAATGTATGTACTATAGCTTCCTCATCTTGTATCAAAATGCCATCTTCCAGGATGAGATGGAAAAACTAATGTCCTGAGTCTTTGACTTCCTCTTAGCATCTTAAAACCTACCGGGTTGCATCCTTATATCTGTGGTGAATTAGTGTTCATTTCTGTGGAAGAGGAAGGCCACGGGAAGGCCTCCCTCTCCCTGCCTGCTGCTTGTCTAGCCTTTGTCAAGATACACTGGGCCAGATTCCAAATGGACCTAAAGGAAAAGCCAGCCATTTACGCCTTACGTTTCATTTTTAGATCAACTCTGTGAACAATTAAAGCACATTTCAGCTTTTGGTTTGTTTTTCTTCATTAATTGTATCTCACTGTGTAACCCAGGTAAGCCTGTAATTTTTTATATGTAATTTTGCTTTTTGTTGAAAATAGTTTTTTTTTTTTCTTTTCTGGATGCAATCAGCAGAGGTTTATTGGGGAGAGTTGGCTAGCCAATGGTCAAACTGCTCATCCATGCAGGAACAAAGTTTGACAAAAGTCCAGCAAGCTGAGGGGCTTTTTTATAGCACAGGGAGGGGAAAGGAAGGAATTTTTGCGAGGTTACACATGATTGGTTGTTTTTACAAATTTTGAACATCAGCAGGCTGTAACATTGGGAAAACCTCAAGGGGGGGTGGGTAACCAAGAACAGTGGAAAGTTAGCTAGTTCTTGGAACCACCCAGATGACTTGCATCTTTCTTTGTGGTCAGGAATGTGTCTTCTTGCTTTGGGCCCTCCCCACCCTGAGACTTGAGGAATGTTGCTCTTCCTGGGGCAGTGAAGGCCTAAAATCTTACATCCAGTTCTGCTTTCTGGAACCTGCACTCTTTTTGCTCAGGTCTAAGGGCAAAGAAAAAGCCTGCATATAATTCACAAAATGGTCTTTATAATTTTTCACTCTACATCCCCCACTTCTTCTGATTAGGTTATGTTTTTATCATAAAAACTCAATTATTAATAAGCCCATTCTCACCCCACTTTTTCTGATGTGGATCTTTAGAAAAGTTTAAACTCCAGTGTCATCATAATTATCATTCTCTTGACCTAAAACTTGATATTGATGGCCCAACACAAAAAGCTGAACAGCACTTATCTTTTCTCCAACCAAAGTTACTAATCTATTTAAAATGCAAGGACCTATGATTAAAAGCAAAAGTAAAATCAGGAGAGGTACAGCAAGGGAGGATAATAGGGTCATCATCCAAGGGGACTTATTGAACCAACTCTCAAACCAACTTTGCTGCGCCTCTCTATCTTTCTGTCTCTGGTCTAACCTTTCTCTGAGTTTATTCAGAGTCTCTAGTCACCCTGAATGGTCTACATAGAAGCAACATTCTTCTCTTAGAGTAGCACACAGACCTCCTTCTTTAAGAAACAGCAAGTCTAGTCCTCTTAGCAGCACTTGTCTCCACACCTGCGGCCGATCCTAATCTCAATGTAACAGCTAGAGTCAAGGAAAATAGGCTCTCTGCGGAAGCATCTAGGGTGTATCTCAAACTCACGTTCAAGAGTACCTGTAGGGTAGTAGTAAACCCAGGGAACTAGCTGGACAAGTATATAATAATCTTTGGTCTCATCAAAGATAGCAGTGGAGACACATGGTATTAGCCCAGAGCTGCAAGCCCACCATTTATCAATCTTAGGCACTAAGTATCTGTTAGCAGGGGTCCTCAGGTTCTATTTTATTGGCTAGGGGGTCTCAAAAAGTTTCTATTTCTTTCAAACACACTTTCAAAGTTGTCCTCTGACTTTTACATATTTTGTGGCACATAGTTGTCTACATACACATAAAATCACATATATAATAAAGAGAAATTGCAAAAAGGAACAAATCTATATAACTCTAGATTCACATTTCAATTTCAATCTTGGAATCACAAGCTGTCATTTAACCTTGGGTGAGCCCACCCTAAGCCCCACCCTCTAAGGCTCTGTGTCTCTAGGGTGGGGTATCTCAGGAGTCAAGGCCTGCTGCTCTTGTAGAATAGCAGGTGACCTTGAGCTAAACAGCAGGGGGTTGTTCAGGCATCTGGATGTTCTCTAGTTGGCATCAGGCACATGTGTTGGTGAACTTCAAGGAGGTCAGATGGTCACCATCGCCAGGAACAGTCTCTTAGTAGCCTGAAAAATCATTTCTCACACAAAAGAGACATTCTGGGTGTGGAACAAGGACAAGGGATAGTCTAGCCAGCGCCAGTTCCCAAGGGCAATTTAGTTTTAGGGTTCTGTTTATTCTCTCTATCTGTCCTGAGCTTTGGAGACAGTATAAACAGTGGAGCTTCTAATTAGTTTCTAATATCTCTGACAATTCCTGACTTACCTTAGAAACAAAAACAAAAACTGCTATTTGATCTAATTACCTCGGACACTTGAAACCTCTGGAAGGTCTCTATTCTAGGCTGTTTTCTCCTAGGTATTTTCTTACTTACTCTAAGTCTCATAAGCCTTTGTTTGCTGGCATATCTTACACTGTCTTATTATTTCTCTGGCCCAAAATCTGAGGTCCATTATATGCTTTAAATCTCTTGACTGTTTGGTTACACTCATATCTTAAGAGTCCATCTGTGCATTTAGTCTGGTAAGTCTTTTGCTTTCTGGGGAGTATAGTTCTCCCTTTTTTGTGTGCACCATTGCCTCTTTTCCTCTAGATAGCAGCTAGCAGGATGGTTAGCAATCTGAGTTCTTTCTCTTACTCTGTGTT
This sequence comes from Arvicanthis niloticus, assembly GCF_011762505.2. Classification (NCBI taxonomy): domain Eukaryota; kingdom Metazoa; phylum Chordata; class Mammalia; order Rodentia; family Muridae; genus Arvicanthis; species Arvicanthis niloticus. The sequence continues at coordinate 73,094,802 of NC_047672.1, forward strand.
TTAGGTGAGGCCATCTCTTAGGCTCATAACCAGGACAGGCTCCTGTCTGTCTGGTTATTGTCTCAGGCCACTGAGTCTCCTCTCTTCTGGTGTCCTGGGCAATGAATATTTACAGCTGCTGTCTTCATCAGGGTTTCCTCTCTTGGTATATAGCCCTGCAGACATGGGCTGTGGCAAAAGCATACCTGCAGTCCATGTAGATGTTGATTTTCTTGTCGACCCCAAGTTCCAAGGTTGCTCTCTGCACTGATGAGCCCAGGGGTGGGGAGTCAGCCCAGATGACATTTGTGTCCACCACAGTAGTGCTGTCTTGTCTCTGACCAACATGGAGAAAACTGCTCCCATCTGTAAAGCAGCTTACTTTGGCTCCCGGCTGGAGTCAGTAGGAGAAGCTTTTCCTCTACCTGTGAGTTCCTGTCAGTTTGTTGCAGCCCGTCGGATAGGAATTGTATCTGGGTCCCCATCCTGGGGAGTAAGTCTCGACCCGACAGAGGATAGGGACAGTCTAGGATGACTATAAATGAATGGGATACCCAACCCATCTCTTAGTCCACCATTTTTTGGGTAGTCCATGAATACATTTTGGCCCATTGGCCTGGAGAAGGACCCTGTCTATCTTAATAGCTGTCTTCACACAGAGCTAATATCTTCACCATTTGGGGTATTTTTCAAGGCCTGGGATTTCCTGAACCTGGCTTCTATTTGTTGGGACCCTCTTGGACCCCAAAGCTGACTCCTTCACTTGCAATGTGCACACTGATCTTTTTCAAGGAGTTTCTTATCTCCCTTTGATTGGAGTCCCTCTTCTCTGCTTTCTGTAAATTCTTTTCCTGTCATCTTTCTTTTTCTTCCTTTTTCCCTAAACTTTCTCAGCAACTTACACTAAACCTTTTTTATCTTCTCCATTCCTTTTCTCTAGACTTACACTAAATCTTCTCCACTCCTTTCTTCTAGACTTTCTCAGCAACTTACACTAAATCCTTTTAATGACTTATCTTGTAGTCTCTCTAGCCTCTGAAGACTTGCCTATACTGACAGAATGTCTAGAAAGGCTGTGGGCAACTCATCTGATCTCTGCTTAACCTCATGTGCCTTGGTGAAAATTAGTGGGGTCTCATGTAGCTCTCTCTCTTAAGATCTATCAGTGGAATCTGGCGTGGGCGAATCTGTGTGTCCCTTACCTTCTGTAACCCACTGTTGACCACAGCCTGATCAATTGATGGGGTCCTCATGTCTGAGGGAACATTCTTTTTCCAGTATCTTCTCTTGTTCTTCACTCCTGAAGACCAGAACCTACAAGGGTCTTGCGGAAGAAAGGCTTTTATTGGGGGGAAGGGTATTCCTTCACTAGATTTACCTAGGTGACTATATTGGGCACTAGATCTAGGTGTCTGAGGGATCCTGGCCTATCTATTGCTTTGATAACTAACTTACTTTTTACTATAAATTTGTGTCTGTACCAAAATGGAGGCCTATTCTTTTGGCTCTCTGACTCAGGACAGCCTGTAACTTTTTGTAGTAGGCAACCTGCCTGAACTGTCTGACCTGTCTGCAGGCAGTTTTGTTGGTTCAGTGTTAAGCTGGAGTCATGTCACATGACTTGTCTCAGCACTACTTATTCACTTCTTTTTTTTTTTCAAAATCTCAGTGCTATTCACTCATTTTTTTTAAAATAAAAAATATATAATTATAACTCTCAGGTGAATAATCTTGCTATTTGTTTAGCTGCACTGGCTCTACTGCCAGGTTTTTAATCACCTGGGCCCTATCTATCTATCTTCATAGGTGGCAGGTGGAAAGCCACTGATTTGTTACAGCAGCGACCCTGAGGTCCCCAGTACAGTCACACACTCCAAATTAGGTGGCGGCCAACTTGTGTGGCTGGGTGGTTCAAGGGGGCTGTGCTGGGGAAGCACGAGCTATCTCCTGCCAAATGCAGGCTAGGTAATCGTGCCCTCCATGTGGTGTTATCTAGAGAGCACCCGACATGTGGTAGGCGGACTGTCTAAACCCGAACTGCAGTTGGTGCCCCTTACTAAAGGACTTGCCCACTTCTCTGCTCTGCAGTAGCACTCTTGTACCATTGGCTTCATCTCTTTTTAACTCAGGATGTTTAACAGTAGATTAACGGCTAACACACAGACAATTTGCCAAGAAAACACACACACACACACACACACACACACACACACACAAAAGAAAAAAAAAAAACAACACAGATAGCTCACCTCTCTCATGGGCGGCATAGAAACCAGGTGATACAGACAGTTCTCGCCCCTGCCACGGGTGCAGAGACCAAGTTACACAATAAGGGCATAGAAAGACAGCCAGAAATCTGCCTGCCTCTGCCTCTCAAGTAAGACTCTAATAACCCAACAACGAGGTCAGTCTTCACAGATTCAGATTTAACAGATTCAGACGACTTGGACAGCCTATGCTGGACCAGGTCTAACAGATTTCTAATACGCCAGCAATGAACAACCCAAAAATAGACACACTGCCATGAGAGTACAACAACCGCTGCCCTAGGCTGCGGTGGCCATTTCTGACCTTTTCTCTCTGCCCCATTGTTAACACACAAAGAGACTAACAAAAGCCCGTCTCAATCGCCAGTGCCAGCCGAGAGGGATTCCACATCTTCTCTGGCACCTAGATGGACCCCCAGACGTCTTTGGGGGTGCAGCAGCTAGTGACTCCACAGCACATCTGCCAGTCACTCATTTATCTCCTCATGAGACAGAAACAGCTGCCAGTCCAAACCAAAAGTGCACTTTTCAGAAACCAAATAATTCAGACAGACAGGCACAAACAACTTAGAAACCAAATAACTCAGACAAACCAGCACATGAGAAATCAGACGATATAGACAACCCAGCACATGAGAAACCAGAAACCAGGCAATTTAGACAAAAGGTCACACAACAACCAGACAGAAAACTGCGGTGTTCCCTCACTTCCCAGTGGGGTTCTTGGAGATTAGGGTGGTCGCAAAATCTGGGACAAGCCCCCAAATGAAGACCCCCAAACTTGGGAGACCCTTACTCAAGTCTCAGGAAATCACGGCCACCCCAAAATCACAAGACACCATACCTGGATGCAATCAGCAGAGGTTTATTGGGGAGAGCTGGCTAACCAACGGTCAAACTGTTCGTCCATGCAGGAACAAAGTTTGACCAGTTTTTTGTTTGTTTGTTTTTTTTTTTTTTAAATAATGTTTTCTGATCAAGGTTTATTCTCCCTCAACTCCTCCCAGATCTTCCTCATCTTCTACCTACCCAAATCTATGCTCCTTCTTTCCTCTCTCATTAGAACAAAACAGGTAGTTAAAAGCAAACCAAGTAATTAGAATAAGACAAAACAAACTCTAGAAAAGAAGCTAAAGAAAAGGCTAGTTGTGGAGACCTGTATTTATACACAGAGGAAAATCCTATTTAAAAAAACACAGAGCAGAAAGATATATATGTTTATGATGTATATGTAATGTATAGGTAATATATGTATATGATGTATATGTATATGAATATGTATGTATATTTATGCACAAATGGTCTGTAAGATTAAAAAACAAAGAAATATAAAGCTCTTACAAAGCATTACAAGACTACCTCCAAAAATTCCACTGAGTTCATTTTAGTTAGCCATCTACTGCTGGGCATGGGGCCTGGTCTTCAGAGTGGTTTGTATAACCAATGAGACTCTATTGGAAAAGGTTAATTTTTTGCTTTTGAGTAGCTACCAACTAGAGATAGCTTCTGGGCTAGGGATATGAGGGCATGTGTCTACTTGTGTCTCTCAGTGCTGAGACCCCATCTGTGTTAAAAGTGTGCATGCCCTGTGTATACTGCCACAGTCTCTATGAGTTCATATGTTTCTTAGCTCTAATGTGTCTAAAAGCTTTGTTTTTTGTACTTTATTCTCTCTAGTTCTTAGAGTCTTTCCACTCCCTTCTCTACAAAGTTCCCTAACCCTAAGAGAGGGATGTAATGGAGACATTCCATTTGGGATTGAGAGTTCCAAGGTCTCATCCTCTCTGTATGTCATCCAGTTATGGGTCTCTAATCTGTAGGTGTGCATCCCATGCATGACTTAGGGAAAACAGTAAAGATCTTCCACACCTCCAAGGGATGAGTGAGCCAATGGCTAATATAAGCAGTGGCTGGAATTTGGCTGGAGCCATCAGACGTATTTTGGAGGAACTCATCCTTTTTTAAATACACACTCTATGTAGCACAGTGTTTAAAGTATTGTAACATGGGAAAATAGGATTGAGCTCAGTGCTGATGACTGTTCAGCTCTAGAAGTTAGCACCACAGAGAGTTGTCATGTCGATGGTTTTACACATGTATACTCATGTGCCATGTACAGCCAGATGCCTGAAGATGGGTAAAGGGCCCTGGAGACATTATGTATTAATTCTTTACATACTTTTTCCTGTTTATAAAGCACTTTCATATCTTTTGTCATATTTGCCTCTCCTTATAGAATCCTGTGAATTAGGAAAGCCAGCTACTGTCCAACTTTATTCATTCAGTTGTTGATGGAAAGAAAGACGAGCTGGTTCTAGTTTTGTTATCATGCTTGATCTTGTTTTTTTCACACTACTTGAAGGAAAAAATAATTGTCTGCTCATATAATACATCAAATTCTAGTTAGACATTTAAATAATTTCTGCAGTTTCTAATAAACTTCCTGATCAAAATTAAACATCACTCATTCTTGGTAATTTATTCATTTCTGCCTATTAGAAATAGTTGGAGTATTGTGATGCTTAGCAGAAAAATGTAGAGAAAAATACACCACAAAGGCTAACTCGCACTTGATAGCATCGACGAGTTGTCTTCTCACTTTTGCAGCTTGTATTTAAGATTTAGGGATTTAATTTGTTTGCAGGAAATAACTTACTGTTTTCTGCACTGCTTCTTAGTGAAGACATACATTGCAGCATTAGATCTGTCTGGAGAACCTTGCTTCCTACTCCTTAGAAATCATTTGTGGAAGCCTGTATACTGCAGAAACAGGCTCAGTGTTACTGCATGTTATTATACCTGCATTTCTAAAAACATGTTCCAACCTGTAAACTGTGTGCAGTTTTTACATTTACATAGCTAATGTATGCGTTGCCGCTGGCGTGCGGGATGAATAGCCTACCTGACAGCCTGTAACCTGCACGGAGTAACAGGAATTCTTCCTAATTTGTCATGCGTTTGGGGCGTAAATGATAAGCTTCCTTTTAGCCCTCCATTTCAGTGTCATTCTATTTGAAAAAGAAATGCATTCCAGCAACTTCAGACAAAATTTGAGATTTCTTCTCATTAATATTTTGGCTTTGTTATCAATCACCCAGGCAAGTTAGACATAATTCAAAGTCATTTTTATGTATATCTCTTAACCTCAAACTGAGTCAACTTTTAAATTTCAGTCAATAAATACAAGTCCCAAAGATAATGATAAGAATTCTTTAAAAATGCCAACGATAAGAGTTTTTCCCTCTATCAGATGAGGAAATAAAAGGGTCTTGATCAGGACCCCGTTTTTGCTCGATTGTGAAGGAAAGAGGTTAAGCTAATTATTGGAAAGAGATCTTCCAATTACACAGCATCTGCGGGTCTTCAGCATGGAACTCGAAGATTTTTTGGTGGTTTTCATAATCTTGAGATATTTTGGGGGTGTAATTTTCACCCTTTATAAAAATGTTCTGCCTTGTAAGGTAGTGGTGAACCCCACTTTCTGAAGCACTCCGTGTAATTGCATCTGTTGCTAGGAGAGGAGCCGAGGGAAAATGACAGTCCTAAGATCTGGAACCCTGCTGACTCCTGTTGTCCTGGAAGTTTGTCATCAAGTCTCATGATGATCTTCACACATTATAATTTGCAGGAGTGCCTGGAAAATTCTATAAGCCTTTAACTTGCTTCTTGCCTTGGAAGCTGGGCATCTTCTGCAATCTCTAAGCAATTTGATGACAGGGTTCAGTTACCTGTCCCCCACTGAGCTGAGCATAAAGCCTTATACTTAGAAGGTGTCAAAGAGCATGTGTTGAATCAATCACTGGAGCATTAGGCAAAGTCCTGGAGTCAGTGTCAGAATTTTCAGTTATTATCTCTCCCGTCAGATGTCTTTTAACCAATATTATGTTAATCTCTCGATTGCTGACTGCTATGAGTTTATTATATATGCAAAGTATACTAAACATATTGAAGACATCGAGCTTATGTAGAACAAAGGCAGTGACGACTTAAAACGCATTAAAGCCCTAGATATGTTAAAATGTTTTCATCATTTGCATTGCGATTGCGTTAATGTGGGGGTGGGGTGGGGAATGAATGTCTGGAAGTGCTTCACAGGTGAAAAACAATTGTAAACAAAAAATATGTTCATGTTTCTCAGCTTGAGTGGGAATAAAATTGGAATAATTTAGCATTGTGTCCTCAAAGCTGATAAGGCTTTTAAAAGCCAGTGAGATTATTCTTGGCCACAAAACAGACTCTCCTATGACTTTCACATGTGTATGTGTGATTCCATGTGACATAAATACATAAGCTATAAATCCATTTTCTCTGGAAGGCGCTCTTCCCACCCCGCCTGAGTGTCCAGAGACCATCAGGAACCCATTCCTGAAGCCACTTGGAGTCTTTCAGTGAAACTGGTGTTCTGATTTTGTAAGGAGGCTTGGGGTTCTTCTGCTTTAGACTTCCAGTTCATTTTCTCAGAGATTAAATGTACAGTGCTAGTATTATTCTTTGTTATTGAACAAAATGCTAATCAAATTCTCAAATGTAGGTGTCTTGAATATATATATGATTCCCACAGCACTTTTAGACCAATTTAAAATGTTGTAAACCTTAATCTTTGAATGAATTTGGCATATGAAAATGTAGGTTTATAGGAAATGGCCAATTAGAGAATTGTGGATTTTAAAAATAGTCAGGTTTCTACCTACCAGTCACCCTTTGTTCAACTACTGGTACTCTCATTGAGTATTTTAATTCCAAAATATAGTTTTATTTTTGTTAAATATATGCACTACAGTGAATGAAGCAAATGTCTATTTTAATTCACGAATTTGGGTATCAGATTTTAGTTATATTTTGTTACTGAAAATAATTTTTAACACTTGATAATATTTAATTCATTTCAAAGAGTTTCTCAAGAACTGGTAATTTTGTTCTTGAAAACTTTTTTGAAGTTAATTTTGGGGTATTTATTAAGGTACCTTATTTTTCCCATGAGTGATGAAAATTTCCATGTTTCATGTTGCCTTTGTTTTCTGCACTCCATGGGAGAGTGCCTCTCTCCTATCTGAACAGGAAACTTTGGCTAAAAGGAGCCCTGGTTTGCATTTGTTTTCTTCTTCAGTAATTTACCATGTGGCAGGCATGATGCCAACCCTAGAAATACAAGTAGAATTGGTCCTCCCCACACTGAATCATTACCCTTGTTGTGGCAGACAGTTACTGAGCAGGTCTCTGTATGCCAGGATAACTGCTGTCTGTGGGGTTATTTTTAAGCCTTGACTGTAGGGCACTGAGCTAAGAGACAACCAGGTGTCTGGTTGAACGAGCTTCGAACCCCAGAGACCCTTTGAGGGACGGTAGGCCGTTTGGCTCTGTTCCTGGCCCCCTGGCTCTCTCAGCTTCTGCCCTTTACCGCTTCACAGCCCCTCCCTCAGAAAGGTTGAGAGGTCTACTACCATCGGGTCATGTAGGAATGGTGCCCCAGGCTCTCCTCACATGCATATGAGGCATCCCCAAAACCTCAGACTAAGCCAATGAGGTTACCTGCTGCTAAAACCCTCACCCACCCCAAACTGTATATATTGAGCTTAATTGAGAAGTAAAGTGCACACTAGAACCTTCCAAGTGTCTGAGAACTTCCTTCCATCGTTGACCCGCCGCCGCCCTTCTCTGCTACCTGGCCTGCGCTCCCCGGCATAAGAGTTATAATACTTTAGAGCCCGCTGGGCTCCCCGCTACCTAGCCAGCACTTCCTGGTGTAAGAGCTGTAACGCTTCAGAGCCCGCTGGGCTCTTCCACTACCTAGCTGGCATTCCACGGCTAAACAGAGAGCTGTACCGCTGCTTGGCAACCCGCTGGCTCTCCCTGGAGCCTGCCTGGAACGCCTGGCTGCCTTTCTGTCAGCTAGTCGGCTCCTTATCGCCCGGCCCGAGCCAGGACCAGTTCAGCGCGGAGAAGCGGGGGTAACATCTCCTGGAGAAGATTGGCCAGCAACGAAGGACGCCAGAAGCAGTGGCAGGGGCAGGCAATCACGCCCTGCCACCAGCCAGGAGACTGCCGCGGGACACTCTCCAGGACCAGGGTCCAACACTTGACAAACCTTATGCAGTGGATGTTGTAGCTGGAGTGGATAGAGAAGCACATCATTTGTTCATGTGCTGTATCCCAGTAAGCACCCAAACCAGAATCAGGCTCAGGCTCTCAGGCCACAGAGCCTGTGCTCTTGACAGCTCGACTCTGCTTTACACAAGTAATGTTCATCGCAACAGTGATAGACATCCTGAACGGAAAGAAAATAATTAACAATGATAATAAGGAATTAGATTTAGTGTGCGAGAGAAAAGGACATGCTATGGAAGAGACCTAGAAGATGAGCTCCAACAGTGACTTGGAGCTGGTCCAGGAAAAGGCTTGGATCCACCCAAAGGCTATTGCATAGTGCATGTTAGTGTCCTGCGGTAGGAAGTGTTAGGGGTTAAGAATTCAGTAACTACACTGTGACTTTAAGGAGATGAGGCGTGAGAAGAAAAGGCAGGAAGAATACAGAATGGCTGATCCTTCTCCCCAGAGGCACAGTTTATTGGTCAGTGTAACTTTGCCATGGTTTTAATGAAATAGAATTGAACTAATAGACTTGAATAGAATCCATCTAAAAACTCAGATTGCTTACTGGTAGATAACTGATGGCTTGAAACTAGCCATATCATTTTTTGTGCCATGGAAGGTGCTAACACAGACTCTCAGAACTGGCCAAAGTGCAGAGAACACTCAGCCATAAATAAGACTTCTGTGTCATGTCCCCACTCCTCCACAGGTTGAGCGACCATTATGGAAGAGGAGATGTGAAAGTGTAAGATCCGGTGCTTGTGGAGGACCTGAGTGGAACAGTATCTTCTCGTCATGCAGGGCAGCTACACCACAGCACACCATCAGCCTTTTCCTTGTCAACATTCCCGCTGATGGGAGGAGAATTGTAGCCCATCCTTAGCTAAAGAGCTGTTGTCAGTTGATGGCTTCTGGGATTTGAGACTCAGTCTTTTTTAGGCTTGTGGCACCAGGTAGATTGACCACACTCCAGTGGATGGTCCCATACCTATGAACAGCCCAAATTGGTCTCAGTGGGATATCTACATGTAAACTAACAGGATATAAAATTAGGAGGATTGGGAGGTTGTGGAGAAGTTGTCAGGGAGGGCATGGCTATGATCAAAATACATCTTATACATATATAAAATGCTCAAAGAATTAATAAATGTGTATTTTAAAACTAACTGTATCTGAAAGCAGAGAGATACAGACATAAAATATTTGCTCCCAGAAGCCCATTTTCTTCTTCTGATGCTTCTTTTTAAACAAAATGTCTCAGTGCAATCCAGGTGGGTCTGGAGTTGAACTGGGTTTGGTTCCCATCACCCATGTGGCTGTGGTGGTTCATAACTGTCTGTGACTTCAGTTCTAGGGAATCCAATGCCCCCTCCTGACCTTAGAGGGCACCAGGTCCACATGTGATACATATACATGCATAGAGGTGAAACACTCAAGACACCTAAATAAATCTTTTTTTTTTTTTTTTGGTTTTAAATTTTTATTTGAGAATTACATATTTCAATATCTTCCAAAATACGGTTTCCTAGATCACTAAAAAAGAAATTGGATTCAGTAAGAAATTTAAGTCATTAAATATGTTGCACTAGTATATACATACAGAACACTAAGCAATAATATTTAGCTCTGGAATGTGTACCATCTCCTTTTTCCTCATTAAAGGCTCAACCAGCACTGTGTGGCTATATACAAAGTTCCATGTTCCATGTACATTAAGAGTGTGACACTTAGTTGCCTCAGCTTATAGCTGGGGTAATTTGTCCACTGGGGTGTCAAACTTGAAGTCTGAAGGGAAGAGATCTAGAGCCCGAGGGTAGATCAGCCTGTAGGACTGTCAGATTGTAACATCAGCTACACCAGCAATATCCCCGATTTCTTTCTGTGTTCGCTTCTCAGCTGAGGCCTGGGAAGCCATGTATATAGCCAACTCTGCCACAGAGATTGGGCTCCTGCCAGGAACCAAGTCCAGTTCCACAGCCTTGCGGGCTCTGTGTGTAGCGGCCATCTGCACTTGCTTGGGGAGGCAAAGGTTGGAGCAGAACCTAGACATGAAGTCCCCAGTTGTGATCAGATCCACGCTGGTTTCCAAAGCTTTCAAAATCAGTTTAAAACAGCAACCAATTTCTTTCTTAAAGATTCGAGACACAGCACATATTTCTTTAAATGTCCTGGGCACGCCTTCCTGTCTACAGGCGATGTACAGACAAGCAGAAGCAATTGCATCATTAGCTCTTCCCTTCAGGCTCTTCTGTTCATACACTTGCTTGAATACATTATTTGTTCGATCAACTATATTGCGTGGGAGGTTGATCCTGTCTGCCATGGTCGTGATCTCCTTGAATGTATTCATCATCGCTCTATCAGAGCTACTCATTGTTCTCCGGTTCTGATACTTAGAATTGCCAAACTCCTCAAAACTTGCAGCTCCTGTACCCTTGCCAATCATGGTGGACAAATCTCCATCACTCAGAAGAGGATTCTGAGAGTCTCCAACTCGAGACGGGTCTTTCGTTGCTTTGTCATTGCTGAAAGTTCTCCATTCAGATCCCACATCGATAACTCGGTTCCCTACTACTAGGCTGCATTCAGGACAGATCATATCGCCAGCTCTGTAGTCCTCAACTAAAGTTGCAACTGGATGATTCGGACAAGTGACTCTTGGGAGAGCATCCAAACTTTGGATTATTTTGTGTGGCATCTACTGCTAGGGGTGGGGGTGGAGGGCTGCCATTTGGTGTGATCCGTACTTCTTTTTAAAATTTTTGCCTCTGGTGTTTCCACAGAGAGCATCTTAGGTGGTGAGTGGGAGCAAAGAGCCATTTTTTTTAATGAATGCATTCAGAGCAAGAGCAGCTAAGGCAGAAAAGCAGACGGCAGAACTGTTTCAGATTTGTTCTGCAGTTGCTGAACATTGCTGTTTAGAGCTGGGCACTCAGAGATGCTTCACAGGGAATTACTCTCTCAAGTGAGCTGCAAGGGCTGAAGAAGGAAATCATTGGCTGACCAAGGGCAAGAATCCCAGCACATGTAGGACCCACATGCAAAGATTTCAGTCTGTGGCTTATTAACATAATTAATGATTTCTTGTTTTCTCTCAAATGAAAATGAGTTTGTCTGATGTAGTAATTGAGGGAGCTAATTACATGTAGCTGCATAGGCCTGCCTCGGGTGGAACTGAATGTGTTTTGGCTTTGATTGGTTGCCTCCTTCCTTGGCAGCCTGTCCTTCCCTTTATAGCCCCAGTCTGGACCCCCACATGTCCAGGTTTTCATGCTGCCCTTATCATTTCCTTGCAGAAAAAAAAATAAATGAATGTAATGAATGAGTTCACAGTAGGGTTGGTTGGAAGTTTAGAAAATTTCCTGGCCTGGAAATTTTTGTATTTACAAAAGGGATTTCTCTAAGTATGATATGGTACCGTAGATTAGAAACTGGGGTGGAGGGCATCAGCAGAAAAGCTGGAAACCTGGAAGGATGGTTTCTTGGTGTTAAATGAACCATGGTTATGTTTATGTTGATATTAGAATCTGCATGAAGACATATGAGACTCTTCTATATATCTAAAACCATCTAAAAATAAAACATTGAATGCATAGAATGGATCTTATAAAGGTACCAAGTAATGTTCAGAGACAAATTATGACATTTGAAAGGAAGGTAAGGTCTTCCTACAGATTTTTTTTTTATTTACTTGCTAAAGTCTCTTGGTTTGGTAAACATTAGCTATTTTACCCTGGAGCCATGTCACCTTTGCATGTTAGGAAATGCATCTAGGTCACAGGTATGGTATCTGTTCTTCCCGTTGCAGTAAAATTGCTACTGAGAAACAGGTGGGGGGGGATCTAAATTAAAGTTGCAGTATGAGAAGTGTGCTTCTTCCCTCTTGGAGAGGGATCATTGGTTTTAATATTCTGAATTAAGTAAACATTCATTGATGAGCTAAGAAGGACCAACGTTACTAAATTGCCACTACCTGAGTTTTGAATACTTGTCTAGGGTTTCTTCTTTGTGTAATGGCAATGTGTTGGGTAATCAGTATTCTTCCTGTGGCCTAATTAACATAGAAGTTCGCTCCAATACTTATATCAATTGAATGGCTTGGCAGTTCCTCCCCAGAGCTGGGATTACAGGCATGCACTGATGAGCTGGCTTGTTACATGGGTGCTGGGCATCTGAATTCAGGTCTTCTGACATGTACAGCCATTTGAGCAATCCCCCAGCACCCATGACTTTACACTGGACCATATTGCTACCTTCTTTTGTTTTCAGTAAAGGATTGGTTTTGCAGCTTGCCTGAAATAGTGAGGTGCTTGAGTTTATTCTGCTTCTGAGTAGACATAAGTAAATGTATTTGTGGGAGAAAAACAGATAAAACATTGGCCTTCACCCAGAAAAGCATCCTAATCATTCTTCTTGGTTAATTCAGTGTGAAAATTTATCAAAAACAGTACATTCTGCTGCTCTTAGATGTGTTAGGAAGAAGTGTAGTTTTGCCTGAGCAGAGCCAAAGTTCCTCTCTTTTATGCAGCCTAATTTAAGAGGACTTTCAATTCATCATTATATCAATAATTTAACATGTTTTCTTTCATCTAAATGTGTCCTGGGGCAGGTAAAAGACTACTCATATATTGTAAGAAGACAAGGTCTTTCTCCCAGCACTCAAAGTTGCAAATGATCTGTAGAAATTAAACTTCAGTTTAATTGAAATTTGGTTGTAATTTGAAGCTTTATAGCTTCCTTGGGCCACCTGCTGCAAATTTTAATGAAGCATTGAAGGATTACAGCATTTACAAATACCAATTTAGCTCCGTTCTCCGATGTTGCAAACATTAAAGCCCTTCTTTTTGTTTAATGTTGACCTCACAGAGTTGAGATATCCCCAAGCACACCCGTCCATCTTGCAGAGTGTTTGTACTTTGATGTTTTTATTTATTAACATGTGTGTTATGTGCACACACTGAGGAGCCGTGGTGCACTTGATGATGCATGGGCACAGAGGCCAGAGGAACACTGAACCTGGAGTTAGCCTGGTGGCAGCCAATCTCCCATGATCTTCCTGTCTCCACCCTCTCCTCCCCAGCCATACCAGGCTTTCTCCATGGTTGCTGGGTATAGGTGCTCATACTCGCACAGCAGGTGGTCTTGTCTGTTGAGCCATCTCCTTAGCTCTGGGTTTTGCTTTTAATAAGAACTTCGCTTAGATATAATTAACGTAGCATAAATGCTAACGTGTTAGGAAATGATGAAGTTGCTTTTAGTATAACCAAAAAGTTATATGATCTTTATTAAAAACTTCAAAATATCTTTACTTTTTTCACCAAGATGCCTTGTTTATATTAGCAGTCACTTTCCACTCAGATGTGCCTTTGCCTATTCTGGAGATTCCACAAGAACAGAATCAGACAACTTGTTGGACTTTTTTCTTTTAGCGTATGTTCATGATTCCTCAAAAATTTATCATGAAAATTAAGTACTTCACCCCTATTTGTGGTTGAATAATACTCCATTTTATGGGTATACCACATTCTATCTATCCATTCCTCTGTTGCTAGACATTTAAGTTGTTTCTGCTTTCTGCCAGTTATTTGTGATGCTCCTCAAAATATCTATATATACATTTTTGTCTAAACTTATGTTTTCAGTTGTTAGGTGCATGTGTTTGTATGTTCCTGTGTTGGGGGCCGACTTTTAGCAGAAAGTGGCTATCAGCTTTGCAGCCATCTTGAGCCATATACCCTGACATGTGACTTGGATTACAATAGCCTACAACAGCTGAGCACACTCTGATAATCTTGGTTTAGATACCTTGAGATTAAAGGTGTGTGAGATTAAAGGTGTGGGACTTAAGAGTGTAATTTAGAGATAACATTTAGAGACAAGACCTAAGGGCATGATTATAGGTGTGACTTAGAGGCGTGGCTTAGAAGTGAGACATATAAAAGGCAGAGACAGAACAGATTACTTGACTTTAGGTAGAAGACACTTGGCTCTAGAGAATCAGACATTAGGGAGACACAGAGGAGAGGACCAGACACAGCAGAGAGAAGACAGGTAGCAGGCACTTGGAAGAGAACTTGGAAGAAGTAACTTGGAACTTGGAGGGACTAGGAGCTAGGGACTAGGCACTAGGAACTCAAGACTTAGGACTTAGACTGAAGAATAAACGGGATTGAATTACACTCTGTCTGGTCTGCATTCTTCGAGTCCATCCTCACTCTTGCTCTTGCTGAACCCCGACCCGCGGACCGGAGTGGCAGCTTGGGCCAGGATACAGTGGCCGCCCAAACGCAGGACAGCCCGGGCCTCAACATTTTGTTTGGGACACGACATTTTTTTGGCCGCCCGAACACGGGGCTAGTTCGGTTCGCAACATTTTTTGGCCGCCCCAACGTGGGGCTAGTGTGGACCCCAACATTCCTGAACATATGTGTATATGTACATGTGGAGGCCAGAGATTTATGGTGGGTGCCAGTCTTAACTCTGACAACATTTTAAGACAGAATCTCTCACTTAACTTGAAGTTCATTCCTTAGGGAAGTCTAGCTGTCCAGCAAGCCCCAAGATTCTCCTGTCTGTCTACCACCCCAGCCTTCAGACTGTGCGATCCTCAGCCTTTTATGTGGGTGCTCGGGACTGGTGTTCAGGTTCCCATGGTTATGCAGCAAGCACTTTATTATGCTTTTTTTTCTCAACCTCAATTGATCTGTTTTTCTTTAAGTCTATATCACATTGATTTATTAGCTGCAACTTCATGGTCAGTTTTGAAATCAGGAAGTACAAGTTCACAAATTCTCTGCTTTATCAGGTTCATTCTGAGTCTCTCAGTCTTTTGCTTTTACACGAGAATTTCAGGATCTCTTTGTCAGTCTGAAGGCTTTTTGGGATACACTGTGCTTAGTGTGTAGATTCATTTGGGTATTGTTACCATTGTACTTATTATTATCAGTGTACCACTCACATTGTATGACAAAATGGATGCCAAATGCAGCTTTAAGAAACCAGGCTTTGTCTTGGCTCACCTTTTGAGGCGACAGCACTTTGTGGTAGAGGAGGCTAGGTGGCAGAAACAGGGGCCAGCTACTCACATAGTCCGCACAGTCAGGAGGCACACAGTCAGAGGGATAAGTCACAGCCACAGTGTGCTTTCTGTCTTCTTCCCTTTGGATTCGGTCCAGGACACACCAGCCCTTGAGATTGGCTTCACAGAAAGTACTGAAAGGTAGTGCTCCTTCTCTTACCTTAGAAGATGTTATTGATTGTGCAAGATTAGTTATCCATTCAGAGTTGTGTAGAGTTCACTGGTGAAGTGGTCTTGGCTTAAAGTTTGATTTGTGAAAGTTTTGGGGTTTTGGTGTGTTTATGTTCCTGTGGGTAAGTACATATGTGCACTGGTAGTACATAGAAAGACAATTACAATGTATTTACAGAAGCATGTTTCTGTGCCAGACAAGTAGCTTTTTAATTCTCAGACAATGCCATATGTGTGTATTGTGTGTATAATGTATTTAATCATATTTATCCCTCATCCCTCTCCCCCACAAACTCCTACCAGAAATACCCTCTATCCCCTCCCCAACTTTATAATCACTTTTCCCCCTAAAAGAGGAATACCCTTATAAAATGTGACTTTTCTTTCTCTGAATCCATCAATTACAATGGTTCCTCAACTAGGGATGGAGTTTTATTAGTTCCTACCACTGCCCTCCGTGAAGTCTGTTGTATGGACTGATCTCCTGCAGTCTTGATGGATAGCCATGTCTCTGAGTTCATGCATGCAGCTGTACTGTCATGTGCAGCCATGTCTCTGAGTTCATGCATGCAGCTGTACTGTCGTGTGCAGACAACACTGACTTTAAGTGTGCATGCAGAGAGGCCAGAGATTGATACTGGGCTTCTCCCTCCACCGTTTTCTATCTTAGCTTTGAGACAGGATATGTAGAACCTCATGGATGAGCTACATCAGCTGATTAGCAGTCCAGGGGATGTGCCTGTCTCTGTCCCCTCATTGCTGGGTTTACAGACACATGCCACCATGCCCAGGGTTTCTGTGGGAGCCGAAGATGCAAGCCTAATTCTTATGTTTGTAGTCATTTTGCCACTGAAACACTTTCTAAGCCATGATTTTTTTAAAAAAAAAAAGTTTAAATTACAAAGTAAATCTCTTTTACTTACAGAACTATTTACATCTTCAACTTCTTGAATAAATTTGAGTACCGTATATCTATGTAGAGGACGTAGTTGTCTGATTTTCTGCAAAATGACTCTATGCTCCCTTGTATGCTTTATTTCCTTAGAATTAGCAACGATACTCCAGTTCCTTTTCTCCTTGAAAGTCCCAGGCCTTCTTGAGGTACCTAATGGGTTCCAGTTTACTGCAGAATCAAAGGGTATATTACTTATATTTTTCCTTTTTGAACAACTCTTCATTTTGTTGTTGTTGAACAAGTAATTGCTTCTCTGTTTTCACTCTGGGGTTGTTTTTCTTGGTGTATTTTCTCTGTTACTTCCTGAGAAAATGTGTATGTAAGGTGTTTTTCTTGCTCTGAGCGACAGAGATATTGGGGGCTGATGAATTAAAGTGATACTTTCTGAAGAGTGTGGGGCCTCTGGGCTATAGGTGTGACACCTCAGGATGGCTCAGCTGACTTTGGTAGATGCTCTGCTCTTTTCCTAGAAGTTTTCTGGTCATCTATTTACTCTTCTTGGCTTTCAACTTTTTGATAACTTTATAATGAACAGGAGGTGTCTGTCCGACATTCCATGCATCCTCCAGACCTGTTCTTATTCGGTATTTCTTGAAAGAGTAGGTCAGGGTGGGTAATAGTTTTCTACTATTCCTTTCATTTTACCCACTCAAAGACTTCACTTAAGTCTGTCCTCAGATTGTTGTAATCACTCCTGACACTGAGTCAACTTGTATTTAACAACTAGAAATAAGCATAATACTCACATTTGTAAGTCTAGCTGAACATTTTCATACTGTTTTTATATGATCAAGTCAGAAAACATTAGAACATAGTCTCCGGTCCATTATTTTCTTTCTTATTTGAGTTATATAGATGCTTTAGAAAATCAACTTTACGAATACCAAACAATATCATAAAATCACATAGATAAAATATTAAAAATAAATTCAAATTTTCACAAAATCTTATATACCAAAATAAGTTCCTTGTGGGCAGAAAAAGCTTTCCACAATAGAGTGTATACAAATATTCATTTAACTGAGTTGAGAATGAGAAAGTCTTCTACACACTGAAATCTTGCAGCCATATTAAGAAAGAACTGAAACATTTTATTACATGAAAACAAAACATTTTTTTTTTCTTTTTTTAAATTTTAAAATGATATTTATTTTATTTGTGTGTGTGTTTCTGTTTGATGTCTTGGCACATGTATGTATGTGTCAGACAATACCTGTGTAAGCCAGGGCAACATAGGGGAGTCTGGAATCTCCATATACCATGTGAGATCCAGGGTTACAGTTGGGTCACCAGGCTTTGGGGCGCTGGGGTCTTTACTATCCCTAAAGCTTTTTTCCTAAAAAGTAAAAGTATGAGGTCAGCAAAAGTATAAACTTCATTAAAAATATTAACAACCAATATAGCATTGGGCTGATAACCTAAGCTCCTAAGGAACTCTTGCAAGTGTGTTCGGAAAGCATGAGCATCTGTAACATAATGATCAGGGACATAGGTAGTTTGCCCAGCTGAAACCATGTAACCGGAAACTTGTAAAATGCTCAGCTAATAACCAGGAGGTTGGAAACTAAGTAACACACCACCGCTTGACTGAAAATGGTGGGCTGGAAATACTCCCCACAGAAGTGGTGAGAAGTGAGTTCTCACTCACATACTAATAAAGAGAAGGGCTGGGGCAGGGCTAAGCAATGAAGAGTGCTTGATGCTCTTCCAGAGGACCCAAGTTTGGATCCCAGAAGCCATGCCTGGAAGCACAACTGCTTATAATCCAGCCCCAGGGAATCTAATGCCCTCTTTTGATTTTCATGGGCAGAGAGAGAGGAGAGAGGAGAGAGGAGAGAGGAGAGAGGAGAGAGGAGAGAGGAGAGAGGGGAGAGGGGAGAGGGGAGAGGGGAGAGGGGAGAGGGGAGAGGGGAGAGGGGAGAGGGGAGAGGGGAGAGAGGAGAGAGGAGAGAGGAGAGGGGAGAGAGGAGAGAGGAGAGAGGAGAGAGGAGAGAGGAGAGAGGAGAGAGGAGAGAGGGGAGAGGGGAGAGGGGAGAGGGGAGAGGGGAGAGGGGAGAGGGGAGAGGGGAGAGGGGAGAGAGGAGAGAGGAGAGAGGAGAGAGGAGAGAGGAGAGAGGAGAGAGGAGAGAGGAGAGAGAGAGAGAGACTCAGATGAAAGTAATCTGTTTTTTTAAATGAGAGAGAATGGCATACTTTTCCTGATAGTTTGTCATGAACTATGAATCACAGCATAGTTGGCTTGGGCTACTGTGACAAAATCTATAGGTTGGTGTCTTAGTTAAGGTTTTATTGCTGTGAAGAGACACCATGACCAAGGGAATCTCTCATAAAGAACAACATTTAATCAGGACTGGCTTAAAGTTTTAGAGATTCAGTATATTATCAGCTTGGCAGCTTATAGGCAGACATGGTGCTTGGAGGAGCCAAGCATTCAACATCCTGATCTGAAGACAGCCAGGAGCAGACTGATGCATTGGCAGAGCCTGACCATAGGGCCTCAAAGCCCACACCCACAAAGACACACATACTCCAATAAGGCCATACCTACTCAAACAAGGCCACACATCCTAATAGTGCCATTTCTTATGGGCCAAGCATATTCCAACTACCACAGTTAGATAGCACATGCAGAATTTTGGATCCTAGAAGGGCTTCTGACCTAGAGCTTTGGTGTCTTTCTTCTTTTAAACTGTTCCAATAATAATGTCATTTTATAAAGTGTTTATATAGCCTATACATACCACATGGAATAATTAAAACAAGTCAGTTACTTATTATCTAAACACTTAATACTTCTCTATGGTAAGTTCATTTGGAGTCTCTTGACAATTTTGTGATGATGATTTTCTCAGGCACTGTGCTGTGCAGTACATTTTTATTTTTAACCTTCATTTCCTTTACTGACTCTCTGGTATCTGTTGATGGCCATTGTCCATAACATTCAGTTCAGACTCTGAAGCCACCATTCTGATTTGCTCTCTGTGCTGATGCATTATTATTTTTACAAATGTGATTACAGAAGCTCTTTGTCTCTCTGTGCTTGGATTATTTCACTTCACCTAAAGTTCTCCAATTCTGCTCCTCTTACCACAATGACAAGGAATCTTTCTATAAGAGATTGAGTTGCATCCCATTTTGTGTATGTGTATATCACATTTTCTTTATTTAATCATCAATTTAAGAACATTTAATTTTTTTTTTCTATTATGGCCCAATATAAAGTCTGTGAACATTGGGGGGAGGCATCTTTTTTATAATCTGATTTCAGATTTTCTGAATTAAACTCAGAAGAGTCATATATCTGCATTTATATACATACACACACATGCACAGGCACACACACGTATTGAATTTGAGATCATGAGACAGTCACTGAAGAAAGCTACAGGCATGGAGTAGACCCAGTTGAAAAGAGGCTATGTGTGTTCCTGGTAGCAGATCCCAAAGAGCAAAGCCATGTCAGTACTGTGGACTCCAGATGAGTTCATCACAAGTCCCAGACATAGACCTGTTAGTGTAGGACTTTGTGTTTTCCCTGCTAGCCACAGACTTGCTCTGCTTTTATTTTTATGCCCCTATTCCTTCATTTTGGAATGAGAATATTTACTCTATGATTTTACAGAGGCTCATAGTTAAAAAACATTGATTGTCTTGAGTCTCAAAGTTGCTTTAGATCTTTTAAGATGGTCCAGGCTGCTAAAGGCCACAGGAACTTTCAAGACAGACGAATGCACTTTGCAATATGAGTTGAAAATGAGGCCTGGGGGGAAACAAGAGTGATGTTGTGATTTAAACTATGTGTTTGGATGTCATGTGGAGCTGTAATGTTTCATTCTCATTGTTAACTTGACTGGATTTGGAATCACCATGCAGAAACATTTTTTGACATGTGTGGAGGAACATTTCCAAAAGGTTTAAATGACAAGAGAAAACCTACATGCTATGGCAGGACTTCTAGCCAAGATTCACTGTCTAATTTCTGATGACTACCAAGACTAGAATTTGCATCTAAGCTGCCATTGGCTTTGGCTTTGACATAAAACATTTCACAATATTTCCACTTTCACTCTTTTGATACACAAAATAGGTTTTCTATGTGTAGGCAGGTTTTGTTTTATTTTTCATCTCCTTCGATGTAATACCAATATTTTCTGAAATAACCAGTAAGAATATCATTACCATAGTGCCTTATATTTTTACAAAATTTTCATAGAGTCATTCCACTCTGAAGAATAAGAAATGTCTGTTTTCAGCCCTGTATCACAAAGCAAATGCTTGAGTAAGGTCAATGTAAACCTTGGTCCATGCACAGGCTCCTGCCTTCTCATTACAAATCGCTGTTTAAACTTTAGAAATTCTGCAGCTTGAGCTGGAGATATAGCTCAGTTGGTAATGTGCTTGCCTGACATTAACATAGCTCTGAGTTCTGTTGCCAACACTGCATAAAGCTAAGTGTGGCAGCAATGCCTGTGACCTCAGCATTTTCCAGGTACAGGCAAGAGGACCAGAAGTTCAAGGCCATTCTCAGCTATCTGGTAAGCTTGGGTCAGCCTGGGATACACCAGATTCGGTTAGTTTGCCTAATAGGTTAAGAAAAGGAGATTGACTAAAGCTAAGTGACAGGGTCTGGATAAACAGCAGACCTAGAATAAAAGCCCTGTGCTTCCTGTGTGAAACTGGTACTTTTTTTTTTTTTTTTTTTTATGCTTGGACATGAAAACTCAATACTTTGCATGGCTGTTTCAACACAAAATTGTTTATGTTTTGTGTTACTTAAATTATTATTAATTTAATTATTAAAATATCTATATTTAGTATGTACTTAAACAGTTGATTAAAATACTTTTTGTGTCTTGCTAAATTATAAATTATACTTTGACTTGAAAATAGGAAATGTAGTGGTCACAAGGAACAGACAGACATTGGGATTATTGAGTAACAATCATCATGCTGAAATTTGTTGTTTTTTAGGTTAGAAAATATTGAACTTTTTGACAGTTCACGAAAAACAATTATATACCTTAACAATAACAGAACAATGAAAATTTGAAAAAAATTACAAAATGTCCACAATGTATGCCCTGTAACCCATCCCTGAAGAGGCTGCAGGAGGAGGCTATAGATTCTTATAGGATCTTATAGGTGAAGACAAGGAGACCCATAAAAGCTAAGTAACAGGGCCTTGAGTTTGAGGCTAGCCTGGGCTACATAGCAAGACAGTAATTTTAAAATAACAAGACAAGACAATGGAGACAATTAAATAACCCCTCCTTCTAAAAGTCACAAATAAAATAGAATTAATTTTCCTCTGAAGTTCACATTAGTCACATTTATATGCTGTGAAGCATTTTTCTTGTTTATTTAACATGAAGAAGGAGGTAGAGAGGTTGCTTGGTGGTTAAGCAAGAGTGCTCACTGCTCTGGCAGAGAACCTGACTCCTTTTCAGGACTTTCCTCACACATATCAGGTGCCTTGCGATCACCCATAACTCCAGTTCCAGGAAGTCTGGCACCATTGTTCTGTGGGGACACCTGTACCTATGTGGTACACAAAGCCACATGCAGGCACACATGAGTACACATTAATAGGAAAACTACATCAATCTTTTGAAGAGTCAGCATAAATCAATACCCTCAAATCAGAAAGTGCTGTAATTTGAAGATGGCATGGATGACATTTTGGTTTTGCTTTGATTTCCTTTTGAAATATTTTATCAATTCAGATGACTTCCATTCACAGTATCTTTGAACTGCAGCTTGGCAGTGGTTTAGCATGCTGATATTATGTGAGGCTGACTTCATATGGCTGATTAATGAATACTTTTTTAAAGTAGGACAAAACAGACCTCATGGTGGGAACAGGAGTAACCACCACCGTCATCTTCCATTTTAAAATGAGGCGGCTGCTATTATTCTCCATGTTGATGTGATCAAGTTGATCCATTTAATATATAAATAACTCTCTTGTGAAGCTTAGGAGTTTGTGATAATCCTATTAAACATCTTCTGCATTCCTTCTCTGGTAATTATTGGATGTCAGTAGAAATGAACACAGAAAGCAAATTTTGAACCGAAAATATAATTTTGACTTCCTTCTATGTTCAAGTTACTAAAGCTGGCTTCTTGTGGGGGAGGGGCATTAAATTAGTGATTCTCTTCCAGAAGCTTGAAACTATTTGAAAGACTTAAGGAATGGAATTATTATCTTTAAGTGACAGTGCTTATTTTAAGTCATTTCTATCTTCACATAGGGAGTGTGAAGCTAAAATGTTTAAAGAACTTGTCCATAGTCTGGTAGCACATGCTAGACAGCTTGTGGTATTTAAAACTGGTCCTACTCAGTGCAGAGAGAGACCAGAACAAAGTGTGTATACTTCATGCTCAGGTGCCTTGGAAAGAAGCTAGCCCCATTCACTTAAGATGAGGGCATCTCATGCTTTCTCCCAAATAACTGCACGAGCTATTTTAAAGCCTGAATGTGCTGATTATAAGGAACTGCTTCATTTGGAGCGTCTATAGAGTCTGTCAAATGATAAAACTGAACAGCCAAATACAATTTTAAAATGGCTTATTTAATACAGACTCCTGTTGGCAAGCTTGCTTTAGGATCTGTGTGTCTTCTGAGAATGTAAGTACTCATCAGAAACATTGTAAGAAAATTGGTCTATACTCCAGAACTGTGAACAATAAGGATATTTTCTGATCTCTGAAAAAAATTACTGCTAATTATACAAAATTGAGTTCAAATAGTACCAACATAGTTATTAGCACCACAGATTTGATGAGCTTTCCTCCAAAAGGAACTATAAATTATAGAAAATAACGATTATGATAGTGAATAAGGCTTGTTATTGTATGTCATGGGTGTCTACTCTTAAAATATATTGCGGTTTAAAAATTGGAGGACCTGCCTCTCAGTCTTTTAAGTCTTAAAACATTTCTCGAGTTTATGTATGTGCATATCTATATTATAATACATACATTTCCATGGATTAATCAAAATCAGACTACCTCAAACAATTTTATAGATATAAACATGTTCTAAGTAGGCTTGATGTCACTGTTACTAGTATCAGGTGGAAGGCAGACTGGGCATCTTGTGGGAGGAAGTAATGAGACCTGACCTGCCTCTGGGTTTCTGCTTACACTGTTCTGTAAGATAAAATGCTAACATAGCAGACCTTGAAGCTCCCAGGATAGGGCTAGACATTTTCATGTGAACATGCAATTGAGGTGTCCTAAAGGTTTATAAAGAGAATAGCACCGTGGTGATCATGTGACTGCATGCACAGGTACTGTAGCTGAAAATTGAGAACTGGAAAGTGTTAATATTAGTATTGGCTTGTTTGTTGTTTTTAAGGCAAGTTCTCACTGTGTAGCACAGGTTAGCCTACAACTCACTATGTAGCTTAGGATTGCCTTAATCTTGTAGCATTCACATGCTTTGGCCTTCTGATTGCTAGGATTATATGTATATGATGCCATGCAGAACTGGTATTTTAAAAGATAAATTTCTTCTAATTACTGGTTTTGTGGCCAAGATTCTAACTAGAACCAGAAAATAAGCTGTCTTATACATATGATTAAATTAAAAGTTCAGAAGGATTGAAGTAGAGTCCAAGCCACAGCAGATATGACTTTAAAGGGTGGACCCTGAAAGCAGGCTCCACCCCAGCCAGAAACCAGAGCTACTGCAACTTCCTCGCCATTTGAGTCAGGTTAGTGAAAATTTATCAGAGTGCTTAAAAGAAGGGTCCAACACTCAGAAAGCCTGGACTTGAATTCTGACATCACATCCAATTTTGTGGCATTTGTATATCATGCAAAGTTCCTTGTTTCAGGAAAATGAGGATTTTACATTCCTTCCCAGAGTATGTCAGGATTCAGTTGATTCCTATAGACCCCAACAACAGTGCTTAGCAGGCGGTAAATTTTAATTCTAAATAGATGTTACAATAATAACCATGGTATATACCAGCTAAATTATCGTTGCTATGCCTATTGCTTTTCCAGAGTAAAGAACACGGGATAATTGCGTGGAGCACATGGCATGCAGTGTTCCTCAAGGCAGTTTTTAATTACTGAGCCACATTCTTGAACGACATTAACTAATGAGAACATACTCAGCCCCTCAGCCTGGGTGCTCTGCTCTCGTTGGATGGACCAGTGCCCCAAGTACTTCCTGCTGTTTCTCCCTCATGTGGCTACAGGGAGACTCCTACAGAAGTTCTGACAGGTCCTGGAAACCACAGGCCTGAAGTCAGGCCCTGTCTGCCTTTAGCAGACTGTATGACGCACATTAGGCCCTAGAATTTCATATTTATACGCTGGTGAAGGCTAGTAGCTGTGGCCTTCAAAATTCCTCAGGAAGATGTAAGGAACAGACTATGCAGACCGTGTAGAATGAGGACTAATCTTAAAAAGCCAGAGCTCAAGTTTTCTGTCTTGGAATTCCATATGCATTTGATGAATGCTAACTAAGTTTTGGCTTCTTTGGGGGTATACCCAGGAGAGGTATCATATAGCTGGGTCATATGACAGGTCTAGTTTTAGTTTTCTGAGAAACATTCACATTGACTACCATAGAAGCTGAACTAGTCAACATTCCTACAGGTAGCAGAACACACTAATAGTGTCCACAACTTCTCCAGCATTTACCATTATTTTCTTGGTGATAGCTATCTTGGACTGGGGTAAGATAGAATCACAACGTTGTTTTCACTAACATTTCTCTGGCTAGTGGTACTAAATGGGTTTTTGTATTTCTTGGCTATTTGTACTTTTAAAAGTTGTCTGTCCATTTTATTAGCTCATTCGTTACCTGAGTTATGTAGATTTCTTTTGGTGCTTGTGTGTATGTGTGTGTGTGTGTGTGTGTGTGGTATGTGGTGTGTACATGTGTATGTCTGTGTGTGTATGTATGTATGAGGTGTGTGTGTGTATGTGTATCTGTGATGTGTAGTATGTGCTGTGTGTGTTGGTATGGTGTGTGTCTGTGTGTATTTGTGTTATGTGTGTAGTGTATATGTGGTGTGTATGTGTATGTCTGCATGTGTGTCTGTGACATATGGTATGTGATGTGTATGTGTGTGTGTCTCTGTGTCAGTGTGGTATGTGTGTGTCTGTGATGTGTGGTATGTGATGTATATGCATGGTGTGTGTATCTATGTGTATATGTGTATGCAGATGTGGTGTGGTGTGTGTGTCTGTGTTGTGTGTAGGGTATATATGTGGTCTGTGTGTGTGTGTTCTCTGCA
Organism: Arvicanthis niloticus; assembly: GCF_011762505.2. NCBI lineage: Eukaryota > Metazoa > Chordata > Mammalia > Rodentia > Muridae > Arvicanthis > Arvicanthis niloticus. The sequence continues at coordinate 73,120,599 of NC_047672.1, forward strand.
TCACAGAGATACTTGCACATTCCTAGAAATTATACTATGAAACAACCCTAGGTGTCCATTAATAGAAGAATGGGGAAAGAAAATACCATTTATAAACACGATAGACTTCTTCCCACAAATCTAGAAGAGGGAAGTTATGATGTTTGCAGAGAACTGGATATGATAGAAGATAGTCACCCTCAATGAATTAAGTCAGTCTCTGACAATAAAAAGAGTTCTGCTTTTCTCTTCATTTTTGGTCCTAGACGGTGGGAAAATAAAACCATATATGTACAGAAGACATAAAATCAGAAGCAGGTGGAACACAGGACAGCAGTGGAAGTGGAGGGATAAGGAGGAAGACAGAGGGCCTAAGACTGTACCTAAAGCAGCTTGGGTCCTTGCATGGAAATTGTCTTTGTAACTATGTTTAATAAACATTTAAAAGATAGATTATAGGTTTAAAAAAAACTAAAAATAGAAACTTTGCTTAGATGATAAACTCAAAGGTTCCTTTAGCGGCAGTTCCTATGTATGTGCTGAGATGTCTATAAAATTGTTCACTAAACCAAAGATACAGAACTAAATCTATGGATAAAGGCCTTGCATCCCAGACCCGAGGACACCAAATAGCAGGAAGTATGAAGTCACATGGCACTGTGCGGTGTGAGGCTTTTCCACACTTGAGACAGAGCTGAGGGGGGCTTCTGCTGCAGGCCTCTCACCTCAGCGCTGTGAGGCAGCCTGTGTGTAGAGAGCACAAGGGCCTTGTGCTAACTCTGTGGACAAGAAGCACAACTCTAATAGAAGTGTTACCTGCTTGCTCACAACAGTTAAGCGCCATGTGCTGTAGCAGTCCTCTTGCTAGTTAGTGATTTCTGAAAATATCCTTTTAAATTACATGTTTACAATTATGATGCTGTGTTACTGTTAGAGGTAGATGGGAAATCGATCTCAGAAACACTTAGTTCAATTGATTTGAAGAATACGTGAGGGAAATAAAGACACGAATTTCTCTCTGGACAGAAAACCTGTACTGATTAAGGAGTCAATAGGATATGAAAATACTATGGATTGGCCAAATGTTAAGGCCTCATTTTCAACTTTATGAGAGTAAAGAAAACATGCATGCTTATAAACACATGCACACAAATGCCCACAGAAAGATTGTAATATTTCTTTGTATGTCATTTTGATAATGATTAATATATAGTAAGAACTTGATAACCCTTGCAAGCTTCACATATGCTTTGAGTTGAAGACTACCCATGAGTTTCCTTATCCAGTCTGTCTCTCCTCTACATTCAGAGAGAGAGAGAGAGAGAGAGAGAGAGAGAGAGAGAGAGAGAGAGAGAGAAATTAATTAAGGTATACTTTTCATAGCGGCACTGCTGTAGAATGTTAGCGTGCAGCCATATCACCTATTAACACTTCAGCATGGAAGACTCCATCATTATTTCCAGAGATTTGAAATTTGATTAGTGACATGGGGGGGTGGGCACAGGAACAATTCCATGGAGAACCGAAATCAGAAAGTCCCACAGCATGAAGAAAGAAGGTTCATCCACATGGAGCCAAGATGGGAGATGTCAGGAGCCAGGAGGTCCTATTGAATCCAGCAAAGTGGAGATATTGACCCTAGGTTGTCCTGCGGAGGGGTAATGAGGACAGCAAGGTCTGTCCTCTCAGGAGCTAGCTCAGCGTGTTGTCTGTAATCCATCTCCAGCAGATGTCGACAGAATCAAATTATTTTTGTCCTAGCATGAGTTGGGCAAGAGTAAAGAGTTAATGTTAATATGTTTTTAGACAGTCAATGTATTTTTGTATGACTTATTTTCTAAAAAACAGGTTTTTTCAAGGAAACATGATTTTATGCTCTAATTTCACTTAGAAAATACATTTCACCTCAAAATAATTCTTTTGAAGGGAAATCAGTTCACATATAGAGAACAAATCATTCTTCCTTTAATAAGACATTTTCAATTATAGCTGTTGAATAACAAATCTGCTGTGAGAAGCTGGGTTTTTCAGTGTTCCATATGCACAGCTCTGATTAGGAGAAGGGAAAGATGCCTATCTCCTGCAAATGGTGAATTACACCCAGTAGGTGGAAGGGGGAGGTGCATTTTATTCTGACAGTTGATTTTTAATTATAAAAGCTTCGACTAGCCCATGTTTGGGGAAAATATTCTTTTAAAAATATTTTTTACCATTAACTCTCCATCTTTTATAGTGACCATTATTTCAAAAATCCAAAAGGACTTTAGGAAGGTCTGTCTCCTATACTGATAAGATACTCACTCTACAAAACATTTTGCATCAGCAGCAGAGAACTTGATAAGCATCCTTGCCACATTTCCATCCAGGCTTTGCCCACACCTGCTGTTCCAGAATAAGCCTAGAAATATTACAATGTCTTTATAAAGCAAGACCTAAAGATAACGATTGGCCCAGAAGACGTTATTTAAGCATTCATTCTGTTGTTTACTTACAGTGTTATTTCAAGAATTGTATCTGTAGATTTTAAGTTATTTTTGAAAATACTTTCATATCAACTATATTACAGCATTTAAATTAACTATTTCCTATTCAATTTCCAGGGCTACTGCAACACATAGGGGCCAGGTGATTTTCAAAGATGCATTAGCCCAGCAGTTGTGTGAACAAGGAGGTAAGTTCATCCTTGACTTGCTTATGTTAGTTGTGTCTACATTATTTATGGCAGGTCCTCTGTCTTACTGACCTATCATTTCATTAATGTTACTTAGTCATGGTGTTTTAGAATTGAGTTATTGACTAGTTCATATCCCTATTCATTATGTATTCATTGATAAAGCTAGCAGACTTCTGAACATATTCACTGTGAGTGAATGAACCAAAAGAAATTTTATAATATTTTTTTCTGAGTCACTTTTGTTGTCCTAGATGTGACAAATTTTAATAGTAATTGTAAATTGTACAAAAATTCATTTTCTTTAATTTCTTAAGCTTCAAGTCAAACGTATTTCTGATTATTACTTTATACTCTCGTATCTCTGATTTTGCTTTAGTTGGTCATATCATGAGTTGCTTATATACCTATATCTGTAGATACACATAATCAGTATGGTTATACCTAAGTAGTGTGGTATTTGATAATTTGTTACTCTCAAAAAACTAATTATTTGCTTACAAATTCTTCACTCATAAAACTCCCCTCCATAATTTCAAAAACCTATGATCCATATTCTTTGGTTAAATTAACTTTTCTTCTATGAATTTTAAGAATGCAGAGTTTAAAATATGTCTAAATATGCAGGCACAAGGATTCTATTACAGTATATATTTCTTCTATGTTATGAAAATATTTACTAAAAACATAGAGTACCATAAAGCAAGGAATATCAACATTCTGCAAAATACATAATGCTGAAAAAGATATGTTCAATTCACATTTGCTAGTCCCTAAAACTGAATTCTCTTAAACCTTACAAGTTCAAGTCTGTTGCATTATAATTGGACTAGACTATTTAAAATAAAATAAAAAGCTAAAAAAGTTAATACAAAACATTCTCAGTGAGTGAAGGTAAACTCTATCTTATTATGATAGTATTTACATGCACACAATTTTTTCATTAATTTATTTATTCACTTTGCATCCCCATTGCAGCCCCCTCCAACTTCTCCTTCCATCCCCAACCTCCCATCCTTCTCTCATTCCCCTTTCCCCTTCTTTTTAGAGAAGAGAAGCACCCCTTCCCCTGGTACCACCCCCCTCCAGCACATCAAATTCTTACCAGGACTAAGCACATCTTCTCCTACTGAGGCCAGATAAGCCAAGCCAGGTAGGAGAAAGGGATCCAAAGACAAACAACTAAGTCCAAGTCAGAGACAGCCCCAAGACAATTGTTGGGGTACCTACATGAAGACCAAGCTGCACATCTGCTACATATTCAAACTCCATATCCCCTGGTGCTAGGATTCTCAGCTGAATCATCTCAATATCCTCCCAGGTCTCAGGCTTGTCCCAGAGATGCCCCCAACTGATTTCCCTTCTCTTTCCCACCTCTCTCACATAATACTTCCAGTCTTCCCATACTTAATTCCTACCCTTATTTTCCTCCCCACCCCCACTCCAATTCAGTTCCCTCTCTCCATCCAGTTTCAATGTTTATTTTATTTCCACTTCTGAGCAAGATTCACGTATCCTCCCTTGGGTTCTCTTTGCTTCTTTGGTAGCATGGTTATCCTGTACTTTATGGATAATATCCACTTATAAGTGTGTACTTACCATGAGTGTCTTTCTGGGTCTGGTTTACTCAGGATATTTTCAAGTTCCATCTATTCACATGGGGATTTCATGATGCCCTTGTTTTTAATAGGTTAGTAGTATTCCATTATGTAATTATGGGTCACTTTTTTTTTTTTTTTATCCATTTTTCGATTCAGAGACATCTGGGTTGTTTCCGGTTTCTGGCTGATAAGAAATAAAGCTGCTATGGACATAATTGTTGGGGTGAGAAATTGGTACCTGGTCAGGCTTGTTATTGGGCAGCCACCATGTTCCTGCTGCTCCTCGGCTCTGACTGGGGCTCTGGCTAGCTAGATACACAGGCCCTGGTACCCACAATATGCCAGCGTGGGGGATCGTTCTGCCAATCGCCCACGCTGCATCCACAAAGCTTGGCTGAACCTCAGACATCCTCCCAGTACTGGGTAAAAATGAGACTCTCAAAGCTTAATGATTATCTAAAGGATTTATATATTTAGAAATGCTCAATGAACAAGATGCCCACACAATTAGAGTTGTTACCCAATATCTAACCTTTTCATAGAAGTTGCTACCCAGGACAGCTTTTGACCCATCTGTGGTTCTCCATGGCTGATGGCCTCCTTCTCTCCTCCCCTTTTTCTATTTCTCCCCTTCTCTTTTTCTCCACTCCCCTTCCTCTTTCTCTCCCAGTTCCACCCCCTCTTCTACTGCCTAATCACCAAGCTCCACTGCAAACAAAATGTAGCAGAATAAGTATCCTGCTACACATAGTTGAATGAGTGTCCTTGTAGTATGGTAGAGCATTGGGTATATGACCAGGAGTGCTATAGCTGGGTCTTGTAGGACTATTCCCAGTTTTTCTGAGAATTTGCCAGATTTCCAATGTAGTTGTACAAGTTTGCACTTTCACCAGGAGTAGAGCAGGGTTTCCCTTGCTTCACATCCTTGCCAGCATGTGCTGTCTTTTGAGTTTTTGATCTTAGCCATTCTGCTGTGTGTGTAAGATGGAATCTCAGAGTCATTTTGATTTGCATTTCCCTGATGACTAAGGACTTTGAACATTTCTCTTTTGTTTCTCAGCACTAGAGGTCTCTCTGTTGAGAATTCTTTGTTTAGCCCTGGACCATATTCTTTAATAAGGTATTTGAGTTGTTGGTGTCTAACTTCTTGGGCTGTTTATAAATTTTGGATATTAGGTTTGGTGAAAGATTTTTTTCTCATTATGTAGTTTTGTCCCATTGACAGTGTTTTTGCCCTATAGGAGCTTTTTAATTTCATGAGGTCCCTTTTGAAAATTGTTGATCTTAGTGCCTGAGCTGTTGGTGATCTCTTCGGGAAGTTGTCTTCATTTAAAGCTATTTCCCATTTTCTCTTCTATTAGATTTAGTGTATTTGGTTCTATGTTGAGGTCTTTGATTCACTTGGACTAGAGTTTTATGCAGGATGATAGATATGGATCTATTTGCATTCTTCTGCCTGCAGTTAGACCAGCACCATTTGTTGAAGATACTTTCTTTTTTCCATTGTATGGTTTTGCCTTCTTTGTCAAAAATGAAGTGTCTGTAGGTGTGTAGGTTTATTTCTGGGTTTTTAATTCTATTCCATTTATCAGCCTGTTTTTATGGGAATACCATGTGGTTTATACTGTTGCTCTGTAGTACAGCTTGAAATCCAGGATGGTGATACCCCCAGAAGTTCTTCTATTTTATAGGATTATTTTAGCTATCCTGGTTTTCTTTTTTGCATATGAATTTGAGAATTGCTCTTTCAAGGTCTGTAAAGAATTGTGTTGGAATTTTGATGGGAATTTCATTAAATCTGTAGATTGCTTTTGGTAAAATGGCCATTTTTACTATGTTAATTCTATTGATCCAGGGGCATGGGAGATCTTTCCATCTTCTGAGATCTTCTTCAATTTTTTCTTCAGAGACTTGAAGTTCTTGTCATACAGATCTTTCACTTGCTTGGTTAGAGTTACACCAAGATATTTTATATAGTGAAGGGTGTTGTTTACTTTTCTTTCATATCCTGTTTATCATTTGTATAAAGGAGGGCCACTGCGGGTTTTTTAAGTTACTTTTATATTCAGCCACTTTGTGGAAGGAGTTATTAGTTGTAGGGGGTTCTCTGGTAGAATTTTGTGGTTCACTTATGTATAGTATCATATACTTTAGTAGTGATACCTTGACTTCTTTCTTTCCAATTTTAATTCCCTTGATCTCCTTTGGCTGTCTTACCACTTTAAGTATTATGTTGATTGTAGTATTATATTGCTGTGTTTTGCCTTTATTGTGTTTAGGTATAGGCCTTGTATCCTCAATATCTCCAAGATTTTCATTATGAAGGGGTGTTGAATTTCGTCAGAGGATTTTCACCATCTAATGAGATGATCATGTATTTTTTTTCTCTCAATTTGTTTTTTATGTGGATTACATTGATGGATTTTTATATATTGAAACATTTCTGCATCCCTGGGATGAACCTTACTTTATCATGGTGGATAATGCTTTCGATGTCTTCCTAAATTAGGTTTGTGAGTATTTTATTGAGTATTTTTGCATCAATGTTCATAAGAGAAATCTGTCTGAAGTTCTCTTATTGAGTTTTTATGTTGTTTAGGTATGACTCATACTAGGTATGCAAGTCAGGCTTACTGTGGCCTTATAGAATGAGTTTGGCAATGTTCCTTCTGTTTCTATTTTGTGGAATAGTTTTAGGAATATTGATATTATCTCTTCTTTGAAGGTAAGGTAGAATTAAGTGCTGAAACCCTCTGATCATGGGCCTTTTTTTTGGGGGGGGTGACTTTAAATGACTGCTTCTGTTTCCTTAGGGATTATAAGATTATTTAAATAGTTCACCTGATCTTTATTTGACTTTGGTAAGTGTAACAAGAAAACCATCCCTTTCATTTAGATTATTGAATTTTGTGGTATAAATGATTTTAAAGTAAAACCCAGTGATTCTTTGGATTTCCTTGGTGCCTGTTTTATGTCCCCTTTTTCATTTCTGATTTTGTTAATTTGGATCTCTGCCTTTTAGTTAGTTTGGCTAAGGGTTTGTGTATCTTGTTGATTTTTTCAAATAATGAGCTCTTGGTTTCATTGATTCTTTATATTGTTCTCTTTGTTTCTAATTGATTGATTTTGGCTTTGAGTTTGATTATTTTCTGTCCTCTACTCTTGTATGTGTTTGCTTCTTTTTGTTCTAGAGCTTTCAGGTGTACTTTTAAATTGCTAGTATAAGATCTTTCCAGTTTCTCCATGGAGGCACTTAGTGCTATGAACTTTCCTCTTAGCACTGCTTTCATTGTGTCCCAGAAGTTAGGTATTTTGTATCTTCATTTTCAGTGAATTCTAGAAAGTCTTTAGTTTCTTTCTTTATTTCTTTCCTGACCCAGTGGCCATTGAGTGGACTGTTGTTCAGTTTCTATGGGTTCGTAGACTTTCTGTTGTTTCTGTTGTTGTTGAAGTCCAGTTTTCATCCATGGTGGTCTGATAAGATACAATTTTCTTTTATCTGTTGAGGCTTGTAGCTCACCTCTACTGGCAGTGCTCCGGGTGGACCTAGGAGGGCAGGGATCACATGCACACAGTTTACATTGGTGGATACCATGTTGTTGAAACATAGCCCAGGATGAGAACAAGGAGCTTTTCATTGACACATGAGCCACAGAAGTCACATTGGTGCAAACAAGATAAGGCAGGGAAAGCAAGAAGAATGTCAGCTTCCTGCTGTGAGGAAACGGGTGCTATAGTATAACCATGTATTTATTTTGAGTCTTTCTACTTTTAATTTAAACATTATTTCCTCAAATAAAATAACATAATTTTTCTTGTAATGATTTTCTGTATATTACACAAAGAATATCTAATATATTTATGAAAGAAAAAAATAGCCTTCTCTGTATACCATGCACAGAGCCTTTTATTTATCGTGTATTTTAGTATGTTGGTCTTAATTAAATTAAGCAATTCAAACAAAGCAAAGTTTGTTTTGTGGAGCTTGGGAACAGGATCATTCTAAGATTGTATTGTGGGCCAAACATATTGAAAAAAGAAGTTTCAGAACACATAAGCGATACTGTCAGTTGGTCAGCAGCCTTGGTCCCCTTCCTCAGAAGACTGTTCTGCAAATCAGTCCCAGTGGCTTTCAGGCTCCCGCCTGGGCTCACAGCCATTCACTGTGTGTCCCCACCTCACTCAGACTCCTTTCAGTCACACCCTAAAACCCCTGAGTGTGCCTTAGCCCATAAACCCAGTGCTACTTACACCCAAAATATCCCCCTTTCCTTGCTCAGATTAACCTTTTATGTCTGTTGTTCTGGCTGATTTGGCTTTCTGATTCAAGTGTAAGAAAGTGAACATTTGGGCTTGATGGTAATAAAGTTATGGTGTTTCTATCTCCATCCATTGTCTGCACAGAGTGGCTTTATCTGAAGCTCACCGTTTATGTTCCACAAGAGAACCCAGGGCCCAGCTGTAGGGCTAGACCAGCTGCTGGATGTCAGGGGCTGCCCCTGTCTCTCCCTCTCTCCTGAAACTGAGGGGAGAAAGCAGTCATTCACTTTCAGGTTTCAGGCTTTACAAGTCCTTTGCAATCAGGGAGTTGTAGTTGGAACTAGGCTGGTGTGACCATCTCCTTAGAAAAGCCAGCAGAGGCCATGCTGTGGGCCATGAGTGGGAAGACTCCAGCAACCAAGGTCGGCTGGTGTAAGATGAGCTGTGTAGGGTGAGGAGGATGAGAATAATTCTTTTCTTCTTAAACTTACTTGTATTTTTTTTTATTTTACAATGAAATCATGTCATTTGAGTTATAAGAAAATACTACAAGTTCTCCCTATCCCCAAATTACAACTATGTGTTTCACCGTTTGAAGAGGGCGGGGAACTTCTGCTGAGCAGGTAAACTAAATTACTTTTCAAGAATAAAAGACAAATGCAGAGTGCTCTTGTCTCTCCCACATGAGGACTCTCCTGACTTTTAATATGGTCTGCCTCTGTCATATCCTAATTATCTGCTGAATGTTCATTTCCTCTACCTGGGAGCTTTTGGGAAGAGGAATCATGCTTTAGTTTGTTTTCTTTAACACATAATAGGCTTGACCTAACACATGTACTTAATAAATGATGAAGAATCAACTTAAAGGATTTACTGTTGAAAACTCGCTGCCTCTCCTTTTTCCTTCGAACATTTCTCATAAAGCCCAGTGGGGCAGCCTGGCTGACACGAAACAGTGGTCCATCAACTGATGTTGATTGTAAAATATAGGTCTTGTCATATTAAACTCTGTAAATTAGGACTGGGAAGATGGCTTAGTCAGAACTGTGCCTGCCATGCAAACATGCAGACCTAAGTTCAGATCTCCAGCACTCACATAACAGGCCAGGCACGGCGTGCACATTCAACTCCAGTGCTAGGGTGGCAGAGGACACAGAGAGGGAATCTGCAGAGTTAGTTTGCCCTCTAGTCTAGCTGAATCACTGAGCTTCAAGATTAGTGACAGACCCTATCTAAAAGACATCTGGCATTGGCTTCTGGCCAATATACCCATGTATACACATGTGCATATATACCCACATGTTCACATGCATGTATCTCTCTTTCTCACAAACACACACACACACACGCACACACACACACACACACACACGCACACGCACGCACACACACACACACGCATACACATGCACACACACACATTCACCATACACACAAATAGATAAATGTGTATGTAAATAAATAAAAGTGAGACTCTGAAAATTATTCACAGATTTCCATTCTGACTTTAATAGGTCACACATTGGTATTTTTAAATCATCTTAAATTCTGAGGTTCTAGAAGTAGCAGTAAACAATTCACAGATGGGTTCTTCAGACAGTCACGGTGCAGACAGTTGGCAAGAGTGTCCTGTTTGTCATGCTGGAGTTACTGCTGTTTGAGATGGGGTGGAGCCTGGCGGCTGCATACTCACAATTGCTTTAAAGTGGAAGATGCTTATGTTCATTCATTTGCAATTAAAAAAACAAAAACAAATAACAAAAACCCACAAATCATCTAATGGTCCTCTCCAAGGATTACCGAATGCTCACTCACTGTGAGTGCCGGCCTCTTTGCTACCATAGGTCATGAGGATGTCAATGAGCAGAGCTCAGCTGGGTGGGAGTCCAGAGAAAGGGAGACTACAGTTTTACAATGTGTGCCTCCAGATCAGGTAGGTCTCACTTAGGAGGTGATGCTTTAGCAAAAGCCAGGGAAGAGCAAAGGAATTAGCATGTGCCTCTCCAAGAGACCGCCCAACATGCCACTAAAACTTCAAAGACAGATGGGGGTGAAGTACTGCTTACAGTGATCAAAGTAAATAAGCATATCCAGAATGGACCAAAAACTTGGAAGGAAGTGGAAGAGACTCATCCTCCACAAGAATTATTATTAGACAAACTAGAAAGTGATGGAATCAAAATATATTCTGAATCACATAAAATTTGTACCAGCTACATAGCCTAGGCTATCCTCAAGTTTGACCAATCCCTCGGCGTCCACTGCACAAGTGTTGTGATTACAGTCTTATGCCTTTACATCTAGCCCCACGAATATTTTTGGTTTAAAAAAAATTACACTTTGAAAATTCACATGAATTATATACACCTCAAGAAAAATGATCACCATTGGCAACATTCACTGGGAACATAGAAAATCCTTACTCTTTAGAGGCTTATGCAAGTGCCCAGTGTGATGCCGACGTGAGTAGGGCTGACACTGGACTAGTGGTGCACACAAGGGACTGCAAGGATGGATTGGGTAGAATAGGTGTATGCGTGTGTTCACTGACTCGGAGCTTCTTAGCATGTCTTCTTCAAAACACACATTGGCTATTTGGCAAGGCCAGATGGCAGACTTAGTAGCGTGACAGCAGCCATGCCCCACACTGCCCCCAAAGGTGCACAGCATTTACAAACCATGCTGGTATCCTCTGCTGTTGGGTTGATGGTGGTGGATAAAGCTGAATATACTTTGTATCAGAAGGAATGGCTCAGGTGTACAGCTGATGCAGACAAACTCAAGCAAGTTTGTCTTCCAGCACTCTCATGACTGGGTCGTAGACTGCGTGGTGGACTGGGTAGACATGCTCTCCCGAGCACTGGGTTATGGTCATAGGCTTTATTGTGTCATCAGACCAGACATCAAATTCTTTAAGTTTTAAATCATTTGTCTTAAGGATGGTAAAAACTGCAAGGCAGAAGCGGGGGTAAAAGTTGAATAATCAAACCCATAAAGTAAACCAGGTATTTAAATTAGACGTTTCTCCAAAACTTTCAACGTGCCCGCAGGGTGAGATGCATCTCAATGGTAGAGCTAGTAATGATGGCACTAATAATACATGAGGCCTTGGGTCAATTCCTGCAGTGCAGTCAGTCAGCGATATTTTAAAGATCATTATAAGTCATATCTACCAGTTTTTCTCTTGGCTATTCCCTTGTTATTCAATAGCTTAAATTAATAAATATTTTAAAAATAACCTACAATGCAAAGTCTTTATTAAAGCCTTCTCCTTTCACAGTGTTAGTCAGAGTTATGCTTTACCTTACCGACTTCCACTGTTGGAAGGGGAACTGATTCACTTGAAGGTTCCTAGTGTTAAAGATTTGCTTGTCAAAGACATCCGTTTCCCCATGGCTGTTTTGTAGCTTGAATTTCACCTTAGCAGCTACAACTCCTGTTCCTGGCATCCCCAGGCTTGTGATTTACAACAGAGAGAGCTGGGGAAGAGGCTGGGGAAGCTATCCAGGAGCCCCAGTCTTCAGCGCCTGAAAAAGTACCCTACCCTGTAGAGGAGAGAACTGGGGCCTCTGGCTCTGACAGACACAGTGTCCCCAAGTGATCCAAGACTGCCAAGAGTCACCTCATATGGCCACAGTAAAACTTCCTGCTAGTGTCCCTGGGTGGGTTGGGCTGCTTTTTACGACTCCTAAAAAAAAGGGTGTTTTAGATTGGTGCTGGTTTTTCCAAGGTGATTGAACAAAGGTGTAAACAGCCTTCTTCTCCGTTCTGGGGGCTGTATACATTCCCACTTGACAGCTTTATCTGGTCTAAAGTCAAAATACCAAGATTTATGCTTGAAATGAACTTGACACTGGCTGCCTCTGAATGCCCGTAGAGCCTGCTTTCTGCTCAAACTGCTATATAGTCTGCTGTATTCCCTCATATTTTAAAGGACAGAACCTAGATTTGAGTGTATGTAATTACTTGGGAGTGAAATTGCTGTCAGCATACATCAATCATATTTTCATTTTTCCTTGTGAAATATTATTTCACACAACTTGTTAATTCATTCTTATTTTGATGTATATCTGAAAATATACTTGTGTCATGTTACAAATTAATATAGGTTTTCATAAGTTTTTAAGAATTGAAATGCATTCCTATTAATTAGCATTTATTGTGCGCTGTCATCAGTAGGCATATGTGGTACTGTACCAGACCCCATGGGAGTCGTGTGGCAATATGAGGCTGATTCCCTGTTCTCAGTTTGTAGTATATAGATGCTGGTCCAAAGTAAAATCATATCTATAGTCAGTGGAGAGGTATCATGCCATGTCCTTTGAGGCCCTTGCTCAACTGTTTTCCTCTCTGCCTCATAGTTTCAGCATCTTGCTTTTAGAACTCCCCACCCCCGGCAGTGTTTTGTTGTTGAAGCCACCACTCTTTGGGGCAGGAATTTCAACTTTGTGTGCATTCCTCGGACTGTTTTTTCCCCTCACACTGCAGCTTCTTGAAAGAACATCATGTGTCCTCAGGGTGTACTCCCAACCCTGCTGCCTGGCTTCCCCTGCCGGTGCCACAGGAACTGACATCTGCAGGGGCACCAATAGCCTACCAGGAACCCAGCCAGGCCAGTGCTCTGCCAGACTTGCCTCTGCTTGGATTCTTTATGACTCCTCTGCCTCACAGTGTTCATGCTGGGGCTTCAGGGGATTCCATTCCTCAGCTGCTTATCTCACTCATGTGACCTTATTCCTCTGTAATCCACACTGGGTATGATGTCACACCTATGTTTTTCATCTGTGGAACTCTGTCCATTTGTTCTGCACAGAGCCAATACCACAGTATGGTCAAATGGTGCTTTATTGCAGTAAAATACAAAAAGTAATAAAGAAATTGACCCAGAGCCAATACCACAGTATGGTTGAGATCATGTGTGGATGTCTGCACTGAGAACATGGACTGTGGCTCTCACTCTGTGTGTAAATTTCTGTCCTGGAACTGTGTGGCTATGAAACTTTTCTGAGTCTCGATGCCCTTGTCAGTTAAGTGGGAAGAATTGCAGTACTTGCCTTCCACGTCATCCCATTATTCCTAAGGAGTATTGTGAAGGGATTAAATGCCACAAATGTCTGCATGGCATAATGGCTGGCACCTTAGTGAGTATTAGCTATCATTCTTAGTTATCAGCATGTTTTAGTTACTTTTTTCATCACTGTGACATCGTAACTGTTGGAACAAGCCTAAGGAAGGATGTGCCTAGTTTGGTCACCAGTTGGCATTGCCGGCCGTCATGGTGGGGAAAGGGCAGGGACATGGATGTGAAACAGCTGCTTAGCATAAGCATTCACAGTCACAAAGCAGAGAGAGATGAATACCTAGCATCCATCTCACTTTTTCATTTTTCTATTGTCTAGGGACCCCATCCCAAAACATGGTGCCACCCATACTAAGGTTAGGTCTTCCCATTTAAATGAACCCAGTTTACAGGCTTCTTCACATAAATGCCGAGAAGGATCCATGGATCCTAAATCTTATCAAGTTGATAGTCAAGATTAACCATCATGGAGAACTTTCATTGAGGAGCCGTTTTAGTACCTCTAACTAACTCAGTTCTAACCTGGGCATTTTCTTTCCTTGGCTCTGCCTCTTTTATTGCAGTTCTGTGTTTTAGTAATTGGCCCAAATACTAAGCAGATGCCCAGGGAACATCCTCTGCTCATTTCTGTCTGTCTTCCATGCTTACACCAGTGTGTTGAAGATAAACATGCTTAATCTTCTTAGTATTCCTTGAAGCACCTGTCAGTTTTCATAACCACTGCCACTTTTGACACAGTCAGTCCATCCATTCATTTATCCCTTGACACAAACTGCATTTGAAATCATGTGACCTTAGCTCCCCAGCATAGTCTGGCTTTCAAGGCCCTCTTCAGACTGACCCTGTTCCCCTCTCCCTCTACTCTTCCTTCTGCCTCTCTCTTCCTGCATGCCCCCTTCCTCTTCTACTTCCTCTCATTCTTCTTGTCTTTCTCCTGGTTGCTCCAACCTCAAAATGTTATTTAAATTGTAATCTCAGATCCTGGGCTTCCAGTTAACTTAATAATTTGTTAGAGTTCACAAAATTCTAGAATTTTTTAAATTACAAAGCATTGTTTTAAGATAATCTACCCACAACTCTATACTATTTTATATTCTGTTTCACTCAAAATTGTTATTCATGGCATGGCTAATTTTTAAAAATATATATGACTGTTTCTCCAAAAATATGTGTGCATGAGCCCAGTAGGACAATGCGTCACAAGGTTTAGTCACTAAGGTCCTGTTATTGATAGCTCATAAAAGAATCAGTCTTACCTGAAAGAGTTCTCTAAGTCATAAAGATATATTTTGTTCTGATCCTACTCAATTTATTTTAGGATAGGAAAGAGGATAAGCTGCTGAAAACACAAATCAAATTGAAGTGGGGAATGAGAAGGAGGAAAGAGAAAAATAATTGCTAATACTGCTGGCTTCTGTGGATAATTTAGCTGCTTTAAATATTAAGTAATCTTTTATGTTGATCGTAACTATTTCCTGAATATAGGGAGAACTATTTTCATTCCAAATTTATAACATTTTGGAAGTTTAATTATCATACTTGAAGGTCAAATGGTGCTTTATTGCAGTAAAATACAAAAAGTAATAAAGAAATTATTCCTGGGGAGATGAAAGTCTCGGTTCATAGCTCATTAAATACTAACTTCACAGACCATGTCTAATTTGTCATATTTAGCTTTAGAAATTTAATACATTAGAATTTCAAATTAGGTGAAAGGATACATGAGACAAAACTACCTAGGGCCTTTGAATTCCAAAATGATTTAGGAGGTAAAGTTCTGATAGCCTAATGCCTGATGTGCAGGTGAGAGAGAGAGAGAGAGAGAGAGAGAGAGAGAGAGAGAGAGAGAGATTGCTTACCTGATTCAAAGATGGTGTTAAGCACCCAGTGATAGAATCAACAGTCAGCTCAACTTCAGACAGACATCTCCTTTCTTCTCAATGTATTGAAGTCTTCATTGTACTGAATATTCCGCTCAATAAATGGGCTGAAATTTATTAGTGCTTTAGAGATGCATGCTGACTTAAAAGCTTTCTTTTAAAATAAACCTCTGAAGAGTAACACAGCCCTCGACATAGCATTAAGTATAACCTTGTTTTCCTAGCATGCATAGGCTCCTGTGACTGTGTGGGATTCTGGTCGGCCCAAGCTGTAAAAGAGTATGAACAGATTTCCAGTTTTGATTTCTGCAGCATTGAGTGACTTAGATTCTGTGCCCACTTTTTGAGTAGCAGTGATTCCCTAATACATGCCCAGTACAGAGCTCACTCCTAACTCTAATTCAACCTCGGCCAGTGGAAATATAATGTGAGCCTTATGTAATTTTAAGTCCTACAGTACCCACATGTAAGAAACAAAAGTAAGATAGTTAATATGTCTACTTAACACAGATTATATAAAATATTAAACATTTCAATATAATATAGACACTATAAAATGATTAGTAACACATTTAACATTATTTTTTCTTGTGCTAAGACTTGAAAATCTGATATATATTTTATATGTGAAGTGCATTTAAGTATTAGAATATCTTGCTTATTTAAGATTTTATAAATTTTCAGTTAAAAGTAGCATCACAGGCCTGCCTGGCCTAAAATTTTTAAAATTCTTCAAAAACAGGACTGAATATTGAAAAAGCTCATTTTCCTTTATATTCACATATTGACAAAATTTGTTCATGTTTTCTTTTTTAAGAAAGTTGATCTCAAGTTGAAGCAAAGCATGTGTGTATTTCAAAACTATGTACAAATGTTTTTTTTTTCAATTTTTCCAACCTAGTATTGTTAATATGTAACTTATAGGGATAGTACATGAGCTGAAAAACAATGTTTAACAGGAAGAAGCTAGGATTTTTTCTAAGGTCTTGTGACAATTTAGCTAACACTAGAAAGTACAAGTTAAAATCTAACATTGATTCAGATAAGGAAATCTGTACAGTCTATGTTTCTAGTTCATTTTATTTCTGTGTATGTGTATACGTGTGTGTGTGTGTGTGTGTGTGTGTGTGTGTGTGTGTGTGTGTGGTATATACATGTATGTGGAAGCCAGAGGCCAGCAATAGCTGTCTGGCTTCATTACTTGTCTCCTTATTTTTAAGATACAGTCTCTCACTGAAGTTGGGACTCACTGGTTCAGCTGCACTGTCTCTGCAGTACCCTGGACCTGCCCATCTCCCTCCTCCATTGCTGGGGTTTCAGGTGTGCACCACCACGTTGGGTTTTTGATATGGCTTCTGGGGAGCCTTATTCAGAGCCTCTTGCTTGTTCAGCAAGCCCCTTACCCACTGAGCTATTTTCCTAGCCCGATATATTTCTGGGTCTGAAGTTTTTAAACTCAAGCCTGGTATCATAACAGATAACTGTAATCCCAATATTTGGAACTTGAGGCATGGAGATTGCTATAAATTTGAGGGCAGAGTGAACTATGTAGTGAACTCCATGCACTTTACACTATAGACTGAGACCCTGCCTCCAGAACACCAGAAACCAATTCAGTTTCAACCCCAATACTCCTGCTCCCTGGAGACTTTCTGCTCAGCCTGTGCAGATATGGTGTGACACAGGAGAACAGGCATCAGTGAGCCACAGTCTGTCTTTGATTCTTGAATATTTGGCAAATATTACTTTTGTTTGAAGAAAACCTTCATTCCAAGTTAAAACTTCAGTGAGCCATTGTAGAACCCTAGCAACTTAACCAACGAGCATCAGCACAAAACACAAAACCTTGAAATACAGTCTTATATTTTGTAAGAGTTTCACAAATGACTTTAATAAATTTAAACCTGGCACTTGCCATAGAATCTGCCTTTTAAAAAATCCACAGAGATATCTTCAGTATGCATTATATGTTAGTCTGGAGCAATAAGATACACCAGTCTTATTTTAAAATGCTGTTAATTCTGAATTATTAGTCTGGCATAATGGAGCTACTGCCCATTGTGGGAGAAATTGATTTTTATATCTAGTTGAAATTCTTCTTTGAAAGTTAAAAAAGAGTTTTGAGTATGTGTCATGAAATCTTACATTTAGGTAGTGAATTGACATTCCCTCAAACTTGGAAATCATTGTGGGACAGGGAAGAAGTAACTTTCGGTAGTGAGCTGGGCGGGATCCTGTCTGTCTGTGCTGGTTATTCTGCTTCCATCGCATGCACGTTTGAACATACTGTCTCCTTCATCCTTCACCCATAGATGTTCAGAAGATCATCGTATGCTTAGGAGTAATCCCACAAATGTCCTTAGCTTCCACTCTCGTAACCTTGTGTGCCCAAGTGTTTCTCTGACATTTTCATCAAGTCATGCTGCACCTGAGGTCTTCCATAGGCCATCTTCTTCCCTCCTTTACGTCTATTTGTCTTTCTATGCTAGTATTGAAAAATCAGCAGGGAAAGAGTCTTCTCTGAAACACTCTCCAGATACTCCTCATTTCCTAGTCAGCCTGTCTTAGAGTCCCGCTCTTCTCCCCCAGCCTCACACCAGCACCCTCTGAACACAGTACACTCTGTCACAGCCATGGCCCCTGACAGTGACCACTTTTAGGGGGTGGGAACATGGGATGGGTTTTTGTTTCCATTACCGGAATGGCCAAAACGGCTAATTTCAGGAGATGGGCTCTCAGAGAAAGCTAGGCATATCCATTAACTGTTACGCTTTATCTTGTGAGCTTACAGGACACTGTGCCTGTAAAATGAGGGGCTTTATTTATTGTAGGAGAAACCATAACTTTTAAATAAAATGAACAGTGAGTTGGCAATCTTATTTTAGGATGTTTGTTAGCATTTCCCCCCCTTAATCCTGCAGAGTAAAAAGGCCCTATCTATGTGAGTTATCTCCTGTGAACTAAATTTCACAGCTGCGTTTGGGATTACTGGTCACTGGATTTTGCTTTTGTCACCAATTAGACATTCTTTTCTCTTCTTTTGTTCCAGCTCCCACAGAGGCCACTGCTTACTCACACCTCGGTAAGTGTGTAAGACTCTGATGCCATTAGCCTTCTACTTGGTCACCTGCCCAGCCCAGCCCACCCCTTCATGCTGTAGAGGGGAAACTCTCCATGGTCTTGGTCTCTGACCTTTATTGAACTCAGGTCCAGTCTGTGCTGGAGCAGAGAGCCTCAGGGGAAGCTCCTGCCTGTCCCACAGGAGTTCCATATGTCAGTGCCCTTACCCTTAGAAGCCTGTTCCGTGTCACCTCATGACTGAGCATCCAAAGGCAGAGTTTCCCCTGCCCTTCATATCAGAGTGCAGAGGCAGAAGCCATTGGTGTGGATAACTCCTGTCATTTTAAATTTAAGATTTCTGCTCAGGTTCTTAGATTGAAAAAAGAGAGACCACTCAATTATTTCTTCTAACATTAAAGGGAAGCTGTTAAGTGATTCTTTGCTTTAAAAAAAAAAATCTATGATTTGCCATCAGTATTGTGTGCTCTGCGACCCCAACTATTTAAAGGGTTATGGGATGGTTTAAAGCTCAGAGTCTGGAACCAAGGTGCCCATGTTTATCTCATCTTCACCACTTGGCTGCATGTTATGACACTGATTGAGGAACCCGTCTGTCCCCATATGTAAATAGAATCAGTAACAGTACCTACCTCCCTGGGTTGGCATGCAGATCAAGTGGAATTTCAAACTACATAATAAAAGGTATGTTATTGTCTGGTGATAAACACAAAATGTGTTTATCCACTGAAGGGAAGTTGTCTCTACAGGACAAGGAACCATTAAAAGTTAAATTTACCATGTTGTGTCAGCAAAGACTTATTTTAAAAACCATTTTCCTAACTTCTGCAACTTAATAAAAGCAAAAGGAGTCATCTTAGCCTGCCCCAGTCTTTCCCAGTGTCTCTTACTGTGCGGCCTCAGATAGGTCCATTATTTGTCTCTTGGGCTTTTTCTTTCAACCTACAAACCCAATTAATTTATTTTTCTCTTTGGAAAAATCTGCCTTGAGAAGCTTTTGCTTTTATGTAATGCTACAGCTCGGGGCTCCTCTTGGCAGATGAGCATAACTGCTTAGAAGCATGCCTTCTGGCAGCCACGACAGGCTGGTGACCACAGTGGTGTAGCGGAGTCTTGGCCAAGCTGCGACCTGAGAGAGCTGTACCCTGCAGGCTCGTCAGACACCACATCCAAGTGCTTGGAGGAATCATTAAATCACACCCATGCTCGCAGTCTATCACTACATTCTCTCCAGTGTATAGCCAGTCTCCCCCCATTCTCATGCCTCAGGCTTTGGGGAGGAACAGCCAGCACTCCTAAGTGCATGCTGACTCACTGGTTTCTGTGGTTCATTATATGCTTGCCTGCTGGCATACCTACTATTCAGGGGTTGCGGACTACCATAGGTGGGATGTCACCAAAGAGAATTTGAAATCATCTTCCCTGATATTTGGAAGAGATTTTAATTACCCAGTGAGTTTAGCGAGTTGTGTGGCTCTGCCCCTATAAGCAGAAAATATCAACTTTGAAAACTACAAAAATTGTTAAGGGTCTCTGTTAGTCAAGTGACATGATTTTAGTTTCTTAAAACTGACTAGAACAAACAAAATTGTAAGGAAAAGAGCCAGAGGATTCATGTTACCCAAAACATCCAGGACAAGCCTCAAAAAAAAAAAAAAAAAAAAAAAAAAATCCAATGAGAATGGTTAAAATAGTAATTAATTTCTCCTTTTATACATTGAACACACTTACATTGAAGCTGGCCATGAAATCATTTTTGTGTCTTTCTGCGGACCCTCTTTTCAGAGTAAATAAGCACTCTACAGCACATGAAGGTATTCTTTGGCATTTCCAGAAGACTAATGCTTAAAAACAGGTTTTGAATACAGCTGCATGGTAGTGGTACTATATTTACCACTATGGCTGCCATCCTAGCAATCCCCTGATTCAGTCAACTTTAAGTTGACTCTATAGTTATACATATAGATTAGTTATACATATAGAGAATATTTTTCCATGCAATTTTTATGGGAAACAAGTTAGCAACTAGGACACACTAGATGAATAGTGAGAGAATGTGGGGAGTTCTAAAAATCAAGGTAGGACAACAGGGTCTACAGGAAGGACAAGAGAAAATGGGTCAGTGGGTCAGAAGAGTATATGGTCTTTTTTTTTTTTTTTTTTTTTTTTTTTGGCTGCTACAGTAAGAGCCATTGTTCCATGCCTTAGTGAGCAGAGGAATGTTTGTCTGTGCTTTGTCTCTGGATGAATATGGGTCAGGGATGAGTAGCAAGCTCTGTGTGACCTCTCTTCTTTTCCCTTCCTGCTTTTGACCATTCAGTGGTTTCCCTTTTGGGGGCTCTAGATTACAGACTTCAAGAAGTCTAAACAGCAAAGCCTTTGCCCTCAGTGTTAACAGTCAGAGCAATTGCAATCAAACACTTATTTTAAAGTCAGTTCTCATTTAAAATACAGGTATCCTTCCTTCGTAGATGCAGCATGTTGACACTTGGAGCTAAATCCCCCTCTGTAGTGTTATTCTCTAAATACTTCCTTTCTCTCTTAGCTGAAATACACAGTGACAGTGTGATTCTACGAGATGATTTTGACTCCTACCACCAACTGGAATTGAACCCCAATATATGGTAAGTTACAAGAATGTGTTGAATTTTGAGTTGTTAATGATGCTGACTTTGTTTAATGAAAAGTTTTTCTCCCTGGAGGGTCAGTTCCTGAACAGTTCTTTAAGTACTAATGTATTTGTGTGTATGGTTAACTATGGAATTCACTTGTATGCTCAACTGCTCTTGAGTACTAATGCAGTGGTGAGAATGGCTAACTGCCAATGGACTACACGTGTATACCAGAAACAGTGCTAGCGTTGTTTCTTCCTTAAAATCAAATGTCGGCATTCTTCAAATTCCTGAATGTGTTTAGACATATTTTAGTTTTATAAGATTTCCATATGTTATTCTCGTTTACTTTGCTGTTACTGTGATAAACACCAAGATCAAAAGCAACGGAAGGAAGAAAGGGTTTATTTAAGCCTACATTCCCAGGTTCATCACAGAGGGAACTGGGGGCAGGCGTCTGGAGGAGAGACCTGAAGCAGAGACCATGGAAAAACACTGCTTTCAGTCTTGCTTCCAGGTTCATGTTCAGCATATATATATCTCGAGTCCACCTGCCTAGGGATGGTACTGCCAACAGAGGGCTGCCTAAGGATGATACTGCCAACAGTGGGCTAGACTCTTATATACCAATTAGTAATCAAAAATGCCTCACAGGTCAATCTAATAGAGACAGTTCTTCAGCTAAGGTTCTCTCTTTCCAGCTGTGTCAAACTGACAAGATTAGCCATCACATATCTAAAATCATCATGCTACAATGTATCTAATAGTTAGTGGTAAGTGGAAAGGGGAAACGTCTTATCCAAAGTGACAGATGACTTCATTGTAACTTGAAATAGTTTCTCATATAAGCTTGACTTCATTATTTGCACTACAGGCATTCTTTAGAAAGCTTTTAAGTATAAATTTCATGGGATTTTGAGGACAAAGAAATAAACTTAGGTCAGAAACTTTTGTGTATAGTTTGATATCTAGACTTGTTGGCAGTGTATTACATTTTTGCTGACCTTAGAATAGGTCTGTCAGTCCACAGTTATTTAGAAGAGTATGTAAATTTTGGGCTTTATTTAATATGGCATATGATTGAATAGATAAAAAAAGAGTTATTAAAAAATGCTAAACTTTGAAACTGAAGTGAAAACCCAAGTAATACTCAAGGTTGGAAACTGAATGGCAGTTACCTTGAATGTCACCAATGAGATCACTTTGCCTTGTGTTTATCTTTCCTGTTTTAACAAATATTTTACACTCTGGTGACACAATCAGTTAGCATGCCATACTCACACAAATAGTTAGCAGTAATTATTTAAGTGGAATTTCTTAAAGCTGCATTTCTCTCAGGTAGTTAATAATTCAGTAGTGGCTTAGAGGTCATACAAATTTTGAAATCTTGGACATAAGTTTTTAAATGTAATAGAGTGGGACCCAGAAGAGGAACAATGCCCCCGGCAGGATTTTCTTAAAGAAAAAGGCCTTCAGATTGAAAGTTGAAGATGACACATGGATTTCTGGAGCTTCAGTAGGGTAGAAGGTACTTTTATGTCTTCTAGATAGAAATATGAGCCCAAATAGTGTAAAATAGAATAAAATACTACTAACTCAGACAGACTCATAGTGCCTCCTAACTTACATATTATTTAAGAAGACAATGAATCAAAAAGACTGTTATTCTCTGGTGGGGGGGAATACAAATATAAATGTCTTGAAATAAATAGAAATTTTATTAAGAAATTTTATTAATAAAGGCAAAAATAAAACATTTTAAGTGCCATGTTTGACCAAGAAAAGTTCTTGCTTTTCTTTTGATATTTATGTTTTTGTATTGCATTAATATAGATGTTAGCAGATGATTGTTTATTTCAAGGAAATCTTATTTCTGCCAAGTTAACTCAGTTTCTTCAGTTTTCTTGACAAATATAAAATGTGACTTTTATGTGATACAAAAATCTGTTTTTTTTTTAAATCAATGAAATGTGATTGATTTTACTTCAACCATTTTCATGATTGATTGGGTATGATCTTTCCTGGCCAAGATTATGGATTTTATGTCACTTTTATTTAAGCTATGATTTTTCTACTCTTTTTGACACCACTTTCTTTTTAGCCTTTCAGAACCATGTACTTCTACTATATGTGATTTTAAATGAGCTTGCTTCTACTTGATGGCCACAACCCTTCTCACCTCATTCATTCATTCATTCATTTATTCATTCATTCATTTCTTCCCTTTTTCCTTTTCTTCCTTGCTTCCTTCTTTTCTTTCTTTCTTAAAAAACAAAACAAAACAAAACAAAACAAAACAATCATAGACGATGGGAGTCATATTTGAGAAGACATTGAGAAGTCAAGCTAGAAATGGTGCAGCCTCTGCTATGGGCCAGCCTGTTTTAACTTCTGAGCACACAGCTTGTTCACTGGGCACCCTGGGAAATCTAAAGAGCTCCCTTCTTTCCAGGACCTCCATTTCTTGTAGCAAAAAATGAAGCATTGAGAAATAAGGCAGCATGACAGAGGCTGCTACGGAGGACAGGAGTTCATCAGAGTCCATTCCTCCCCCAGGCCATCTCTCTCCCTCTTTCCTTTCTTTCTCCTTTCCTCCTTCCTTCTTACCTCTTCTCTCATCTTGTTTTTTTCTTGCTATTCTTCCTCTAAGCCATCTGCCATATTTTTCCCCTTCCACATCCCTCCTCTCCTTTCTGTGAAGGTATTTATACAATGGACTGTGTTGCTTCTAAACTCTGACATAAGTCTTAAAAATAATCTTAATCCATTTACTTGAGTCTTTCAGTCTTATTTATCACATTTGCATGAAAAACAAACATCAAATTAAATATATCTGCATTGCGTTCTCTATGAATGAATGGAAACAGAATAGTAACAGAACCACAGGAAGGACAAAGAGCATCATCAGGGCTGGGAGCCCTTAAACATAAGCTCTGTAAACTCAGAACTCATACTCAGTAGAAGCAGATTTTCTAGTTTAGTAGTGTGTGTGAATGCATATATGCATATGTGTTTGTGCACATGTGCACATGTAATGAGAGTATACATGTGTGTAGAGGTCAGGACAACTATGAGTGTTGGTCCTGGCTTCCCACCTTGGGTCTCTTTGTTGTTCTCTGAAGAGTGTACCAGAGTATGTAGCCTGTGAGCTTCAGCAGGTTCTCCTGGTTCCTCATATCTTGATTTAGGAGCATTAGGATTGCAGCTGTACACCACTGGGGATTTGAACTCAGGTCCTCATGCTTGCTTCCCAAGTGCTCTATCCACTGAGCCATCTCTCCAGTGCCCACAGTCTAATATTTTTAAGAAAGTGGCAAAGTCTCACCTTGCTTTGAAGCCTTCTGTATAGTTTTCACTCTCCTGAAATCTGTTTTCTTGGCACATATATGTCTCAAATGAGACCCTTGTGCTTTGTAATATTATCTTTGAGTCTCTTATGCCACAAAAATAAAAGCCTGCTGGAAGCCTGGTGACAGCATGGAAGGATCATCTTGCCTGCCACCTCTATCTCTGTGCCCATGCCACAGGACAGCAGAGAGGAGCCCAGTGCAGGAGGTGGCACTTCACCAACATTCCCACAGTGAAATACTTCACCAACTAACCTGCCTGAAAAGGAACACGTGGTACTTACGTGTGTCCTCCTACATTGTTCTAGAAGCTTCATGAGCATTGTTCAGTTTATAATCCCTATGGACAACCAAAAAAATTAGAAATAAGCTACAGTTGTAGCTTTATTACTTGTGTGGACAGTTAATGGAGGAGAAATGCAGAAACCACAGTGAGTGCTGCTTCATCTCAGATCCATTTTAAAGCTCACCATTCACTTATTGTCTATTAATTTCTCCTAATGTGCATTTTCACTCCAGTTCATGCAGTTTTTACTGTCTTCTTTGTTGTCTTATTACTGATAATTACAAATAAAATAGAATGAAAAGTGGTATTGCTATTATGAACAAAGGGACAGGGCTGTGGCTCTCCCAAATTTTTGATGGCCATGGTGTAGAATCAAGAAACTTGTTGTGCATGAATGTATTAGTGAGTGAACTTCATACTAAACAACAAAGATTTAGACTGATTTTAAAAGTGATCTTTTTATTCTGTGAGATCAACAAGTAAAAGAATATAAACAACAATAAGTCCTTTCCCTCTGTATTGAGAGCTACTGACTCTGATAATAGTTTCTCTGTCCTAGAAATTATTTATACAAACACAGTGTAGTTATGAATCTCAGTCTCAAACTTAGATATTAGACAGGTAAAGCTTTCTTTGTGTAGACATCTATTTATCTCTTGCCCATTAAGTCTTAATTCCATAATTCTTGTTTGGCCTCTCATATTTCTCTAGATTTTAGATAAGTGTCAGGAGTCATATTAGTAGAATGGCAGATGATAAATAGGGATAGCCCTCTGGTGCCCCGACATGTTTCTGTGTGTGCCCTACAAGTCCTCCAGGGTCAGTGCTAGTGTTTGCTGACTCCTGAGCAGTCACTGCTTCTATTCCTGCATAAGGGCTTAGAAACTCCCCTTACCAGGGAAAGGGTGTATCTCCAAGACGCCTCCTATACTACAGGCAGCTGTTGTCCTGCTCCTAGGGTGCACTTTGTCCCGTGGACCCTCTCAGCCTTTTATCTCTCCTCTCTCCCACCCACTTCTGGTTGTTTTGTTTGAGAGTTAACTTAGGAGTGAACACAACAAGCAGGCAGATTGAGGAGTGAGTGAGTCAGACTTGAGAAAGACTTAGTTTCTCTCTGCCTGGATGGTGGGCCACATGCAGGCCTACCTCTGAATGACAGCAATATCCTCAGCAATTTGCAAGTGTCACTGAACCCAGAGGTGGGGAGGGGGTGCTCAGTTTCCCATCAGCATATGTGCTCAGGACAACTGTGTGGCCGGCCGCTGGTACAGGGATCCTCAATGCACAGACAACCTTCTGAGCCCCACCCCTAAAGGAAGATTAGAAACAGCAAACCTGAAGGGCTATAGATTAGGTCAGAGGTCAAGCATTTATTTAGCACACCCATGGCTTTACATTTGAATCCCTGTATCTCCAGAAACCACAAGGCTTCACATTGATACTTGTGGGGTTCTTTTATGAAACAAACTAATGTGACATCATTGTTATGAAGTAATAATGCTCTTGAGAAAGTATATGTACGATAGATGTGCATATTTGTTAAAATAGAGCTATATGCATTTCAGCTATATAAATATATCCCAATTTAAAAACTCATAAAGGGTTGGAAGGACAGCTCAGCAGGTAACACTTATTACCACATAACCATGGTGACCTGCATTTTATCCCTGGAACCCATGTAGAGGTGGAAGAAGAGATAACTGTATAGACTGTTTTCTTACCTCCATATGTGCACTGTGGCATGCACACACCTATACACAATAGTCATGAATAAAACAATAGAAGAAAGGAAAATGAAGAGTAAGCCAGGCAGTGTTGGTGCACGCCTTTAATCCCAGCACTTGGGAGGCAGAGGCAGGCAGATTTCTGAGTTTGAGGCCAGCCTGGTCTACAGAGTGAGTTCCAGGACAGCCAGGGCTATACAGAGAAACCCTGTCTTGAAAAAAAAAAAAAGAAAGTGAAGAGTAATATATAAAGTATATTTCTAGCTTACAGTGAAAGAGAAAGAATGAGGGGAAAAGGGAGAAACAAAAATAAATGACTTCTTAAAAGTGATTAGGTTTAGTTAGAAGTGCCTTTTCCTTCCAGGCAGTTGTAAAGACAAGGAGGACTTTATCCCTTTAAAGCTTGTTTTCTGAGGACTGCAGAAGGCATTGGGCTGTATTACCCTGGCTGCTCTTGTGGGAAGTCCAGGGATGCTACAGAATACAATGATAGATGGCAAGGAGAGAACAGCAGATGTTTCCCCTCCAGCATAGCAATAGACAATAATAACAGCAAAGTGTGTCCTACAGCCCAGACAGGATCAGGAGCTGCTCCTCCAAAGATGCCTGTCTGCCGAGCATGCTGTGATGCCCACAGGGATGTGGGGCATCCAGAAAAAGACAGAGGTTGTCTCAGACCCTGTCGTGTGGGAAGGCCTCTGTGAGCTAGGTAAGATCCATAAAACCTCAGCATTTACAGCTAAACAATCAAAGACTCTACTGCATCTGCTTGATTTGTTGAAACAATATAGATAGAACAAAAGTGGTGATTTGATATTTTACAGTACTTTTTTACTTAGAAAATTGTCTGAATACAGAATATAAAACCACCAAGGTGTTGGGGTGAGGAGAGTCACCATAGTAGAAGCTACATCACTGGGCTAACACAGGGCAAGGCCAGGCACATTTTGCAACATTGTGTTTCACCAATGTGTAGGAGGCCCCATCACTCCATAAAGGCAAAACAAGGGGTCTCTGCCATTCAGTGACCAGGTGTGAGAAGTACAAGTGGAGTTTCAAGTTAATCCGTTAAAAAAAAAAAAATCAGGTGAAATTACCTTACTCAGGTTTGCCTAACAGAATTTGCTCAGTGTCCAGCAGTCCAGGGCCAGTGAGGTCAGAGTACAGTGATGCTGGCAAGAGAGAATAAACACCACACAGCTTTTACAGACTAGGTGACTAGAAGGGATTGTGAAGACAAGAAAAGGAAGAAAAATATATTCTATGTTGGCATACCCTTGCCAGAACCTCTGCTGTATTTTACTATATTTTATCTTTGGGCACTTTAGAACAGTATCTGACCTGATATGAGTCTTCTGCATGTTTTCTTGTTATTTCCTTCCTTCTGATTTCTTCCTATTGTCATCATTTCATCTCCAATTTTTTTCTTTAATAACCTTTTCCTTTTATTGCAAAAGTTCTGGCTCTTCTTTTGCATTTAATCCTTTCCTCTGATTATTTTTTTTAACCATGATATAATTGCTCTAGGGACAGCCTTTCTCTACAATAAAAAGGTTAACCAGGAGGTATCCCACTAATACAATAAGGTATAAATCTGGAGACTTATTACTTCCTTTTTTAATCCATGTTTGAGATGACAGAAACAAGGGCTCACTCAGTGGAATTAAATGTCAAGTGCATCTCTGAAGCAAGTGAGAAAATATTTCTTCAAGCAGTACGCCGTAGACTTTGCCATAGTAGGAGATGAGAATGCAGTGTGCAGTAGTAGGATTTTCAGAGGGGTTATTTTTAACCTTTTTGTCACTGTACCTGTTAATGAAGAAGAGATCGGGTTTTCAACTCCCTGGTGAAATCAGAATACTTCTCTTGCCTTCCACGATGAGAAGTAATGAGAAAGAATGAGCTATAAATGGAGATTGTCATTTTCACCTCTAAGGCAAGTTACCGCCTTAGAAAAAAAGGCATGTGATAATTGAAGGTGAGATTATTCTTAGAGAATAAATGTTCCTCTCTGTTTTTGTGAGTGAGGACTCTTTTCTACATTTACAAAGAGAACTGAATGCTTTTTGAAATTCACTTTTTAAAGCTTGATTTTTAATTTCTTCAAAATACTTACATAAATAACTCCCAAATGATTGGCTATACTCTTTTGAGTACAAAACCTTTGTTACAAAATAAAGTTACATGTGGTGCACATGCATTCCTGTAATCCCAGCACTTGGGAGGCAGAGGCAAGAGGATTGCCATGAGCTCAAGGCCAGGCCAGCCTGAGCTACACAGTAAGTACTAGGTCCATGCAAGATATATAGCAAGACCTTATATCAAAAGGAAGCAAAAGAAAACAAAAGGCAAAATAAAATAAGGCCAGTGGTTGTAGTAGCTTGATGAGAAGACCCAGGTAGGATTGGGATCTCTGACTAGCTCAGAGATTGATCAGCAACAGCTAGTCTGTGGAATCTCATTTCCTCTGTGAAATCACAGTCAGCCTCTATCAGCACACAATGTAGACTACACTGGGGTAGACATATTATTTTTGCACCAAAGGATTATAATAATTTCCTTTTCTTTCACCAGTTTTTAAGAACTTTTTATGAATAAAACAAATATTAAAATTATTTTAATATCTCTGTACAAAAATGCTGGTGAATAGACAATTCTGTTTCACTAAATAGCAGACTGCTTCTTTGTTGGACTGAGTGTAGTTTTGACCTCTTCAAAAGTAATAAGTTATGGACAGATAATGCCATGTCCTTGGGGACAAAGGCCATGTATCTCAAATGAGAATCTAATGATAGTTGCTTGTCAGTGAGTTTCCAGGTGACTAACTCATTCCAGTGGAGTGCCTGACCAAAGGCCTGGCAGTTTTGCTCTGATCTGATAGAAGAATGAGTCATACCATTTGGTGGCTCGAGGAGAAGATATTCCAATTACTTATTTGTTGCTGTTGGGATGATGTCAGCATCAACCATTCATAATTCTGCAATTGTGCAAAAGAGCTTAATTCTGTCATTAGTACTCTCCCTCTTTCCTGTGTCCCAGAGGCCCTTCCAATCACTGCAGTGCATGGGTCTCTGTCTCCTGATGCACATGGCAGTCCTGACTCTCCTTGTGCTGACCAGGTGGCTGAGTTTGTCATGCCAAACAATCTTAAAATCAGAATAAATGACATAATTATGCCTTTAGAAGTGTGCTCTCTACCCAAATTTACATTATATAAAATTCTTTGTTTCAACATGAAAACATAAACACCTAAAGATTACTTTTGTTTTTGCTTTATTTAAAAAAAAAGAAAGAAAGAAAGAAGGAAAGAAAGGAAAAAAAATCTCCAGTTTAGAAGGTGCCTCAGAGTTGATTACAATAAAAGCAAAACCCAATCAAAGAGCATCTTCATCTCTCCTAATCAGGGCTCACACCTGCCTGGTTTTGTTGGATAGCCTTTGTACTTATTGATTGTTTCATATTTTTGAATGCAAAAGATAGAAGGGGGAGTAGAGACGAGGAAGTGAAAGTGTAAACATAAAACAGGTTTTGATTAGTTATCCAAGGATAGCAGCCAAAGGCGCTGCATAGAACTTACACCCTGATTCTTACACCCACCAGTCACTGTGAATTAACTCAGTGTTTTCTCATGAGATCCATGTCATTACCTTATTTTATAGGATTTTATTAGTGAAACCAAATCTCTTTATCTTATAAGTGAAAAAATAACCTTAAGAGCAATTTCAAAATAAATGCTGCCAGTAAAAATGGCCAACATTCTTTGCAACACACATTCCTTTTACAGAACTGGAGGTCTTGTCCCTGCCGGCTGGGTTCAGGGTCCACTGTGGCAACCTGAATGCTAGTCCTGTTTTATTGTTTATCAAATGCAGGGTGATGAGATACAGTGACATTGCAGGTCCCCTTTAACTGGATCATCTGTGAACTCCAGTAATAGAAGAGACTCTTGTGGAACCAAAGCTTCAATAAATAGGCCCAGAGAAGATTTAATAAATTCCAGTCTCACAATATCTTTGAAAATTACATGCATTTCCATTTAAATATATCTTAATCATGTTGTTCATGATGGAATATATTTTGATGTGAACAGTTTGTATAATGCATCATGGTATCTGTTAAATTCTTATGTACAACTTTTCCAAGCTGGGGAAATAGGAAAAAAGAGAAAGGATTTCTTAAAGAAACATTCCATAGTTTTACCATTAGGTAGAGAGAGAATTCATTTCTAATCCTTAGCCTGGGAGGTCACATTCCTTTTTAAATTGAGAAACAAAAGCCTGTTTAACTGGGATTATGTAAAATTTCCTCCTTCCCACACATCTGGAAGACTACTCTGCCTAACTCTACAAAGCCCATCATTTTCCTCAGAAGGAGATCAGAGGAAGAAACCCAGCTATGAGGCCATAGATTCAAATGTCACAGCAAATAGCACCTTTCATTTTCCCTCTCCGAGCCTTCTAACATTGGGTACTTGTCATCATATTTAGCTCTAGTTCTTGGAAACACAAACTGTTCCACAGAAGAATTAAAATTTCAGACATCCAGGGGTTCATTTTTCAAGAAAGGAGGCTAGGAGGAACACATGTAACACATAGGAGCTGTTTTGAAAGCCTCAGTTAGCCAGGAATTACTCTTCAAGTTTATATGGTAATTTGCATCTGTAGAGTTTTAAAATCCACTTTTGTCATTCAGACATGGGTCATAATTCTCTTCTGAGACACTCCAAGGTTCTGTTGTACTGTTTGTTCCATCTGGTTTCCGTCGTCATGAACTGATGGCTTCTCTTGCCCTTTGTGGTACCAGGCTTATACATGTGTTGTTGTACAACCTTGAAGAATAATATTTCTAAATTTCAATTTTAGCATCTCTAAATAAGAGTGAAAACAATTGAGGACAATGATTTTATGTGATTGAGAGTTTGTTTATAGATTTCCCTAGTACAGTCCCTGTAGGTCACCCAGACTTCAACTTTCTAAGGCTTGAATTTGCCATCTTTTTCTATATGTACCTGTTTGATTCCAGCCATATTGACTCACTGAACTAAAAGTTCAACTTATAGGTTATAATTTTTGTGTATTCTATTCCCTACACATATTGACCTCACCTTCTTGCTTACTTAATTTCTAGTTCTGACTTAGAACCACATCAGCAGCTACCTTCCTTAGAAACAATTCTCTTCCTTTCCTACTTTTGAAGTGGCACCAGTCAGTCTATTTTGCTATATTAAGGACAGAGTAACCGGAATAGGTTACAGTCCTTTGGGTTGGATTGTAATGCTTCAACTTGATAGCTACATAACTTTGAATGTACTTTTCTATCTGAAGGTCATGATTTTTATTAGTAAAAATAAAGACAATAACCTCTATCATCCCAAAAGAGAGCTTGAAACCTTTAAATACACTTTAGGGAACTCAACTACATTAAACATTGCAGTTACTACCATTGCATGGGTGTCTTATATTGAATCTGTTTACTCTTCTGCTTTTCCATATGAAATGTAAACTGCTGAAAGAAAAGGCATTATGTCAGTTAGGCATTGTACTGCTAAAACTAAGCAAGATGCCTGCAAATCCTTAACCTGGTGGAGAATGCATTAATAAATCATGAGAGAGTGAACAACAACACCCGGAGGCAGCTGAGAAAAGGGCTAGACCTGACCACCTGAGGGATAGGCACATAGGGTAAATTAAAATAAACTATGCTGACACAGTCGGATTGAGAGAAAAATCAACCAAAGGACATTTAAAAGCTTTGGCAAAGAGCCCACTAATTTATCCCATCAATTCTTGTGGAAGACTTTGTTCCTTCAGGCAGCAACCCTGTGAATGATAAACCCTGTGAATGATAGCTGGTACTTGGAACTGTCTAAACAGGGTAGGATGCTGTGTGTGTGTATGTGTGCATGTGTGTGTGTGCATGTGTGTGTATATATATATATATATGTATATATATATACATATATATATATATATACACATATATATGTATACACACACACACACACACACACACACATATATATATATATATATATATATATATAAAATATATATATACACACACACACTTGGTGCATTGTCTTCCCCTATACTTATGTTATTATCACCCATTATTCTTCAAAGTAGAAATGATCCTCCAAACACACTTCACGCCTCTTGTCTAGTCACTAATTCTCTAACTCCAGGCTGTCAGGCTCTCTACATCAGAATTGCCTTTAAGCAATAAATATACTGATATGCAGATTCTTCCACATACCTACTCAACTAAAATTATAGAGGAGGAGGGCTAAAGTACATGCTCTATACACATACTGTTTTCCTTATGTATGATTCAGTGAGAGCTCCTGATGAACATATATAGCTGAAATGGTTACTATAGAAATTCAAGTAGCCAACCTCAGATTCATATGAATAATGATATTTTTAGTGAAGTGGTTTTAGAGCAGTGATTCTCAATCTGTGGGTCCCAACCCCTTTGAGGGTCAAATAACCCTTTTACAGGGGTTGCCTAAGACCATTGGAAATATAATATATTTATAATTCATAACAGTAGCAAAATTACAGTTATAAAGTAGCAATAAAAATAATTTTATGGTTGAGGTCACTACAGCATGAATAACTGTATTAAAGGGTCATAGAATTAGGAAGGTTGAGAATCATTGTCCTACAGGCTCATAGCATGTACTTTAGAGTCCTAATGGTCATGTGGAAGAGAGAATATTGACATGATTTCCTACCCCTGGAACATGGCCAGAAGGGCATGGGTCTCCACAAGTATTGGCAGTAGCTAGGCTTAAGGATTATTTGTATATTTTACTTCATGTTCCTCCTTTGTGGGAGTGTCTTCTCTGCCAAGGTTAACTCCATTTTAATCAGAGACAGCACAAGTCTGAGTCAAGGGTCTGTCTAATGTCCTTAGAAAAATGGTACATGTTATGGCCTTCAGGACAGCTCTTAAGGCTGTGGGAAAGCACCCTGAAAACATGAGTTCAAGAATGTATAGTTTCTCAACTATGCAAAATATAAGGTTGCAATATTAATTATATGAGGGGCTTCACAGATCCAAAAGAACAGGGACAGCTGTACTATGAGCCAATGTATCAGAAACACATTAAGGAAGGAGATAGAGATTTGGGAAGTGGTGATCACAAGGCAAGATCCCTCCTAGTCAAGTTTATTGTTTTTGCTTAGAAAAGCAGGCAGATTCCTGAGTTCAAGGTTACCCTAGGACAGAGTGAATTTAGGTCAAGGCATGGTGAAAATGATTATCTCAGGACAGGATCCCACCCAGCAAAGTTTATTGTTTGTGCTTAACAAAGGCAGGCAGATCTCTAATTCGTTTGACTTGTTTTGTTTGTTTGTTTGTTTGTTGTTTTTAAAATAGTGTACTTGCTGTCTTTTTCTAAGAATCAAGAGGCTAAGGTCATAAGATGCTAATTCATGGGATAATCAGAAGGGAACCTAGGTAAATAACTGAATTGATATGTAAATAAAAGACTGGGTTTTTGATCTTCATGAGATGAGCTAGCAGGGAGCTATAGCAATTATCTTTTAGAGTTTTTTCTAGCAAGAGTTCAGCTGTCTGGAGAAGTTTGGAAGTGAACACAGCTCTTTTAGAATTTTTTTAGCAGTTTTTCTGACTTTGGTTGGAAAGCCCCTGAGCTATCCAGAGAGCTTTCAAAATTTTTTTTCTACCATGTCTCTATCAGACAGCTGTCTCAAGAAGAGAGCTGTCTCAAGCAAACTACAGAGCCAAGAGCTATCTACAGAGCACTGTCTAGGGAGCCATCTCAAGGAGACTATAAAACTATAAGCTTGTACCCCATCATTTGGCTTTGAGTCTTCTTTTCATTGCTCCCAACCACCCCTTCCTCAGGAACCCTCTCCAAGCTGAGGCTGGTCCTTGGCAGTTAGCTTGAAGTTAATTAGTTTGAATATTCTTTTTTTTTTGTCCTCTGTTAAGTTAGATGTTTGCTGTTTCTCTCAAGCTATTTCATAATGAAAATTTTTAAATAATCCTCATCTATCACAAATATAAGAAGCCTATTAATTCCTTACTAATAAAAAAATCTCAATATAGGTTTTAAAAATTATATGAATGGATATTTTGTCTGGATGTATGTTTATGCACCATGTGTGTTCCGGAAGAGAGCATCAGATCCCCCTAGGACTGGAGTTACAGATGATTGTGAGCTACTGTATGAGTGTTTGTAACTGCTGAGTCATCTGTTCAGCCCTCACTCAATAAAATTTTTATGGTACTTCTTTATGCTTCTTTTATACTCCATTTTTAAAATTAAAAAACAATAGAGATCAATTCATATAACATAGTCTATGTCATGGAGATGAGAATACCAATTTTGTAGCAGTCAAAAAGGGTAGAAATTCATGAGAAATTAATAGTCATAATAATGTTATTAATAATAATAAGGTAATAACTCATGTATAGTACATGCCAGACAGTATTGTGAGAGGCCTTGAGAATAATTCTGCTTATAAAGTTGAAATACATTTAATTATTTATTCAACCAGTATTTATGAATACTATGCATAGTAAATAAACATGCAAAAATGAGTATAAATTTGGTTCTTTGCACTTCCGAAGCTACTGTGTTTCTTCTAACATCAAGAGCATTTTATTATACTCCTGTATCATAGTAATCAAGAAATGATTCAACTTCCTGCTAAGATTTATGATACAGTGAACTACACCATAAATCCTTATTAGAAATTATTTTCTGTTTCTTTGAAAAAAAAAAAAGATAATAGGCATCTCTGGTCTTGTAGTGTGGGCATGGCTGAAAAGGCTAGGAGAGCTGCCATTTGCCCTAGATGGTAAAGTGAGAAAAAGGGTACTTAGAGCTGTCTGCCAAGTTTATACTCACTGTGCTTCTGCCTTTCGCCCTCAGGGCCCCTGTGATTTCTCCTCACACTCCATCTTCCTCTGGCAGGGAGTCACTGCCCCCTCCTTGAAAGCATAAAGAATAGAGAGGCTAACACAGTGACCTGCCAAGCACAGGGCACAGTGCCCTTTCCACAGTGTTTGGCACCTGGAATGTGAAGGTCTTTGAAAATACTCTTTCTGCATCAAATAAAGCTCTCATGTGGTTTGAGGACCAGACAGGGAAATATGGATCTTTCTTCCTACATGTTAGATGTGTAATGGTTGTAGGAGGAAACGTTAGAGGGAAGAACATTATAAATATTACTGAACATACCCAAAGCAAATGCAGAGGAGGCGTATGTCGAGTTTCTACTAGAAAGACATGAAAAAATAACCTTTGATCCTGTCTTATGTTTTTATTAAACCACTTCAGTTTACAATAATACAATAAACAGAGGATTAAATTCTATTCAAAGTTAGCATGGGTCAGTATCCAAAATTTTCTTGTATTAGAATCTCTGCATATTCCCTAATTATATGTAGATTACATCTGGTTCCATTGTTCTTAACATAGTGGAATGTGAATGTGTAAGTTTGCTTGAGAATAGTTACTTAAGTTTTTTATATTGATCATAACACAAACTATTTGTGAGACATATTTCCATTATAGAGATGTAGAATTATATAAGATGTTCACTATCTAAGAGGAGAGTACTTTGTTTATTTGTAACCCTTGAAACTGTTCTTGTATTGGGCCCATTGGGTTTCTGTCTATTCTATGTAACTATTGGTAATACCATGTTCAGTTATTAAGGCCTATTATGGGACTACTTCTGCACTGTCGGTTTCCAGGTAGTGTCTCATTTAATTGTCACAATAGCTGCTCGAGACTTGGGTCTGTATTCTACCCTCATTTTATTCATGAGGAAACGGAAACTTTGGGAGATTAGAATTTCCCACCACTATACATGACTGACAGAACTAAGGTTTATGCTGAAGCCTTTCTGGCTTTGTGCTTTCTGAATCTTGTCAGAATCCAGTGTACCATGACTGTCCCATGCAGTGGCAATTAGTTGAGTAACTGTCACTATGGGAGCAAGAAACCAACGTGTACTGCTTAGTCCTGAGACTGAAAGTGCGTTCTGTGTCCCTGCAGGGTTGAATGCAGTAACTGTGAGACTGGAGAACAGTGTGGCACCATCATACATGGGAATGCTGTCACCTTCTGTGAGCCATATGGCCCTCGAGAGTTGGTAAGTATGTGGTACTGCAGTACATTGTTTGACTGTGGTCCTTATGCTTTTTGTCAACAACCATTTCTTTTATTCTCTAGGAGTTCAGATGAAAGTTTGAAATAGTATCTGCACTATTTTGGTATCTCAAAATTAGGAGAGGTAATAAGCTCAATGATAAAACCAGCAGCATTGGAGTGTCTTACAAAATGTGATTCATCACTATAATTAGATGGATTAAGATACACATATGATTTTGTATATCATGTGTACATAATCCATGTCACATTGGAAAAAATTGTGACCTTCCTAGTTCTCATATAAAGCCTTGATCTCATCATCATCATTATTATTTTCTCTCTGTAAGTCAAGAGTTTCTTACTATACTACTTTAAAACTTTAGTTCCTAACAATAAATGAACCTTGATGGATTTTTTTTCTAAAGAATGTACTGATTGATAACTGAGCTTGTTTTAAATGTAATTCATGCCAATTGACTCCAGAGTAGTTACTTTCATTTAATTTAGGGCACTAGCCATTGCTTGAGAGGTTAAGATCTGGAATTAATACATGCAGTGAACATTAATTACAAGCAGTCAACCTCTAACCACCATTGTATGGCAGATGGGCCTTTGCTGCTTTGACCTGATCCTCCTTTCTGACATGAGGACTGTATTTATTTCACATCCCTGCAAAGGATAAGAAGTGCTATCCTGACTCAGTTGATCTGCCTCTAGCATTCTCTGCACTTCTGGTGCCCAGGCTCTTTACTGCCTCTGCAGGGATTGTGTTTTCACCTCTGTGTCACATATTGTCTTTCAAAATCTCTAGCTTAAAAGTTGTCCAAAGATTAGCTTCCATAGTGATGAGATAACCCCTCTATGTGCAATTCAGAGAAGATTTATTTATCAAAATGTGGAAGCCAATTAACTTTGCAATGTGATCTTACTTTATCCTGCTTGAATACCCCTTTTGTGGCAATAGGTATATTTAGCCTATTAAGGATATGCTGTTCAGAACATTGATGAATTGAGTTTTCAATTGAAACTAGATCACATACAGAATTAATTAGATGTAAATTAAAATAATAGGTGATTATAATTCAAGTCTCACAAGGTGTTATAATACCTGCAGACAAATATGACTCTGGTAGTGAGATTCTTTCTGCAAAAATAAATTTGTTAGTATGCTTTAAATAATATACCTTGATTGAATTAATTACCTGTAATCCTTAAAATAAAATTAATTTTACTATAGTTAATTGAGCTGAGAATTACTGCCTATTTTAGGAAGTACTCCATTCAGTAATATTTCTGAAAGTATCATCATTGGGAAATAAAAATAATAAATCTCATGATATAATGCCAAAATTTATATTTCTGCAAATTCTTATGTTAAGTAAAAACTGAAATATCTATTTTATTTCAGCAACATGAATTGCAGCTCAGTGTGTTTACCATTAGATTTGATATCTCAATTGTTTAGTTTTGAGTTGTTATGTAAGAATAATCTTTACTCACATAACAATATATAATCTCAACATGAGGCCGAGAGGACAGAGGGTTGGTGCTGCCAGCCTGGGATACCAACATAGCAAGTCCCTGTCTCAAAATGTCTAAATAATAATCTTCTAAGACATAAGAGTGGTATGCAGTTGTATATTCCCATCGTAAGTATTTCCTGAAAATAAATGTGTTTTGTAGAGCCAAAGAGATATAGTTCTTTTGTTTGTTTGCTTGCTTGTTTTGAATTTTCAAGGTTTTTCTGTGTAGCCCTGGCTGTCCTGGATTCATTTTGTAAACCAGGTTGGCCTCAAACTCAGAGATCCACCTGCCTCTGCCTCCCAGGTACTGGAATTACAGGCCTGAGCCACCATGCCTGGCCATGACAGTTTTAGCAATAACAACTATTTAATTTTCAGTAAGTCTTATATTGCATTACTCTCCTAGGGACCAAAGTATACATAGTATCCAAGTTGTGTTCATAGAAAGCAGTCCAGTCAGATGAAAAGTGAAGGAGTCTGTTGTCAGTTAAAATATTTACTAAAATTTGAACATTGTCATGGAACTTCAACATTGAATCCAGTCTATGCTGTTGTACTTCAGAATTGATGAAATATGCCACCCCTGAATCGTTGCTTGTTAAGCAACAAGCCAGCTTGTTTTTCATGATCCAGTTTCTAAGGATTACTGAAGGAAAGAACCACAAGCCAAAGGTCTTAGGCTGTTACGGCTTTCTCTTTTGATCTTTAAGTCTAAGTCTGCAGGTCTGATCTGAGAGTTCCCAGGCCTAGGTCAGGCTTCTCCCCCAAGGATCACCCCAACAATAAAGACACACACGATTGGAGAATCAGGGGAAACATTTGATTCAATGCCAAGGACACAGGCAAGATGTCTAGTGCTCTAAGAATTGCTGGCAATTGCTGCAGGACCTCCCTGTAGGAGAAGATGTGGCAGAGTGTAGCTGACAGTCTTAGATGGGATATCCTCTGGTCATTGGGATCTCAGATCTGG
Source organism: Arvicanthis niloticus (assembly GCF_011762505.2). Taxonomy (NCBI): domain Eukaryota; kingdom Metazoa; phylum Chordata; class Mammalia; order Rodentia; family Muridae; genus Arvicanthis; species Arvicanthis niloticus. The sequence continues at coordinate 73,159,745 of NC_047672.1, forward strand.
TGGTGTGAGTCTTCCTGTTATAAGATGTTTGCATGCACAGCTTCTTGCTCCTGATACTTAAGAATATGGCGAAAAGAAAATTTTAAATCAACCAAAAACTAGACAAAGGAGCAAAATTGAGTGAGTTGGGACAGAGTAGGGCCTCCTTCATGGGGCTTAAAGGAGAGAGCAAAAGACAACATAAAGGACCTGCTGATAAGCCTGTATTCTTCAGACTTAGGTTGTTGTATCATGCCATTTCACACATGCATTATAGGAGCATCTGTCTACACCATCACAAGTTCTGTGGGGTCCTCTGACATTTTGTTAGGTATTCAATCTCCAGTCTTTAATAATGAAGGTGGTGCCACTTCATTATTTTGCTAGTGTAAAAGGAAGATAAAGAGAAATATATTCTCAGAACTTGAAATGAGTTGTGCTCCTCTCTTTGAAAAAAAGTCTTATTTGCAGTGCTGTAGGATCAGACAGAGGGCCTCACAAGCTGGGCAAGCACTCAAACACTAAGCTGTATCCCCTTCCTGCTGTTTCTTTACAAAAAGAATTTTTCTTTTTAGAGAAAAAAATCTTTTTAGAGAAAAATTGGTAAAATTTTGGTAAAAAAAAAAATTTGGTAAACTGGACCAAATAAATGTCTATTACATTCAGTGAAAACTTGCAAGGGTGGAGGACATAATGAGAGGCCTCAGTCTATAGCGAGTTATCCAGATTTATTTAAATACAGCTTGAAACTTACTTGGTTGTTTCAGAACACTGAGATATGGTGAGAGAAAACACTTCATAATTACTATACTATCTATCAAAAACCTGGTTGAACTCAGTAGTAATAATTATTAAAACCCAGTTACACACATAGACAAGTGGACTTCATATCTTCTTTTTTGAGTTCATCTTCTCTATTCTTTTTTTTTGTGTACTCTAGTGCTTGTGTGTGCACACATACATGTGAGTGCACATCCCTATGTGTGTATGTATGTGTGGAGGCCAGAGGTCAGTTTTGGCTATCTTCCTTTGTTGTTCTCTACTTATACTTTAATTTATGGTCTCTCACTGATCTGGAGTTCACCAATTCTGTTTAATGAGCTGGCTGGTAAGCTCTAGGGATCTACTTGTCTCTGCTGGATCTACCTGTCCAGCTTTAGGTTGTAGATTAGCCCTTTCAGGTCCACACTTCTAGATGAGTTTGAACTTTGGTCCTCACATTTGTACAGCAAACACTTTATTAGCCTCACTCATCTTCAAGGCCCTCCTACTATTTTTTGTAGCTGATAGTTTTACTTATATGAATGGGTAGAGTAATGAGATATGAGCATCAGATGCCACAGAAGTCCTCAGCATCCCATCGAAAGGAATCAATGACTAACCAGAAGCTACAGTTACAGTCACCTCAGTTACTCTTGAAATTTGGTAGTGTTTCCTGCATTAACTTGCTACTCAGAAGAGGTCACAGCTGTGTGACTTGATCATACATGTGACACAATATCAGTTATTACATCAGCTAGGGACAACTTCTGGAGGACTCTCTAGGATGCTCTGTGTACTAGCAGTAGCAATAACCACAGTGCTTTTAATTTATGTAATACCACTATTTCAAAGAATCCACTTTCAAACTGTTTTATGATTCACCTGGGAATCTATTCAGTTACATAAAATCATTCGACTTATGTGGATTTAAAAGAAAGTTTCTCTGTTGGTTGTGCATACCTTTAGATTTTAATATGAAATTATCCAAGGGGAAATCCTTGAGGGCAGAGAGTTAAACTTACTTTAAAAGCAGATTTCTTTTCAAATTATTGTTTAGTTTTCTCTGATAACTCTGGGGGAAGGAAGAAGACACGAAGCAGAGGTCTGGGCATGGTGGGTAGATTCAGACTAAAGACAGCTAGAATTCTCTTTATCAGTCTATGCCAGTGATTTATTTCTGTCATAAAGTAGGAGCTTATTCTGACTCTGGCTAAAGGGCTTATGAAATGTCTCAGGACATCCCCTCTTACCCTGGCTGCCTCTCCACTGGATTTTACACTCAACATGAGTTTAAAGGTGTCAGATCACAAAGAGACAGATGTACGACAGCATGCTATGCTGCCTTGATGAGCATGCATTTACTGAGTGGCTGTTTCCAAGGGTGGGGTATTGTGAGGCTTCCAGACCTTAGTATATGGACTCAGGAGCCCAGCTAAATGAGAACTTAACTTTCGTTTCATTAGGGAGGTGTGCCTACTCCAAAGAATAAATAACTTTACACACAGCCGTGTCATTTCTCTTTCCCAAGTGATATTTACCAATAACACTTCATGACACTGAGATTTAACCGAAGTGTGGAGGAGGCTTTTTGCATACCTTTATTCATAATGTCTCCCCCTCCAGTCTTTATCCCACCTTTCTTCATGCTCTTCCTCCCCTCTTCTTCCTCCTCTTCTCTCCCTCTCTCATTTTAAGAAATGTTCTATAATTCAATTACAAAACTATATAGTTATTATCATGATTGGTTTTAGAATATTTTTATTACTTCCCAAAGATTATGACATTTAAAATAGCTGTTTTAGTTCTATTTACCTAAAAATATCTTTCTGCTTACAAGCATTTGTTTTGTGCATATTAGGGTAGTGATGGAGATGCCAAAGTGTAGATATGAAGTTGAAGGACAACTTGTTAAAGTAAATTCTCTCCTTGCATCGACTGAGACCTGAGCTTGGACTCAGGTTCCGATTACCTAGTGTCCTTAACCTGGCTCATATCAGATCAGTGATTCTCTATTTGCTTTTAAAAATGATCTTTCTCTAGTCAATTACTCTTATCTCACAATTTTTGTCTTGTTGCCTTTTTGTAAGATTCTGTTAGGCTCTTAGGCAGGTAATAAAGTAAAAAGAGGTGATGCACTGTGTGTAGTTCTACTAAAAGCCTTTGCAAGATGACCTAGAGAATTGTTTCCATGGCACCCTTGAAAAGTTCACTGTGAAAGCTTAAGTTGGGGTCTCACAGTTTGCTTCCCAAAGGGGAGTAAGGAATCTGCCTATGTTCTGGCATGAGGCTGAAAATGGATGAACAGCTGAGAAAGTGCTGCGCTGGGTGGCTCTGTTTCCAAGCTTGTCCCTCTCTTGTCCTCCTGCCCTGATTCTTGCATGTTTTCTCTCTAGACTACCACATGTCTGAACACAACAACAGCATCTGTCCTCCAGTTTTCTATTGGTAAGTGTCTGGTAGCAATTGTAGCAATGTAACTTAGAAGTGTCACATTAATCAGAGTGTACAACTGTTCCAGGTGCTTTTAGAAATGGCAAAGGTTAAGTCTTGGTAGCAAATAATCTAAAAAGTGAAATTAAACATTTTAAAATACTGTTGTTTGTTCACACTCCTTATCAGTATTGATTGGTATTTAAAGTGCTATGAGTAATCTGTAACACTTTAAAAACTTTTTATTATATCCCATTTATTCGTGGTGTGTATGTATGTGTGTGTAAACAAACACACATGTGTGGAAGTCAGAACACAGCTTGATGGGTTTGACTTTCTTTTTTTAACCATGTCAATTTTAGGGATCAAACTAATCTTCCAGGACTGGCAGCATCACCTTTGCCCCTGAGCTGACTTCTAGTCCTGAAATACTTTTATAAATGATATACATATGGATTTTGAATACATTGAGTTATTATGTTGTGGCAGAAATATCCTATAGTTATATTTGCTGGGTTTACAATAGAAATGTGTTCAAATTCCTAAGCTCTGACTGGTAGTATAAGATAATTATTAGTGGCTGAAAGAAACTAATTAAGATTTAAGTTTTACATAAATAATCTATGTTTAATTTTGGTATATCTAATGAAAAAAAAATCACTACATCTGAAAATTATTTCTCCCAAGGGCTTTGGATTGAAAAGCAATAGTTCCTATCCAAAATATCCAATAACAATATGCCTTTTAGTAAAATATCCAATAACAATATTCCTTTTAATGAAATGGTAGCAGTTTTGCTATTTATTCTATTCTTTTTTAATTTTCATAAATATGTATATGTGTATATACACATAAATATATACATACATATACATGTATATATGAATCAATAAGCTACTTGTACACATTTCCAAGGAGAATATTCTACAGAAAGAAAGAGCCTGTCCTCTAAATGAGACCTAGGTTTGTCTAAGTCCTGAGGTTTCAGGCATACTGTAGTCACGCCCCAGTCCTCCACCATCTGCACTCTTCATCTTTGGAGAGCAGCCATTGGTAGGAAGAAGGTCATCTTCCTCAGCAGCTCCTGTTCTAAAGCGCGTGTCATTGTCTACAGCGGAGCCCACTGAGGTAGTCTGTTCCACAGAGGGTTTTCTGGTCATATGCTTGTTAATCTTTCATCAGCAAGCCTCATTTAAGCTTGTGTAGGTGTGTGAGCTTGTGTAAGTGTTTAAGTTTGTGTAGGTGTGTAATCAAGCTTATGTAGGTGTGTAAGCTTGTGTAGGTATAAGCTTGTATAAGCAAGTTTGTGTAGGTGTGTAAGCAAGCTTGTATAGGTGTGTAAACTTGTGTAGATGTGTAAAGTTGTGTAGGTGTATATGCTTGTATAGGTGTGTAAGCAAGCTTGTGTAGGTGTGTAAGCTTGTATAGGTGTGTGAGCTTGTGTAGGTGTAGGAAACTGCCCAGATATAGTTTGGATTGCTTCTCCTATTAACATGGCCTGCAGAATTTTATGCACAAACCAAAAGTACATATTAACTGAAAAAACTTGCTAGTGAAAAGAGAAAATGTTGAGTGTTTAAATGGTTTTCTCAATCTGTCAGCATGGCCATAATAATCATGTTTTATAATCAGAGTTCTTTTATGATTATAATTTGACAAGAACAATTTTTTTAAAACTATAGCTTAATAGGAACCTTCATGGATCTTAACCAGAATTAATGTGTTCTATTTTTTAAACCACTGAAAAGTCAAAATAAATAGGAATAATGGTTTTCAGTTTATCTGTATTAGGAGTATCCTTCTTGTTAGAAACAAATATTAATTTCAAATATTACATTTAGGCAATGAAGGATCACAGAAAAATTAACAATTCCAGTAGGTTTTTCACTCTGTTCAAGAGAGAAGAGTTGTAGCATCACTAAAATTATTTTTATTGTAGGAAGGAAAAAGGTCTATTTTTATGAATAACAAATCTGATGTAGCAGGGAGCATTAGGGAGTTGGCTAGAGAATGTGGCATTCAGTATATGACATTCAGAACACAAAACAGCTCAGGTAGAACTCCTTGGGTAGACCTAGTATCTGACTTAGCACAAACTTTGATTTTCCTACATGTGTACAGACCAGCTTGTACAACAGAGAGCATGGGTTTGAAGCCTGGATTTTACATTAAATGATGGGAAGCATTACAGAATCAAGGAGAAATGGGTCAGGGAAGAAAGAGAGAGATGAAGACTTGAGTTTATAACCTACAAGGCACCTCTTTAAAATCTTTCTGGGTGATGGTTTTAACATAAAAAAATGCAACGTAGCATTGGCAATGAACCAGTATAGTTAGAGAAATTATAGTTTATTGCTTAGAAACTTAATTGGGAAATTTGTTTGCTACATTTTGAGACTAGAAGCTTTCTGGTGTGAAAAGGGTTAAGATTGCCTACCTGTGTACAATGTGTGGTAACTATAAAGTTATAGTTAAAACACTTTCCAGAAATTGTTTTGTGTATCTTATGATTATTCATTTATGTGAATGTTTGTGAAGTAGAGGGCACTGGTATCCCTCTGTTGACAAGGATGGTATGAAGGTGTTTGTGAAGGAGAGGGCACTGGTATCCCTCTGTTGACAAGGATGGTATGAAGGTGTTTGTGAAGTAGAGGGCACTGGTATCCCTCTGTTGACAAGGATGGTATGAAGGCCCATCTAAGCATGCACATAAATCCTAAATGTGCCATAAGTGTGTGGATTTATTTCAGACTTTACGTGTCTGTAGTAATAAAATATCAAAATAGTGACTTCCATGTAATAAATGTTTCTTCTAAGCATTTCTTCTATACTCAGGTTAAAAGTCATGCAGAATCAGTTATGTGTTGTGAGCCTAACATTTATGTTTCTTTATGTATTTTGGAATTATCCAAATATATCCAAATATATACTATTGATGTACTTATAGTCAGTCAGTTTCAGTGCCGCTGTTTGGGAAGCCATGTGGCACAGTCAGTGCCTATTGTATATAATCATTTAGATGATATATAGGAATTTCTAAGGAAATTCATCATTATTTATGAGCTCAATGATGAATTACATTCATAATTAGGAATTTTCGTATTGCCCTTATAAGCAGTTCCATGCATGTAACAAATATAATCGCAGGGAGTCCCAAGTACCTCAAGGATTTACGTACAGAAATTACTTTCATCACTAAGGCATATCTTAAAGTCCCTTCAAATATGTATAATGTGACTAAATATTACGTGCATATTTAAATTGGTATATATATATACATACATATATACATACATATATACATATATATATTATTCCTGTGTCTACATGCATATAAATATACTTGAACATTCCTAAATAGCATGTTTTTAACATTAACAGCATTCTAAAAGCCCAGTTTTATAGGCTAAAATTCATCAGGTTATCAATAGCTAAGCTATATTAAAAAGTGTCCTGAGATATTCTAAGAACTTTCATTTTTCCACTCCTATGAAAGAACTTGTTTCCATTTTGATGGTGAGATATCGATTTACTGCAGTTCTCTCTTGAGTCCTTAGATTCAACTTGTAGAATTTATGGTTAGAGCCTTAGGGGCCTTTATCCATTCCCTGTTGATTCCCTCTGGGATGGGAGAGAGGTGTGAGCTGATGCCCCTGGTAACCCATTATCTTACAGTTTCCTCCAAGCTGTTTTCCTAAAAAAAACTTTTTCTTCCAAGAGAAATACTGGTGGGTCTTTGTATCTGTTATTCATTTAACTGACTTACTGGGCACTTGCTCTTCATTGTCTTGAGCTAACTTTAGCTATCTACAAGAAAAAGTGAGATGTTATTACAGCAGTCAACTGGGGCAGTAGGAGGCACTTGATACATTTGCAACAAGGACTCTCCAATGTCAAGTTGTTAAAATAATGGGTATATGCAGGTGTCAGGGTGCCAGGGCCCAGTGGGTCTTGACACTGGTATAATTCAAGGGCAGGGGTTGTGGGCAGCCTCTTAGGTAGAAGTATCCTGAGAGCCGACAACTAGAGTGTCTTAACAGGTCAGGAGCAGGCTTGCAGAAAAAGACACGGATTGAATACAAGCAAGGAGAAACATGGGAAGATCTCCTAAGCCTGGGCAGATGTAACAATGTCAGATAAAATTGGGCATCTCTAAACAACTAGTTCAAATATCCTGAAGATTTTAATAGAAGGCTAAATGAGAATTGTTACTCAGTTAATTGAACTTATTTAAAAAGGCATAAACCCCGCACTTTGGATCCCCAGGCATGAGGACTGAGAGTTCAGGGCAGTCTGGCACACATAGTGAGTTCAAAGCTAGTCAATGCTATATAGTCAGATACTGTGTCAAAAATAATAATAATGAGGGCAACAAGGGGGCTTCTTAAACAATAAGGAAATATAATTTTCCTGATTATCTTCAACTGTCAACTTGCACAGCCCAGAGATATCTGAAGGAGTCTCATTTAGGTATTGTTCAAAAAAGATTTGCCTGTGGCATGTCTGTGGGACACTTTTATTGGTTCATGTGGGAAAGGTCATAGTACTGCAAGCAGTACAGTTATTTTTTTCCATTTTTATTGTTTATTTTATTTGTTTACATTTAAAATGTTATCTTCCTTCCTAATTTTCCCTCCACAACCTCCCTAAGTCTTCCCCCTCCTCCACTCACCCACCCACTCCTGCCTCAGTGCTCTAGCATTCCCCTACCCTGGGTCATGGAGCCTCCACAGAGCCAAGGAGCTCCTTTCCCCATGATGCTAGATAAGGCTATCCTCTGTTACTTGTACTGCTGGAGCCATGGGTCCTCCATGTGTATATCTTGGTTGCTGGTTTAGTCCCTGGGAGCTTTGAGGGGTCTGGTTGGTTGACATTGTTGTACATCTCATGGGGTTGCAAACCCCTTCAGTCCCTTCAGTCCTTTCTCTAACTCCTCCATTGGGGTTTCTGTGCTCAGTCTGATGTCAGACCTGGACTATGTAGGAAAGCAAGCTGAGTAGAAACCAGGGAACAAGTGACTCACTGAGCAGCTTCTCCATGGCGTCATTCCTTCCCTGGCTTCCTTCAGTGATGGATTACATCCAAGAAGTGGAAGCCATATGAACACTTTCCTTTCCACACTACTTCTTGCTATGATGTTTATCATAACAGAAATCAAACTAAAACAATGGTGAACTGAATTCTTCAAAAATTTTGATTTTATAGTTGGGTTAAGACTGGACTTATAATTTTCTTGAAAGACACGTGCATTGAGCTACTCTATAAGAATATACTTTACCCAGCTCTTTCTTTAGATGAATGGAAATCACTTGCCAAATGAGGATTGAAGATAAACAGACAACATAGAGAACAAATAGTGTGGGCTGCAGAAGTAGCTGGCTCCGTGGGTAAAGCCTTTGTGATTTGGTCCTTACACCAGAACTCTCATTTTAAAAGGAGAACAGACATGGCAGCCACTCTTAATGGTTAATTTTCAAAATAGGGCCATACAAAGTAGGCAACTCTCGTTTCTTAAGATACTTTTGCATGTTTTGTACAGAAAGTAACTCAGGCCCGAGTTCTTTCATATACTAATATCTAAATATAAAACATGTATGATCTCGTAATGATGTTCTGATTAAAGCAAACCAAAAGCAATACAAAACAGACTCACATCTCTCCAACATAAAAATACAAGCATTCAAACAACGTCCAGTATAAAACACACACTCACGACCTCCCAATACAAACGCACATATATACAACTCCCCAATATAAAAACACAATAGCCTCCAGACACCCAACCATCTAATACCAAAAACAAAAACAAAAGCCTCGACATTTATTATCAATAAAGCAAAATTTAAAAAAATAATTGATTTAATTTTATGAATTTTCAACAAACAATACATGTTTTGTTATAAAATTCTCAGGTTTAAAATTACATTTATGACTTGATTTTCATGTCTCTAAGGATATATGTTAATATACAAAAACCTAAATATGTATATATAGAAAACATCTATATTACCTTAGTTTAATAAATAACTGTGGGGGCTGGTTTCAGCCATGGAAAGCCTAATTTTTCATCACAAGAGTGGACTGTGCCTCTGTATGGCAGATATATCTTAAAAGATAAGTTTAAATTTAAAATATAAATAGTTCATTTTGAATATATTTATATATTTTGAATCCTTTTCACATCAAAGAACTAAGTACTATTTTAAAGAGACTATTTTTATCAGTTTTAACACTGCAGTAAAATTATACTAAGCATAAATTTCTGGGAAATATTTTAGATTAAATTTTAACTACTAGAATCAGTAACTAAATAGAAGACAAACGGAACGTTGTCTAAATTCAAGTTCACTGTTGGAAAGTAAAGATTATATCCTTCCCTGGAAATGTTCACTTTGTCATTCACGTGATGATAAACATCAGCAATCCATCCATAACTAATTCATTCATAACTACACTCTGCTAGTGTTTATCAGGGATTTCCCTCATTGAGGGAACACATAAGCAGGTGCAGACTGGAAGTTGACCATCAGTGTAGACAGCGTCAGTTAAAGGGCCTGATGTCTCTGGACCTTCAAATCCTCAGAGTTTTGTTTGTGATGTCTACTTCATTCTGCTTTGACTTATACACTGACCATTTCTACATATCTGCTTTTACCCTTTGTTGCTTAAATGACTGGGAATGTATGTCTCTCCTTGTAGCTCTAGGTACATGGGAACTAAATTGAGTTTAATTCATGGCTGAGGAACATGACTGAGTGGTGTTCCACATTATACTCAGGATCATACCCATTCCTGATTTCTGTGGCGGTGGAGTAGGCTGAGGGAAATCCATGGACAATTCAGATCTTAATGGGAACCAGAAATCTCCAGTCCCTTGTTGATTGCCCAAGGTCCTTGGTAGGCCCATCTGTCACAAAGAGAAGCTCTTTGAGAGCTGTGCTATATACGGTGTACTGTTCCTGTAACCACTTGGGAAAACTAAAATTTATAACGTGCCCCAGATTTAAAAAAAAAAAAAAAACACTATAAAATCAAATATATGAATCAGAAGATTAAACACTACCCCTTAAATGATTACCACTTTGGGCAAAGAGGAGTTTCTTTGTAAAAACAAAGCAAGTTGGATGGTGCAGAGCAACAGTGGTCATTTGACTCTGAGCAGAAGAAACTAAAAATGCATCCTAACAGAGCATCCGGGAGAGAGGGAGGTCCGGGGAGACTGACAGGAGCAAAAACAGCATCATTGCTTAGTGCCAGTACCACACTTAAAAGGGTTTTGCCTTGCAGACCATTCTGAGAGCTGAGACCAAGGTCAGAGTCAAACAAAGCTGATAATGCCAGGAAAGGCACATACCTAATGCCCCCCAAAGTAGAAATTGGTACTTTGGAGGGGGGCGAACACATGAGCACTGAGGCATTGATTATGTTGGTCCAGGGAAAGGAGGAAATCTTGGCAAACCTGACGTATTTTGCATTTCTTGTTCATGCATTTCCTTATCACAGTCTCCAGCAAAATCTGTTCTGTGGCCATGGAAAAAAACTGGAAAAGAGTTGACACCTGGAAGGGCTTAGGGGCCGTCACAACATTTGTGACATATACAAATTGCAAAAAGAATAAGTGTACTTCTTCCTATGGTGGGGCTGTTACAATGAAGAAAATGGGGAGAGGACTGAAAGAGAGAAAGGCACCAAAGGGGAGAACAGCTGTTCACTTCCTACCCTGTGGTCACTGCCCATCTGCCGTAAGCTGGAAGAGGTCCCCTACGAAGTTCTAACCAGGAAGGTGAACAAGATATGATAGGTGAGACACCATCACATTTCTGTCTGACAGATTCAACCCCAAGCAGAAGTCATTGCTCCATGGTATCCTCATTTTACAAATAAACAGATACCAAACAGAAAATGCAACACTTGCTCTTAAACATGGTGTTCCTACATCTGGGAGATTTAAAAGCAACATGGCTTCTACAGAAGTATTCTATAGAATATTCTGAGGGTCATTAATTTAAATATTCTATTTTGACTGCTCCTAATCCTTAATATCATTTGAGTAAATACTTAAAAGTAATCCTCCTATGCATAATAATTCTTTTTATAATATTATATTTTCTCAATTATAAATTATAAATATAATTATACTTATAAATTATAATCATGTCAAGCTTTCCCCCAGGAGTAGTTTCAGTGGGCACAATAGCAATGTGGACATTAAACCCTACATTTCCATACTTATTAATTGATAATTCAATGCTGACCAAATATTGTGGACACATTCATTCCTCTAACAATTTCTATTAATAAAATAATTATCAAATCTATTAACTTTGGTTGTCTGATTTTATCAAAATCAAATTCATTTGTTCTTAACAGGTCCAAGAATAATTTCAGGACTTTTCTTTGTACAGAATGGAACAGTTCTTAATTAAAGTGATTATCTGTGGTGTCCTTTCAGCCATGATTCCCATCTATGTCATTTGGAACCTAGAAGCCCCAGGACATTTCCTGCCTAGGCTGCCATGAAACATTATCTGATGGAGTAGGCATTCTTCCCTGCCCAGCTTTTTACCCGTGAATCAAAACACTGCCTCTTTGGCCTCAGCCCCTGAACTTCAGCAGGGCATAAGCTGCCAGCTTTTCATGAAGGCACAGCATGGAAAGATCAGGCCTGCCTTTCATGAAATCCAGGAGCAGCCCCGCATTCAAGGATGTGTAATGCCATTGGACATGCAGTCTTCAGCTAAGAGCATGCCTCTTGTGGGCTACAGAGCACAAACTTAGCCAAGGACTGTCTCTCTCTGCATCCATTCCTTAGCATTTATTTTAACTCATGATCTGAGATTTAGTGGAATAACATACTTAAGGCAAAACCTTCATCTTTCCTGGTAGATTTCCTCACTTGTCTTGAACATTTATTTGTGGCATTCTGTGATAGCTGATATACAGTAAGACAACAAGAAGAATAAAAACAATCTACTTGGAGCAGTATTAGAAATAAGCTAGAGTTCTATTAGAGAAGAGCTAATTATAATTTATACAATTTATAAATTATACAAATTTGTATCAGTATATAACAAGATAAATCAATATGCACAAACAGAAAACTGCTATAATAGTGTAAGTTCTGTAGCATAGGAGCGAAACAACATGAGAACTAAGTGGTGCTAATCTGACCTGAAGATGACAATAATGTTTAAACTTGGGGTTATATTTTAGTTACAGCTCATAGGTTAATACTTTTAGACTTGACATAGTTACGATATTGCTCTCATAGTAAGAGTAGGTCAGTTTGTTACCATGACAAGTAAACCAGGAATCCTAGAATGTTTCTCGGAGGTTCTGTAAATATGGAAATATAACTTTAAGTGTAAGATAGTCATTTTTTGCATTATTATTGTTAAAAGATAAATAAATATGTACAGCTTCCTCCAGTGAAATAGTTAAACAGACTCTCACTATAAAAAAAATTGATTGTGTGGATAATGGTAGTCTTGATTGGGGAGGGATGATTTTAAAGAAAAATTAGAAAATAACAAATGAGCTCCTGCTCTTTTCTTTGATGCTTTGGGGCCGCTGTGATGGTGTCTCTACCCCCAGTGAATCATAAAAATTACTCATAACTAAAAAAGTTTTTAAAGCATTAAGTATAATTACCAGTGTAGCTGTTATGGCAGTAGGTCCATGTTGCCCATCACATTTTCCAGTGTCAGTCTGGAGTGAGGCACATCTATTTCTTGATTGCTGCAGCTTAGAGTAGCAGGTAAGCTTCTGGGAGGGGCACTGGCTAACCTTTTAAAAGCTTTCCTCAAAGTCACCCGTTCATCTCTTTTTTTTTCCAATCTCGAGCCTTCCATTTACCCATCTTGAAAGATGAAGGGCCATGTTGATCCTGCTAAGATTTGCTTCAATCCTAGCAAGGAATTCTAAGCAGCCAGATTGCATGCACTCCATAACTTTTTGATGTTTTTATATCAAATGCTGTCATTTACATGCTCATCCCAGAGGCTGAGGTTTGAGTGATGGCAGCTGTGACGCTTGTACCGTCAGAGTCCTCCACGGGGCCCTGTGCAGACACTCCTCGAGCCTGCAGTATTTATGGCCCCACTATGTTATCTAGAGGCATGATTTCTGCCACTGTTCTTCCCATCTATCAATTCCGTGAGATGGGCCCTCTTCTCCTTCTGTGGCACAGTGCTGCATTTTAAAAGGCAGATTGTTTTCAAGGCAGAACTTTGGTGGTTGGAGGCTGCTCTCTGCAACCAGTACCAGTCCCCAAGAGGACAATACTTCCTTCTACTGTGCTGTGCTATGATTTACTTTAGAAAGTTCTGAGATTAGTGGGAAAGGGCATAACCATGTAAAAAACTACCTAGGCCTTGAGACATGAAATGCCAATTGATTTATCCTGTTACTATAAAGGAGGAAAGAAATAGAGGGAGCTGCCAGAGATATAAACTCACAGTCCCCAATCTACAATTTCGTATTATAAAAGAAAAAAAAAAGGAAAAGCATAAGCCAGGTTTGTCTTTTAATATCTCTGGTTGCAAACTTGGCATGACCTGAATTCATTTGCCAGCAAGACTTGGCTTGAATGTTTTAAAACTATTTATAGCCTTTATATCTCTACTACTTAAGTGAATATGCACACAGTTTGCTGCAGAAATATTCCTGTATCTGATCAAAAAGCATTGCCACAACTTTGCATGGGTGTGGCATGTTACATAGTATATGTGACACTATTTCATTTCTGAAATTCGTAAATTTAATAAACAATCTATGTGAAGTCTGTTATCTACTAATCCTCTTAGAATTAAGAGCCTACACAGCTCTTCCCAAGGAAGGAGTAACTCACCAGTGTTCATTAGAGATTACTAATATTTCTGTTTTTAGATGGCCTTCATGTTATGTCAAAGCTATAAAGTTGCTTATTTTATGTCACCTACCAAAATTGGTAGGAAGAAATAAACATTTCATATGAATTTGGAAAAGTTCCTGGTTCCAGAAGCTACTTAGAATCTCTTCTGTGCGTATACAGAATGCTGACTGTGTGGCTGCACAGTGAGCTGGTCTCCCCTGTGCTTCAGATGGGCTCTATTTGACTCCCACTTGTAATTGCTGTTGCTTTCATGTGCTAGTGTGTCCTTGAGAATATAACAGCTCTGTAGAGGCCCCAGTGGGTCAGTGTAGCAGAGAAACACTGCAGGGAGCAGTGCTTCTTACATAAGCAAACAACTATTTAAAGGTAATTTCCTTAATCCCAACCCAATGGTAATGTGATCCTTATCAGAATATTTTGATTCAGTAATAGAGAAAAGAATTTTAGAAATTCCAAGTTTTTTCTTATTCTTCAAAACATTTTTGTATACTTATTTATTTTAAATTGTCAAATAGAATAATATGTATTTGCCATGGATAGCATGCTGCTTTGGAGTATCTTCATGGCCGGCATAGTGGTACACACCTTTAATCTCATTGCTCAGGAGGCAGCGGCAGGGAGATCTCAGTGAGTTTGAGGCCAGTGTGGTCTACAGAGTGAATTCCAGGACAATCAGAACTATATATTGAGACCTTGTCTCAAAAATAACCAACCAAACAAAAATAAGCATCTACAGTGTAGATTCTACACATTCCCTGATACACATCCCCAATCTTTTTCTATTGTTAAAGTAATTTATCACTGGGTTGCACCATGCTCAGAAAAGGATGAAATAAAGTTGGGGGCATGAATTGCTGTGCTGTGGTACTAGGGCTCTTAAACACGCATGAAAGTCGGGAATAAACCTGATGTACATGTTCTCGGTAACAGGAGGGTCAGGGCTTATTTATTTGAGTCACAATTTGGAGGGGCATGGTAAAAAGTTTTTCTAAAAAAAAAAAAGTAAAACCATAGAATGAAAATAAGGTACAATTCTGTTTATTCATTTAGAATGAAAAATTACAGCTAGTGTTAGATTTTTTAGAAACTTACCATTCTGCAGAAGTTACAGAATCAAGAAATAAACCTCTTTGTCAATTTGTTTGATGACCCTAGAATGTTGATCCTTGTTCATTGGCTACATGCTCTTAAGATATTTCATCTTGTAATGTTTACAATCAAGAGCACAGAGGCAATTCTGCCTCTAGATTTTGCTGTTTAACATTTTACCATCCCTACTCATTATTAATAATGTCATTTTAGGTTTGAGGGATGATTATTAAACAGAAAAAAAATCTCATTTAGACTTCAGGGTAATTTTAACTTTCTCTGTGCAGTGACTAATCTTAAACTAATATCTGAATTGACATCATTCATTCGTTAAGCAATGTGTCATCATTGCCTTTGAGTCATGGTGCTTGTGAGTCAGCACAGTGGGCTGTAGGAGCTCCTAGTAGCCCTTTTTATACTGGGAATAACTCTACTCTAAAATAAAGAAAACTACAGAAACATGTAAGAGCACCCTGCCATGAATGAATCTTCAAATCAGCTTTCCTTATCAAAATACCCTGTGCTGCCATAACCACTGGCTCCTGTGAGAGGCAGCATGAGGGGATCATAAGAATGGAGACAGCAAATACTTTTAAAATACTATCATGTAGCATGTTACTAGAGCTCCCAACAGGGCCCTGGAAGGTATCAATACGTGCAAGTCAGCTCACTGTTAAATGAATTTCTGTCCATATATGTCCAAATATGTTAGGCTTAAGCACTGTATTTATGTACGTTGCATTAAGTCATTCTGACAGACTGTTTGATGACCTTTTGTGTCTGTCTCCTGCTAGTTGCCTCTGCTTTTTCTTTCCAGTTCCCATGGCATCTTTAACACATTCTATTCTATTGCTTTTGCCTATATCATAGTCATCTACAAGGACCATGGAGATTTCTACATACTGCTGTATTTTGTGTTTCGATTCCTAATAAGTTATACACATTAATAATGTAGGTTTTGAAGCCAAGAATCTTCTTTGACATTCAGAATGTTCTGCAGCATGAGACTATATGTTGACACAAAAATTTTGATGTTTATATAAATAAGAGAGAAACAGGGAGAGGGGATGTTCATGCCAAATGAACTCTCCACCCCCATTGAGTAAGTGAAGGAAAATAAGCCCCTGGAAACTACTTGTTTTACAAAAAAAAAAAAGTGCCTGTTTTTATTATTGTTTAAATGTTTTGCCATTGTTGTGTAATATCTCAGAACTGGGTATAATAAATGAGCCACAAGTTATCTAGGAGAGCATTTTGTCAGATGCCTTAGTAAGGGTTTCTTGTTGTGAAGACATACTATGAGCATGGCAACGTTTATAAAGGAGACACTGGCTTACAGGTTCAGAGGTTTACTCCATTATTTTTGTGGCAAGAAAGCATAGTGGTATGCAGACAGACATAGTGCTGGAGAAGGCTAAGTATCACCCTGGCCGTAACTCGAGCATAGAAGACCTCAAATCTTGCCCCCACAGAGACACACTTCCCCCAACAAGGCCACACCCCCAATAGTGCCTATAGGACAAGTATTCAAACACATGAGTCTGTGCAGGCTAAACCTATTCAGACCACATCAAGAAGCATGGTTGCTATGTTGACTGTCTTAGTTAAGGTTATCCACACAAGAAATGCAGAAGTAGTTACTGCATCTTTACTTTCCTGGTTGTTGATTTGTGTCACCAAACGGTAGTGTTAAAACAAGAACAAAGGTGCAGCACTGGCATTGTCTCCATGCAAGCTTAGAAGACAGCATGAGTTTCAGTCTCTATGCTGGTAGACAGAAGCTGTACCTCTCCCTTTCCTGTCTTGAGGAGAGAGGAGCTACACAGGAGCCAGTGGTGACAACACATGTTTTCAGTACATTTCCAAAAGACCTTCTATAGTTAAGTCTGAAGAACATTTATTTCATTTGATAAATGTTCAGTCAGCTCTTCAGTGAGAGCTGGGGACAGGATCTGAGAAGGAAATCTCTGCTTTGGTACAGCTGATGCTCTGGAGGGAGGAGGACAATGCCAAACGAATGACTGTGGGCATAGCAATGCAATAAGGACATTAAATCCAGGCTCTGTGAGTAGTGGGGTGAGAAACCTACTGAAGGTAGCCAGGTAAAGGCAGGCTAAGAGTGTGACCATTCACAGGTGTCTGAGGTATATGAGTGACAGTGTCAGTGTAGACAGATCTCTGACTGCCACAGAACCTGTGTAAATGTGATAATAAAGAATGCTTTACCTCTTAGGGGAGAAGGGCTGGTCTGAGGTCTGTTTTTCCAGAACAATAGCTAAAGTCGGGAGAAATAAGACTGAATAAGAATGCGGAATTCTGTGTTCTCACATAGCCCTGACATTAGCGCTTACTTTTTATAGTATGTTGACTCATTTATTGATTGCTTACCCTTATGGCCTGGCTGCCATTAAAAAAGGCAGAAAGTTACTTGTCTATTTCTTCCAAATTACAATATGGACATTACTGTTTACATAGGACCAGAGATAAGGTCCCATAATTAATTGTAGTTACAACTTTTAACTGAGATTCAGACCAAGTTTACTATAAAATTTTGGGGGGGATTACAATGATAAAGGTTGGGGTGTGGCTTAGTGGTAGATTTTCAAGTCATCACTAGAATTCATTAGGATGCAAGTACAGTTAACCCCAAATCTGACTTTTAATTTTAATGTCAATATAATACCAGGTTAACTAACATCTTTTTAAAGTTATTTCTTTCAGTTTTGAATAATATAATTACATCATTTTCCTCTTCTCTTTGTTAATTCCAAACACACACACACACACACACACACACACACACGAGTATTTGTGTTTTTCTATGTTTATCAGTAGCAAAGCAGTAACAGTCTTAACTCATAACCCTAAGTAGAAATAAAGCCACAGAAACCTGTGCCAACATATTGTGAATGTGTGAGGCATTTCAGACAATGTGTATGGTTTAAAAGAAAAGCAAAAGAAACAGGATTGGTTGCTCTGTGTACTGAGAGTATTGTGAATTGTGTTCTGATCTGCCTGGTTCTGATTCTCATTTATTGGCTGTCATGGGCACATGTGAAGTGGGGTACATAGAGTAGTACCTGGTTGTTCAGAGAAGCTTTTTTTTTTTAGGTTGATGGAGTTTTTTTTTTCCTTGATGGGCACTGTATAGTTTGAATAGAACAGATTTTCTGCTCTCCTAACCCCTACACATAGCAACTTGTAGACAATTTATCAAAAACATCTTCACTCTAAAAAGTAGAAAAACAATGCTTCTGATTTTGTTTAACTAAATATTAGATGTCTACTGGAGATAGCCAGTAGCCCTCGGAACCTCTTGGGAGAGATAAACCTAGATATATCAGTTACTTTTATCATTGCTATGAAAATAAGACTTGACAAAAGCAAGTTAAGGAGTTTATTTTGTCCTGTAATCTGAAGTACAGTCCATTGTATTAGGGAGAGCATGACAACAGGAGGGTGAGGCAGCTGGTCACAGGGCATCCTGAGAGACAGCATGGGTGCAGGAGCATGAGGCAGCTAGTCACAGGGCATCCTGAAGGACAGCATGGCAACAGGAGCGTGAGGCAGCTGGTCACACAGCATCTACAATTTTCTCCATTTTGTTCAGTCATTATCCTCTGTTCATGGAATGATGTCATTGACATATACTGTCTGTTCTCCTACTTCACTTAGCCCAATCTGGAAATTCCCTCACAGACATGCCCAAGAGTTTGTCTCCTGGGTAATTCCAGATGCTGCCTGTCCATTTGACAAAGAATATTAACCATTACACTGGGTCCTCAGAGGATAGATTTTAATAAATGCCTGAGAAGTAGGTAATAGAAGTAAAGGGAGTAAAATAGAGAGAAGAAAGGATTAAAACAGTTTGGGTCTACTAGGGAGTAAAATGGTATTCACCGGAACCCAAAGGTGGAGATAGTGGGCAAGGTAAAGAGAAACATTAGGGGAAGGGTACAGTTTCAGTTAGAAGAAATAGCACATTATAGCTAGAAATAGATAGAAAAATGAATATAAAGACAATGTGGAGTATGAAGACTTGAGTATGGAAAAAAGACCTTGTCATCCACATGTTCTGTTTGTCTTAATGTATTCCCTCCACTGCCAACACCTGTGATCTGAGGACAGGATTTTAAATGTAAATGTTGAGAAATTGTAAGACAACCTAGTGTTGTTGTATGTAACTTGATCATGCTATGTTGGAATTTTAGATAGATCCAAAGACACAGTTCAGTGGCATAGTTCAGGACTCTCAATAAAAGGTAAGGGGCTGCTTCCTGCTGAACCGTTTCAAGGTGATACCCAGTACCTTTATCACAGAAAAAGGGATAACTTCCATTATACTGCAATGCAGATGTGGCCTAAATCAGAGATGAAGTATTGATAAAAAGATCAGTCGCTGTACAGGATAGTTATAAGTGATCAATAATGTAAAAAATAGTTGGTATCTGTGCATCTTTATCAGTCAACATCTTATTCACTTAAAATTAGGAGCTGACAACTGAGACAACTAGGCAGAACTAATAAAGTTCCTTTATATAAGCTATGAGGCCCTCCCTCAAACACTGGCATGGTGGTCATCTGTCCACAGCACCCCATGGCAGCCAGATTTCTTGGGTTCTGTGGCATCTTCAATAAATTTGAGAAGTTCACTGATTTTGTTTAGTAACAGTAGGCTTTATTACTTTGTATCCTTGAGAATTAAAAATAAACATACCTTTTTCTATAAGCTAGCAAAAGACAAAATGCTTGAAGATTTTTGTGGTGGTGGTGGAGACAAGGTCTCACTATGTGGTTTTGGCTTTGGCTCTCCCGGAACTCTTGAACAAACCTAGTTGGCCTCAAGAGACCCACATGTCTCTGCTTTCTGGGCACTAGGATTAAATGCATGTGCCTGGCCTTTGAACTTTATTTTAAACAGCTGATCATGAAAGGTAGAATTTAACAACAGTTGCAGTGGCATAAGGCGGGTTTCCATGTAGAGCAGGGTAGTTGGGTGTGTCCTGTTGGGTACCCCTTCCTTTCACCCCTTCTCACCTGCATTTCAGCTATGAGAATAAATCTCAGAGAACTGGTGTTAGGCCTTTTAGCACATTGCCAGATTCAGCAATGTCAGACTAAACACCGCTGAAATGATGTAAATTAGTCTGTTGAACACTTGACGCCCTGACTACTACAAACTGAAAACCATCAACAGATGCTCTTTGCTGAAACGTAGGCCCTTCCAGCAGATGGGTGGAAGTTAAAAACAAACTATACTGTTAATTTTCCTTTTGTTTCATTTGTTTTTATAGCAGTATTAAAAAAATAACCTCTGATATATTAGTTACAGTAAATTTGTAGCAAATGCTTCATGGCTGTTTGGGTTCGTCTGAGATCCCTGAGATCACACTCGGACCATTCTTCATTACATGAACTCATTGAAAATGGGGACTCAAATTCTTCATCAGTTCTAGAACTTCCCTTGGTGTTCACACTCCAGTGTCGGAAATAATGATGAGAAGCAACTGCCCAATACAGTGAGATACTATGTCTCAAGTGTTGAGCTTCAGTAAAGTAGTATCTGTCACATCTCCAATAGTCAGTATGCATCTAGAACTAGAATGTTTAACAATGTTTTATTTCCCCAGATGCTGCTGCATACTTTAGCTAGCACATGCACAGAAAATGGTGACTTTCCCCCAGTTCAATGACTCATACGCCATATAAAGTCATTATTATCAATTGATACTAACCTTCAAGAGCAATAATGGTATTATTAATCATTCAATCAATTTAGACATTTTTTCCACAGAAATGTTTATTTTAATCTAATTTAAGTAGCTCATATGTCTCTAAAGAAACCTGAAATCTGTCTTTTTTATATTGCTTCCAGATCCTAAGGTTGTTTATTAGATTATATTCACTATAACAGAATACAGGAAACTTCAACATAGTAAGAGTAATGGAAGAAACACTTATATATTTTTAAAATATTAAAAATATTTACAGGGGAATATTTATAGGGAAATTGAACTGTTTGCAAGAATATTGCATTGTAATTGTTTTTTAACCATGAAATTTTTTGTTTATTCTTATTTATAGGGTCAGGATCATGTCGGTTTAGTTATTCTGACCCCAGCATCACTGTGTCATACTCCAAGAACAATACCGCTGATTGGATTCAGTTGGAGAACATTAGGTTTGTTACCATTTCAAGTATTGGTTCCAAATCTGTTGTAAGACTTCTGTACCTCTAGTTGCTTTCGTTCTATCCAGACTTCTTTCTTTATGGTTAAAATCTTTTGGTTGTTCATTCCTCAAGTCATGAGTATACCTATTTACTACTTGAGGAAGTTGTTGCTAGATTGTAACCTTCCCATTCATAGCTTCCTATCGTCAGTACTAACCTGTTTTAGACAGTAGCACATTTGGGATTATAACTTTTGAGAGAGCATCCTTTACCACAAAGCATCACCAGCTGTAGCAGGCAGGAAATGACCTGACTGTGCCTGGCTGGCATCCAGAACTGAGAGCATGACCAGTAACAACCGCCTGCATCCATCCATGCCCATGGTGATAGGGGTTCCTAGCTGCTAGGCCTTTTGCATCATCTGTCCCCTAACTTCTAATGTCACACAGGCCCAACTTTAAATCCTGTGTCTTCTTTACTTCAAAAGTTTTCCAATGAGAAAATGAAGTAGGATGCTCCATGTAAAAGGAACTTTCTCAATGTTAGAAAGATTGGATGGCCTCAGAAAAGCCCAAATCATGTTGACCACTACTGCAGAATCTTAATCAGGAAATAAAATACATAGTGGATGTATAAAAGTAAAATGAAAAGGAACTAATACCCTATACTTTGAGACAGACATGGCACCTGCTGCACTGAGGGCCAAAGCCCCACATTAAATGAATCCCATTGTGGCAACTGGGGCTTTTCTTAAGTTGGAAACATTTTAAGTAGTACATTTTCCATCAATTTTGCAACATTTGTTTTCCATGAGCTCTTTTCTTTATTAAAAGGACAGTAATCTGCTTAGGGAAGCAAAAGAAATATTAGGTTGATAATCTTTAATACTAACCAATTTGTACAAAGTTTCTAGAAGTATATGAAAAAAATAAAACCCACATAAGCTGTAGTCCAACAAACCTCCTGTCTGCCTCAGTGATTCTAAGTCAGGATTTTAATAAATGATTCCCTTGCCTGGGTGGGATATGATTTACTGATAGTTACTGCACACTGAACTCTAACATGCTGTATCGACTTTAAGACAGTGTTTGCTATTATTTATGTTTTCTAAGTTTTGAAAATGTATTCACATCAGATACTCAAGCATCTGAATGGATGTAATCAAACCAACATACTTATAGAAATTTTACCTTTATCTCTACAGCTTTCCTTTTACTATATTATATCATAATTGAAGTAAATTATAATGTGCATTTTTTTGCTAGAAAAGAGCTATATGCTTTGGAAGTAATAAGAATGAAAGTGCACATTTGATTGCACAAAGGGACATCACATTCAGCTGAGTACATTAAATTTTTTTGTGAAAATGACACTTCCAATTTTAGGCTGCATACCAAACCACCATACTCATGCATGCAAATTGCCCTTACCATTGGTGATCAGCACAAAAGTTTTTTCTAACTATCATCTGAAACCAAAGTACATTTAAATTCTTTTTGAAGGTAAAAAAAAATCCTCACCATAAAATATTGTAAATGAGAAGGGAATTGATTGCCCACAAAGGTGAGATACACCATCTATAACCCCACTGACAATTCTGAAGATATATATGTGCTTCGTTGGTGAGTGAAAAATATGGCTTTTTCTTCAGCCCTTCCAAACCTGATTTATAGCAGCCCAGCCTACCACTGGTTTGCATTTTCGCACCATTTTTAATCTCAGCTAAAACGATCGTTTTTACAATAGCAGATTTCTACTTTGGTAGAATAAAATGATTAATAAAACTTGTATTATATAACAGAAAGAGCTAGATTCTAATAGATGTTATATAAAAAGCTTGTTAAATTATATCAGTCTTTAAAAGATTGGCCTGTATACAATTGTAAATAATTATAAGTGAATATATTTAATTCTATGGCAAATCTCACATTTCATTCAGCTACCAGATATAAAAATGTATCTGATGACGAAAAGTAAAATGACTATTATATAATGACTATATATCATATGAACATATGTATATACACTTAAACATATCATATATCTATTATATACTTAACATATTTATCACACATATATACATATATACATAAACATATATATAAACATATACATAAACATACATATATATATCATATGAACATATGTATATACACTTAAACATATCATATATCATATTTATCACACATACATACATATATACATAAACATGTCACATATAAGTACATATATATATACACTTACCTTAAACATATCACATGCAATCAGCTTCAATTGATACATAATTTCAAAATACGAATCAACATTAATTTCAAATTTTTTCTTATCAAATGAATGATTTTTAAAGGGATATCTACCATGTGCCAAAACTCTTCTAGACATAATTTGACTCCTTTTATATTATTATAGCAGCTTGTGCCACCTTCTCTGCTATTGTTTTTTTTCCCCCCGGCTTATTTGAACGCACTTAGTTCTTGCTTTAACAGGAAATCTTGAACAAGTAGCAGATACTGAAAGTTGAAGGATGGGTTTGCATTTTGTTTGTAATGAGCACCGCATGTTCGTCATGAGCTGTGGTCTGAACTGTGAACTTGACCTCCCTTCTCACACTTGTTCCAGAGCCCCTTCCAATGTGAGCACAATTATCCACAT
This sequence comes from Arvicanthis niloticus, assembly GCF_011762505.2. Taxonomy (NCBI): domain Eukaryota; kingdom Metazoa; phylum Chordata; class Mammalia; order Rodentia; family Muridae; genus Arvicanthis; species Arvicanthis niloticus. The sequence continues at coordinate 73,183,702 of NC_047672.1, forward strand.
TCTCTACCTTCCTGAGGAAGCCAAAGGGGAGAACGTGCAGTTCCGGTGGAAACAGGACAGTCTGCATGTGGGTGAGGTGTATGAAGCCTGCTGGGCCCTGGATAATGTCCTGGTCATCAATGCAGCACACAGACAAGTCATTCTGGAGGACAGTCTTGACCCAGTAGACACAGGCAACTGGCTCTTCTTCCCAGGAGCAACGATCAAGGTTTGAACATTTTCATCCTCTCTTCCTTTAGAAACCCAAGGCTCACTGAACAGTTACTTCAAGATAACTTTTCCAAGACAGCTCTTTTGAGTAGTAACATTCTTATGTCTCATATCGTGCCACTTAAGGTTATGATAGCACTTTATTAAAAACCATTTGTTTATTCATTCATTTAACAATTTTTTTTTTGAGAACTCAGACTGAGCTGAACCCTGTGAACATAAGAAAGCAAATACATTTCTTCCCTTGCTTGTAGCTGTGAGTTCAGTGGAAGCACATGGACACCTAACTGTTGCAAATACAGTTGTTATTTTCTGGGAAAGCTTAGAGGTTTGAGACAGCACCAAATACAGGCTTGGGGCATTAAGAAGGTTATCCAGAAAACAGAGAATGTAAGCAGATACTGATGGGTGGTCAGAAAGTGGGCAAGTAAGAGGAGGAATAGCACTCCAAGAACTGGAGATTTCATACATAGAGGCTAGAACTGAATGTTTGTGTCTTCCACCCATTTGTGTGTTATAATACTATCATATGGAACTAGAAAGTAGAGCCCCTGTGAGGTCATTCAGTCATAAGTATGAGTCCTCTATGAATAGAGGATAGTGTCCTTATGAAGAACTCTCTGGCCTTCAGCATGTGAAGACATAACAAGACTAAGGATGTGTAGGCCTTTGCTAAGTCTTCCAGTGTTTAATTTTGGAACCCTAACTTCCAAAATTATTAGAAATAGGTGTTCCTACTTAAATTCCAGGCTGTGATGTTCTCTAACCATAGCCCCAAACTAAGAGATTTGAAATTCGTGGTTTTCAACCTTTGGTTTGCAACCTCTTTAGGGCAGTCACATATCAAATATCCTGCATATCAGAGATTTACATTACAACTCATAACAGTAGCAGAGTTACAGTTATGAAGTAGCAATAAGATGATTTTATGGTTGGGGGGGTCATCATATTATATGAGGAATTGTATTAAAGGGTCGGAGCATTAGTCATGTTGAGAACCGCTGGTCTAGATGGCGAATACAAAAAACAGAAACCCTTCAATGGAGTTAAAAACAGTTATCCCATATATTCTGAGACTCATGGTAAGTAATTCTGGTGTCGTGGCAAGAAGGAATTCCTTGAAGATTTGCAAGCTCCTGTAGTACTGGCATTATATCTAGAGATCATATCCACTGAAGTACTTTAAGTCAGAGACATTATATTGGTATTCGAAATTGCTCTTCTAAGAGAGAGCTCTGAGTGAAAGGAGTATTTGGAAAGACCAAGGAGCCACTTACAAATGGTTCAATGAGAGAGCTTATTAGGCAGGCTTAAGGGAGAGGGGATGGAGGCATGTGGATATATTTCAGATTTTGTCACCAGGGAATGGAGGAGATTGGGGACTGATAAAGAAGAAGAAGAAATGGTAGATGTCAGAGACAGGGTTTGAGCAGGTAGACTGGCAAGGGTGTTATTTTCTGAAACAAATATAGGAAGAAGAACAAATTCACAGGATAGCTGCAGTTGGTTTCAGTTTGGACACCTATTTCTTGATGTTGTTAGGGCCAAGTGGCAAGTAGTTGGCAGAAAATGAGTCACAAGTTATGGCAGTTGTCACCTGTTGGATGGGCATAGAAGTCACAAGCTTGCCTGAGGAGAGACTCTGCGATAAAGAACCAATACAAAAGGGGCCGTTAGCCTTCAACTGGATCCCTGCATGTCTCTAGTATGTAGAAATAAATTGAAAATTTAGCTTATCGATATTTTTTATTTCTTAGCTACGACTTACTGATGCAAAACAATCCTGTTTTAGATAGGGGTGAGACTGCAAGAAGGGTAACAAAGACGATAAAAGGCTTAAAATAGCTTTTTTGCATGTATATAGTATAGGAAAATAAGGCGGGATCTTTTACATACCTGGCAAGTGTCTGAGCACTAAGCTACATCCCAGCTCTCTTTTTACTATTTGGGGCAGGAGTACAAGTTCTGGTCAAGTTGCCAGTATCTTAGAGTTTTACTGCTGAGAAGAGATACCATGACCAAGGTAAGATAACTCTTATAAGGACAGCATTTAATTAGGGCTATCTTATAGGTTCCAAGGTTCACTCCATTACCATCAGGGTGGGAGCATGGCAGCCTCCAGGCAGGCATGGTGCAGGAGGAGTTGAGAGTTCAACATCTTGTTGGGAAGACAAACAGGAGAAGACTGGCTTCCAGGCAGCTAGGATCTTAAGAGTGTCTTTAAGTGGCTTTACCCACACCTATGCCCACAGTAACACACCTACTCCAACAAGGCCATACCTACTCCCTGGGACAAGCAAGCATATTAAACCACAGAACCCAGTTTGACCTTGAACTCACCATTGAGTTCATATAGATCTCAAACTTATGGTCCCTCTGCCCTCTGCCCTCTGCCCTCTGCCCTCTGCCCTCTGCCCTCTGCCCTCTGCCTCTTTCATATCCATCTAGGATTAGAGAGGCCTGTGCCACAGTGTGCTGCTTACAAGAAAAAGAATTGCAAATTGGTCTCAACCCAGAAACTCCTTTCTTCCTCAAGCAGTCAAAGTTTGTAGTCATTTCAGCACAGGGTGATGAGATTACAGCTGTAGACTGGTCTTGAAAACACACATCCTCTCTGCTCAGTTCAGGAAAGCATCCCATAAGACCTCTTATAGAAAAGTTTCTGACACAGCCCAAAGCTGCAGCTGCCTTAGAAAGAGTCCACAAATTCCTTTTGCACAGAAAACTTTGTCAGGGTACTCTGAGTAATGTCTTCTGGCCACTGCATTGAAAGAGGGCTTTCTGCTGACTCATCTCTATACTAACAAGCAGGTCTGAGCCCTTCCCCGGCATGATTTTTTATCATCTGACTCTCATGCCCTCTACTAAATAGATGTGCATTTCTGCCTCCTGTTACAAGCTATTATACTAATCTAATTAGGTACTTGGTTTCTTAAGGCATATACTTTGGTTCCATCCATGATAAAAAATGCATGAAGTCTGTGTTTGCTTCAGTAAGAAGTTTAATTAAATTAAAACTTTGGGTAGAAAATGCTTTTTTTCTTTTTAGTCTTTTGTTCCGCTCATAAGCTTACTAACCACATACCTGAGAATTGCCTAGGGACTTGGTCAACTAAGGAAAGAAATGTCACTGTGGCAATAATTTATTTTATTGACTTTAAGTCACCTGCCAGATAAATGTTCTACTCCAATGTTTCTTTTGAAAACTTGAAATACATGCCCTAGTTAAATCTAAGAATTTGTTTTTTTAACTCATTTGTATAACCACTCTTTTGATTTCTGTTTGAAATATCTCAAATGAAAACCTTTTCTTTGACCAAATGATTCATAATTATAAAATAAAACTCATTGTTTAATTATATGAAATACCTTTGTCAAACATTAATTATTTTTTTAATGTCCTTTGAGATGAAAACTACTTAGAAACTATCTCAGTCTCCCCATGGGTTATGAGAGTGTTTAAATGTTGCTTTATTTTGGACAATTTATAAAAAAATTTATTTTATTTATTTTATAATATGTATTGTGTGTGTCTGTGTGTGTGTCTGCAAAAGTCTCTGGAATACTAATGTTGATAAAGTGAAGCTGTAATGAGTATACACATTTCTGACTAAATTGTCCAGCTGCTGGTCTCAAAGACCTTGTTTAATCGGTCGAAAAAAAAAGAGAAAAATAAGTCTATGTCACTCACAGGCTGGATTTCTCTCATCCTCTCCAGATGTTTCAATGTCTCTGAAAATATTTAGTTTTATCTGAACTATAATTGTTTATCCCAAGTAGAGCAAAAGTGACCAAAGACTAGACCAAGTAATTAACATAAAGTGTCATATGACTCAGGGACCTGTAGGTATTACATCACCAGCTTAAATCTCTGGGCTCGTAGAAGGTCATGGCTATTCTTGGGTCTTTAGTAATTAGTGTCAACTGCACCTGCGGGAATCCAGCTTTTACTTAGAAGCTGCTCTCATATTTGTGAGTGATTGACATGTGGTGCTGGGATTGAATCCAGACGTCCTTGCATGCACATGTCAGGAGACACTCTACCACTGAGCTACATCCCCAGCCCTTTGTTGTAATTTTTGACTTGGTAAAATGAAGTAGATGGTAAGCAGTTTCCAAGGTAGTTACTCTTCCATCCTTTTGTGCCCACAGCCCTGCCTGTCTAGTCTTCCAGGCTTGTCCCAGTGAACTTTCCCACATGGAAGAAAAGGAGTACTACATTCTATTGTGCTTCTAATCAACAACATTATTTTTTTATTTCCCATCAATCCTGAGGCAACCCTTCGTTCACTACCCAAGCACTCGAGGCTTTAAATGCCAGTAATAAACTGGGCAAGTGATAAAAATCTCCTCAGAGTGCTGCCTCTGAAGCAACACCCCCAAAACCCCATCCCCCATGCTGCATGCGTCCAGCACAAACAGATCAAGTTAGCCAGGGAGAGCCTGAAACCCACTCTATATTAAATCACCTATTTCATTTGCTGGCAACCACAATTTTGCCTTCTTTCACAGAATGAGACTTTTTACTTCTGTGTATTTGTCTAGAAGTGTAAGGAATTAGTGTCAGTTTATACTATGCTAAAGTAGGTTACAATATCAATTTATCAATGCAATTGTTAGAATAGCTCCTGTTACCACATCAGGGCTTCTGTCTGGAAGCTGTGGGTGTTCAGAACATGTTAAAGAGTCAGAGACCCACCTTCCCACCTGATGAGGGAGAATGAGTAATCTCAGGCAACTTCTGTGCACCAGCTGTGAGTGATTTTGGTTTAATCAAGGATTAAAGGATAGGAGCTGAATATTTTGGCTCTTTCCATTTAAGACTATCAAGGTTTAGCATTTCATGCTGGGAATGGTGCTCACACTCAGGAATGATGCTTGCCATATCATGAAAACCACATGGATCCTCGAAAATAATGGCTAAAAATAATAATAGTAGTATAATCTTGATTGTGAGGAACGATGATTATAGCATCGGTTCTGTTGGGAGTGTTTCATGAAGGCTTGTAGCTACAGGCAGGGAAGACCTTCTCTCGTCAGCACCTCAGCAACTGAAAACACAGCCCTCAAGTTCATCGAGCCATCTGTCTTACCTTTTCAGATTTGCATCTTGCAATTTGGGAATATAATTTCAGGCTCAAAGGAAAGTATTTTCTGTAAGTTTGGTGGGTCAGCCCAAATCAAAGAGGAGGGTTGCAAATGGCAGTGAATTGCTCCCAGGAGAACTAGTGATAAAGGAGCTAGAAAGAGCTATGTTTGAGTGAGACTTTTTCTCTCTCTATTCCTCATCTTTTAATAGTATCCTATGAAGTAGAATTTCTGAATGAACCAATATGACAAGGTCATGTATTGCTCAAGCCACTATCTCATTTCGTTTGTCTTTTTGCATACATCTTTTATGGCAGGTGCAAAATTTACTTTGAAATTATAAATCATCCATGACTATATATTCAAATTTATATGAAATTATAAATCATCCATGACTCTTTGCTGTCTCCTGTGTGCATGCCACTGTGTGTGAACGGGTATGTGTGTGTGTGCACATGCGCACATGCATGTGTGTATAAGGCAAGCAAAAAGAGGGAGAGTGCTTTGCTCAGTGTCTATTATAAGTATTTATTTCTGTCTTCTCAGTGAGACTGGTTGCCCTGAGTTTGCAAAGGCATAAATCGCTGGTTTCTGTCAAAGCTGGAATTGGCCTACAGATTAAAAGCAGGTCACTGGGACATAGGTGCTATACCACATGCCTCTCATTTTTAAGAAACCTTCACATTCTGATTGCCTTAGCTGTACCTGATGATATTTTGCTATTTATTACCCAATTGCCTACCTAGAACTCTAGATCCCTCCCTATACATGTTTATGTCAAGTTGTGCTGAAAAGCAAATCAACACTAACAGCCACCAAGACTGTTAGAATGATTGCCCTTGCGAATAGGCTATAATTTGAAAACATGTATTTAGAAACTCTTTTAAGAAGCAATTTATTGGAATTTGCAAATTCATACTAAGGGTTTGCAATCACTAAGTTACATGCTTTAGAAGAGTCGTGCTTCTATCTCTTCTGTCATCTAACTAGTTTGTTCCTTTGCCACATTCATTTTTGATTATAAGGTAGTGGCCACAGTTCTTCTAGTTTAACAAACAACAAAAGGCCCCGTGAAGGCAGTAGCCCTTAGATAAGCCAATAGGCCATTAAGAGGAATCATTAAATCAGAACAAGAGAGTCTATTAGTTTTCTTATTGCCCTTATACATAGTTAATTTAGCAAATTTGTTATTCTACTGGACAGAAGGCAAATCTCCATCCCATGTCAGAACTGTAGCTTCTTTCTCAGTATCTGATGTCACCACTCAAATGTTAATTCTCACAAATAGCTGAATCATCAGTGGTGAAAAAAATTGTGTCCAAATTAAAGAAATGTGTAAATGAATTTGGCTAAAAAATTTTAAATCTTAACGGAAGTTGAGGCTAATGAGGAAAAAATAGTTTTTGACAGCGGTGAAAGGGAAAATTAAGGAGGAGCCAGATCATTTTTAAACCTGTCTTTTTGGAAGAAAACCCTCTAGAAGAGCAAAGCTTTCCTGATACCGTGCCTGGTTTGTCTTCTGTGTAACACTCCATTCATTACCCTGGGAAAACAGCTCAACGGCTGTCTTCATGATTTTGCTTTCTTACAAGGTAAAAGGACAATTAGGAAACAATCAGGTTTGCTTGGCAAAAAAAAAAAAAAAAAAAAAAAAAAAAGTGTTTTGTAGGTTGCTGTACTGCAAACTGTTTAACATGGGACTTGTGGGATTTGTGTTCTGGGTTTCTAATGAGGATAAACATGAGTGCAGTAAGTCTTGTGGCCGGCCCATGTTCCCATGCCTTCTTCCATTAGGAGTCTGAATGATAACTATGATTTCCTGGCTGGATTCCAGCTTGGTTAATTGCATGCTGTCTACCCATATTCCCTCTGCTTAGGGTCTGCTTTACTCCGGACTGTGCTGCTCTTATTACTGTGTTTCCCCCAAGAGGTGGGTACACATTACAAAATGTGCCAGAATATAATTTGTTAAGCTAATAAGAGTACTTTGGGGATGAAGGGTTAAATGTGGTAGTGTGCTTTTCACAATCTCCCCCCAGTGAGGTTTATTTGTATAGTAATTAATATGGAATAGCATCAGTGAAATGTGGACATGAGCCAGGTCACTGGAAGAAGAGTGGCAATAACATAGAAACACCTAATTTTGATAAATTTGACAGAAAATAATCATTCAGACAAATCCCCAGAGCCTCTTGTTCCTTTTGTTTTCGTCTTGTTTTATTTGGGATTGAAACTGACATTTTTAATTGCTGATTAGGCTAACACAGAACTCAGTAAGGCAATGTTATCTTTCCTCTGTATGGTAACATCTCCATCATATGTGAGTCACAACTCCTAACGAAATAACTTAGTGGTAGCATTCTTTGAAGTAAGATTTCTTAAGTAAATGATTAAAGATATGGAACAAAAAGGGGGGGAAGAGCAGTAGGTATGGATTCCTAATATTGCTATCTCTAAATATATTCCCTATGGTTTCTCATCTATATAAGGGTTTATCATCCCTTATAATGACCCCCATTTCAAAGATGAGGAAGCAGGGGCTCCAACAGCTCAAAAGGCTTTGAGTTGTGAAGCCAATCCTGTTTTATTACAAAACTTGGCTTTTCCATGCCAAGCTATGCTGTAGCCTCCTGTGTTGTGCCTGGCATCCTTGGCCTTAATTTGAGAAGACAAGTACGAAAACCTAACACTGTGAAAAATCAAGATCACCAAAGACGAGGCTAACAACTGTCCTGTGGAATTTCACGTGGTTATCCCTCTTCTGGTTACTCCAGTTCAAATCTGTCACTATTTCCATTTCAGAGCTGATAATATTGTAAAGTGATTATACATGTGTCACTAAATAGACAAAAGTTGAATCTTTATAAATCCTAGTGCAATGTGGTTCAACTTCGATGGTTTAATGATCCCAGAGAATAATGAGAGTAAGAGGAAAAAAGAAAACCAAAACACAATCTTTAAGCTCCTTAAACTCCATGCACCAGGATTGACTCTCTATTGTGTTGACTAAAGAAAATTCTCTGCAGCTCTCCTGCACCTGGACTGTATTCACAGCCAAGTTTGCAGGTTTGTAACTGGCATTAAATTACCTAGAAATCGAATGTGTGGGAAGTGATAGAAATTTATTTTGTCTCATGAGAAAAATTGTTCTCTTACTATTAAGAGGTTTTCTTTCTATTTTCGGGGATGAAGTCTGAATCTTTAAAAAAAAACAACAATGAACCAGAATGTGGAAAATATGTGGTAAAGCTATAGCGTATATGTAACAAAAGGCTTTAGAAATACAACATGCAGGCCAGCCCGGCAACCCCTCTGACTTTTATCCGCAAGTCCATATGCCTATATTTTATTCCCAGCCAGACAGTGGCTAATTTACAGCTCTGCCAACAATGCCATTTTAATTAATTTTATTCATCTTATTTCTCTTTCCTCTGTTCGTCATATCTCATCTGTTTGCATTGCCTAGATTTTAATTAAAAATCTTCTCCTCTCTAAGGAGCAATCTGAAGTGGCAAAAATAATCACTTAAAATATTACAGTCATTAAAAAATTGGCTGTGGTGGAAGCCATGCATTTTCAATTTTCCTACAAATGATGTTTTAGCTTCCTTTTAAAGCACACTTTGTATCTGAATTGTCTGCCACCAGCCAGCTTGGCTATTAGAAATGGTCTTCCAGCTGGGTGGGCTGAGTGACAACTTCTTAATGGAGGAAATGGATGGCTCTGTGCTCATGTGGAGGGAACAGCACACCAGGCAGCTTTCTTTCCATCTGCCTCTAGCCCTCTCCAAGCTGGCATTGCCCAAATGCCCAGTGTACCCCTTTCAGCAAAGAGTATCGTCAAGAAGTCAGTTGTAAGGCTGTAGACCCTAAAAGGAATCATCAGGATAGTTTGGCCCTAGAGAGATAATATTAAGAGTTGCTCTGGTGTTATTTCCAAAGGCCTAATTAAACAACAATGGAGGTGATTTAAGTACTTTTTACAAGTACAGAGGTGAAGCCATTAACCTTTTCCAAATAGTAGAGGGAGCAAGCTTAGAAAATGCTAACCTGAATTTTGGCCAAGGACATGTTATATTGAGGAATTTGCACTGATGTTTCCTGTTGATGCTTTTCTGAATGGCAAACTTTTCATCCTTTAGTTACACTGTGTTCTGCTTGTCAAATAAAGGAAATCCATTTAGCAGCAAACCAGGGAAAAACTCTTTTATTGGCTGAGGAAAACACATAAAGGCATAAGAATATCAAAATTAGAGATCTGTTGTACTTAAGTATATGTGGTTTACCAAACTAATGAAACAAGTAATTAAAGGAGTAATTGATGGCATATCAGAAAAATAGAACTAGCCATAGACTTTATGCCTTGTTTAGCCCAAATACATGCTCAGCCACCTTACATTTGTTTATTGAAGTTGTTTAGGTTTTTACTTGTTAATTCCTACAAGTGAAGTGAGTTTGGATTGCTGTTGAACAAAAATAGCTGGGTATTAAAATTGAGAGCAATTTTCTGAAACTCTTCATAGTTCCAGTATATGTTGTACTTGAGTTTTTAGCGTACTAGATTTTGATGTCATTCGGTGCAAGTTCATCTGTTAAGAAAAACATTTGTCATCTCCTATTCTTGAGTTTGTATCTGTTAGGAGACTAGTAGGTAATCGTCCCCAATGTGGAGGGCTTTTAAACTCTTAATTGATGGTTTTATCTGCTCTAGTAATTTGTGAATATTTGCAGTAATTTTTAATATATTTTATTGTGGGGCCTGTTCTTAAACAATTTTTAAAGGGTTTAATTTGATCTGAGGAATTTTAATAACTATTATAATGAGAAACAAAAGATATATTTAAATATTCTATTTCCCTATCCGTTATTGCTAAGACAACGAAATACAATAGTGCATGTCTTTTAAGAGCACATGTTCAGAGATATTATTGACACTTAGAAATTTAAAAAAGAACTGCTTGAATCTCTGAACTTCTCACAGCCTATCAAGAGAGCAGGTATTATTGACCACTTTCTTCATTCATTGTGAAAAGCTGAGATCTTCAGAGGCAAAATGATTTGTGCTGTCCTTTAGCCATCAGGTAGAGGAAGTGTGTTTTGTTATCCCTTCCAACCCCAACCTCCAGAATCCTTGAGGGTGGATACAGTACCTGAGTTTTCTTTATTATCTTGATTGTTTATGATTTCCAGTAGTATGTTTTTCCCAGTCTTGACCTTGATTCTTTATTAATTGAATCAGATTGGAGGGAGAAGATCACGCAGCCCTTATGCAAGCAGACCCTGGATTCTCTGCAGAGATGTAGAGAGAAACACATAATAAGCTCAGGAATTGTCTCCCATGGAATCATCTAGGTTTTGGTTCTTAGTCTGGAGAGTTTCTAGGGAGCCAGAATGATTTTAAAACATTGATTTCCAGGGGCTCAACTTCTTCTTATAATCAATTTTAAGATCTTCAAATAAGGACACAACACTAGCCTGGTTTCCTATCCAGGACAAACCTGTATATTTCCAACTTCTTAGAAAGAAGGGCACTCAGTAGGTCCATTGTTTCAAGTAACTCAGGAATTCACCTCTTGGCATAACCATAAGGACATTGACTCATTTGAGAGAGTAGAGATGAGTTTACTGTTTAAAGCTGGCAGGATTATTCTAAGGCCAACTCTAGGAGCTGACATACAGAGCTTTCCCTTGTCTGTTTTAACTGAGCTCTGGTGTTGAGTTTTTGGTTACCTACTGAGAATTGATTAGTTACCTCCTCTGTGAATTGCACAAAAGAGATTTTAAAACTACATCAAAAGATACCATTCTGTCTCGCATAAAAACTTGTTGAAGACACATTAGACTAGTTTTGTAGCTTATTATGACAATTGGCTAATAGTCACATAAGTGAATGAATACTAGTCACTCAGGCCACTATTCTCATACTTGTCATGGTGAATATTACTTGTGTTTCACATGCCGTAAAACATGTAGTTACCATGATAGAATGTGGCTTTGATACTGACTTTCAATAGTTACACAGCTGTAAATGGTACGCTCAGATACTGGAGGAGCCTTTGAAATATGCATTTATTTGTCTGTTAAACCAGTTTATTTTATAAAAATAATTAGCAATAAGCTACCAGATTTTACAATGACTTTATGTTTTATATAAAATCTGTCTCAGGTAAGCTTCAAATGTGCATCACGTATATTAATAATAAGGTTTGAAAGGGCAGAAAAAATTACATAGAGTTTTAAATTATTAACAAAAATTCATGAAGTGAATGAAACCAACATTTAAATTCTTAAATGGATGTCTAGCCAGAAATGACAAAGGCTATTAGGTGATCTATTCTTTAATTGTACAAACATCTCATTCAAATTATAATGTAAATGACTTTGTTTTCACATGTACAGGGATTTTGTGTGCCACTTCCTGGAATGATTGCCATCCCTGTTGATGTCCGAGTCTGTGCATTAGGTTCAGATACCCATAGGCCACAATTGATTAGTCACCTGACTGTGAAGAAAACCATGAGGGCCCATTCCTAGGACTCAGTGGGTTGTTTTAGAAAAACAACCTCTGCTGTTCTTGTTAGCATTGCTTCTCTTTCAGTTGGGCATGGTGAAGAAATCTGTACATCAATTGACAATTTCTATTTACTGTGAAAGGAGCTAAGTCCTACATTTGATCAGTATGCCTGTGCATATTGCATACAATGAGTTCAGTTTAATATCTATGAATAATCTGTATTTACTGTGTCTGAAGAAAAGTCTCAAGCAGTCAACACTTGCCACAGGCTAAGTATTATCTAACATGATGGCAGGGCCTGGAAGACATGCTGTAAAAGGACTCCCTTAAGATCTGTGCTGCTGCTCTCTTGAACTTTGGAAACTACTCACTATTCCAGCTCAGTAGCAAATCGATTACAGCCCTTTTGGCTTTACCAGCTAAAGCCATAGCTAAAACAACTGAGTCAGGGTTCCTGGTGCCCTTCTTATGACCTGGGCAGCCAGTCTCCAGCCTAATTCCCAAATTAGGCCAACTTAACATCTTTGTGTTTTTTGCTTAGTTGGTGGGTTGGTTTTCATTTTCTAATGTTTATTTTTAATTTTTAAAATTAAAAAATAATTACATTATTTTCCCCTATTCTACCTCCAATCCTTTGCATTTAATAGTCCCCACCTTGCCCAAAAATTCATGGCCTCTGGCCTGTTTTCTCTAGACTCTTTTTCTCTAATTGTTTCACACACACACACATACACACACACCTAAATATATAAATGCAATCGGCTCAGTTTATATATTATTTGTATGTAGAGGATTTCAGGACTGACTACTTGGTGTTGGATAACAACTGGGGCCTCTTTCCTGGGGCAAACTAATTTCCCCCACTCTCAGCATCCCCTGGTTGCTGTAGTTTTCTGTACTTGGGGCCCTGTGTGATTTCTCCTTCTAATAACAAGACTGTTGATATTGTCCTTGTTCTGGTCTCTGTTATGGAATTGTGTTTTCGAGACTTAATGAGTGTAGTTCCCTTGCCTTTTGTGTGAGACACAGTCTCACAGCAGACATCCTGATCACCTGGGTCTTACAGTCCTTCAACCCTTCTTTTGCTGAGGTGCTCCCAAGCCTGAGGTGCAAGGGTTGTACTGCAGATGCATCAGCTGTGGTTGTGTGTATGGATCAGCTGGAGTTGTGTGTAGATGCATCAGCTGGGGTTGTGTGTAGATACATCAGCTGAAGTTGTGTGTAGATGCATCAGCTGGGGTTGTGTGTAGATACAACAGCTGGGGTTGTGTGTAGATGCATCAGCTAGGGTTGTGTGTAGATGCATCAGTTGGGGTTGTGTGTAGATGCATCAGCTGGGGTTGTGTGTAGATACAACAGCTGGGGTTGTGTGTAGATGCATCAGTTGGGGTTGTGTGTAGATTCATCAGTTGGGGCTAGGTACCGCATATGCTCGTTTTTGGCATTTCAGTTGTGATTTTTGTAATATCTCAGTCTATAGCAGAGCAAAGCGTTTGTGTCCAGGGGTGAGAGCTACACTTATCTGTGGTATAAGGATATATGTTTAGAACGCAGTTCAGAATCATGCTGCTATAGCAAAGTGGTGATTACATGTTTGTGTACATATACATTTGTCATCTAACATAGCTCTTTATCCTTTTAAAGCCACATGAAGACCCCCTCACTGTAAAGTCTGCTTGTTTAGGCTTTCCTAGAGCTGATTCTGACCACCTCTTACACACTTTCATACACTAGTGTGCTGCCTACCATTGGGCCCTATATCTGACATTTGACAGTTCTCAACTAAAGTGGGATTACTGTTGTTTGGTTAGGCTGAGAATTGAATCTACTGCCTCATGTATGGCCAGTGACTTCTCTTATAGCTCTTAGCAAGAATTTGGAGAACTAAGAGTTCTTGGTTGCTTGTGGGCTGTCTGGCAATGAAAAACAGATCATGTGGAAGGCAAGGAATGGCATTTGAGGTTGCCCTCTGACCTCTATGTACATGCCCTGGCACACATATACCCACATTTGTATGTGTAATTCACTTGGGTTTTTTTTTTAGATTTATGTATTTATTTTATGTATATGAGTACACCATAGCTGTCTTCAGAACCAGCAGAAGAGGACATCGGATCCCATTACAGATGGTTGTAAGCCACCATGTGGTTGTTGGGAATTGAACTCAGGACTTCTGGAAGAGCAGTCAGTGCTCTTAACCATTGGCCCATCTCTCCAGCTCCACATGTATGGTTTTCTTTAACTTTAAAAAGAAAAACCATAGCCATTGCATTAATTCTTTCACATACTGAGCTGTTTAAAATGTTTTTGAATATGTACTGTGTTAGGCATTGTGTTGAGACCTAGTGAAACAGTCATGTTCCTGGCATAATGGTTATTTTGTCCAGTTGGATTTTTGTTCATTTCTACCTCATTTTGAGAGTATTAAGGCTTAAATGGATGTTTGATCTTAAGTAGGTTAACATTTCCTTTTATGACTTATTGCCAAAAGCAGCCATAATAAAAACTTCTAATTTTGAGGAGACATTCAGTTTACTCAACTCTAGATTTCTGTCTTGTCTTTGACAATTCACATCAAGCTGAAAAACACACGTTGAAAAATAAGTCATCAGAGATGCTTTTTTTTCCCTCTCTCTCTCAAGTGCTTTATCAGAAAGTAGCAGAGTTTGTGATTCCCAAGCCTCTCACTGAAATGGTCGTGCACCTCTCAGTTCTGATCAGAAACTTTTGCTGAAATCTGGCTAAGCGTATAAAGCCTGGCAGAGATGGCTGTGACCTTTTCAGTACCCCGTGTTTTGATTAGCTGGCTGTTCTACTCATACTCCATTTACAGACAAATTTTGAAAGACTTGAATGGCAAGTCAGAACTGTATGGAATATTGAAAAGGTCACTGTGATTTAGCCTACAACCAGAGAATTTGAAAATACACGACCAGTCATGATCAGGCTCGGTTCTCACAACAAGGGCTGGGGTGTCGATGGGACATTATTCCAATTAAAACATTCTTGTCTCATACTAAAATGAAATGGCAAAGCTCAAATGCCCTCTTGACTCCTTTTGTGTGATGACTTAATAAGTTAGAAAGAAATTATAATTGAATTAAGCAAGGCAAAAAGGAGGTAACAAGCCCTTTTGATTTGCAAGTCCATCGAGGAGGGAAAAATGTAATGACTTTCCTGAAAACTCTAATTATACATGAGTAAAACAGACACAAAACCAATTCAACAGCCACCCCATGCTCTCTATTTTATCTACAGCATAGCTGTCAGTCAGATGGGAACTCCATTTATTTCCACGGAAATGAAGGCAGTGAGTTCAATTTTGCCACCACCCGGGATGTAGATCTTTCTACAGAGGATATTCAAGAGCAGTGGTCAGAAGAATTTGAGAGCCAACCCACAGGGTAAGTAATTGTTATCTCCCATGCTGTGTATACCGCCTGCCCTTACTCCAGTAGGCACAATTGATGCATCTCATGAAATGGCAAAAGCATACTTAAATCAACACTGATAATTTCCACAAGAAAAAGGGGGACACCTATCCTAAAGGTTTTTATTAAGAAATATGGTGCTTCTATGGATATTTTAAAAATTGTGATTATAAATACTTCATAACTATATATATATATATATATATATATATATATCCCATATTATTTAGATTTTACTAGGAAAAGTATTTTTCTCAATATTAGATTGCAAAATCTTTC